>NC_090831.1:35080720-35393720 GCF_028021215.1 Eschrichtius robustus | reverse complement strand
ACTGCAAGTTGGTGAAAATTTAGTGACCTTTTGCAGTGGGTTCAAAGCTGCTGTTGTGGGAAACGGCCACAAGGAGGTAGCATTTCTCCATGCCCCAATCTGGGTACTAGGGCAGCAGAGCCTTTCTGGAAGTCATTGTCCTAGGTTGTAAATTAGAATGGAATTTGCCAGGAGAAATCCCCATAAGTTTATGTCTCATTACTTCTTCTTGGTTTTTAAAATTTTTTTAATCTGGGTAAAGTTTAGAATATTGTTTGTCCTAGGTGTACACAATCTGGTTCATTTGTACATCATGTATGTCTATTAACGTACAGATCCTCTTCCCATGTAAAATATACCAGTGTTCCGTCGACCTCCCTTGCTATATGTTCGGTCTTTTTGATACATGTATATAATATGTATTTGTATATGTATAGTATCACTAATCTTCATTTCTCAATTTCCCCCCCTCCTTTCCTTTTAGATGAGCATAGTTTGTTTTCTAAGCCTGTGAGTGTCTTTCTCTTTGTAAATCTTTTCATCTGTGTCACTTATTAGATAATGCCATAAGTGATAATATAGGCTATAGGCCTTTTGCTTTCCGACCTACTTCATGTTTTGTGATTATCTCCAGGCTCATCTATGGTGCCTCGAAGAGCAGTGCTTCAATGTTTTCCATGGCTAATATTCCATTGTGTACATGGACCACTTCTTGGTGCATTCCTCTGTTGATGGACATTTTCGTTGCTTCCAAGTGTTGCCTATGGTAAATATTGCTGGAGTGCAGGATTGCCAGCCTGTGATTTTTGATTTTCATTTTCTCAGGTGATAGACCCAGCAGTGGGTATGATTGATTGACTGGTATGGTAGCTCAACGTTTACCTTTTCAAGGCACCTCAATTGTGCTTTCATTAGTGGCTCTTACCACGTCCCCCTTAGAATCGAGGGTACGCATTTCTCCACAATCACGTCAGCATTTATTGTTTGCAGCATTTTTGTTGATGGCCATTCTGACTGGTGTGAGCTGATAGGTTTTTGTAATTTGGGTTTACGTGTCTGTAAAAATTCCTACAATTCATCATTTTTCCACGCCTTTTTCTTTTCTGTTAAAAGAAAAAAGAAAAAAAGTGTGAGTATAATATACCTCTTCAAATTTCCTTTTTGGAAGGTTGCACTCTAGAATTTTTTGGTCGATTTTCGACCTCAGTATTTTTTGGAGGGCAGGTGTCATTTACAGCACTGCAATTGGTGAATATTTAGTGACCTTTTGCAGTGGGTTTAAAGCTGCTGTTGTGGGAAATGGCCACAAGGATGCAGCATTTCTCCATTCCCAAATCTGGGTACTAGGGCAGCAGAGCCGTTCTGGAAGTCGTTTGCCTAGGTTGTAAATTTGAATGGAATGGGCCAGGAAAACCCCCCATAAGTTCATGTCTCATTACTCCTAGTTCGTGGTTTTGATTTTTTCAATTGGGGTAATGGTTAGAATGTTGCTTGTCCAAGGTATACGCACTCTGGTTCATCTACATATTCTATATACCTATTTATGTAGAGATCCTCTTCCCGTGTAAATTATTACAGAGTGTTGCGTAAACCTTCCTTGCTGTATGGTCGGTCTTTTTGATATATGTGTATAATATGTGTTTGTATACATATGGTAATGCTAATCTTCATTTATCCATTCCCCCCACCTTTCCTTTTAGATAAGCATAGTATTTTTTTTAATAAGTCTGTGATTGACTTTCTCTGTGGAAATATGTTCCTTTGTGTCAGTTATTAGATAACGCCTCTAAGTGATATCATAGGATATAGGACTTTTGCTTTCCGACTTACCTCATGTTCTGTGATTATCTCCAAGATCATCTATGGTGCCTCAAAGAACAGTGTTTCATTGTTTTCCATGGCTAGTATTCATTGTGTACATGGACCACTTCTTCTTTATCCTTTCATCTGTTGATGGACATTTTGGTTGCTTCACTGTCCTGTCTATTGTGAATAAGGCTGCAGTGCAGCTTTGGCAGCCCGGGTCTTCTTCATTCTGGTCTTCTCAGGTGAGAGGCCCATTGGTGCGCCTGCTGGATTGAATGGTACCTCAATTTTTCCTTTTAAACGCAGCTCCTTTCTGTTCTCATTATTAGCGTTTAACCCTTTTACATCTCACCAGCAGCTAGAGGGTACACAGTTCTCTAAAACCTCTTCAGCATTTATTGTTTGTAGACTTTTTGCCAATGGTCAGTCGACTGGTGCGAGTTGAAAACTTTTTGTAGATTAGATTGCATGAGTCTAATAATTCCTGAGGTTGAGCTTTTATCCATTTTCCTTTCTTTAAAAAGAGAGTGAGTAAAACTTACCTCTTCATACTATCTTCTTGAAAATTTTGCCTGTTTTGAATTTTTTTTATCCATTCCCTATCTCAGCACAATTTTGAGGGCAGGTGTCCTTTACAGCCCTGAGTCCTTGTGAATGGTAAGTGACCATTAGCTGTGGGTTAAAAGCTGCTCTTGCTGGAATCGGCCACAAGGCGGCAGCATTTCTCCTTTACCAAATCTGGTTACTAGGGCAACAGAGCCTTACTGGAAGTGGTGTTCTAGGTTGTAAATTAGAATGGAATGTGCGAGGAAAAAGCCCTTTAATTTATGTCTCATTACTTCTTGTTGGTATTTTTAACTTAATTTTTATTTTTTACCACAGCAAACTTGATTACAATGTTTTGTTTGTTCTAGGTGTGCAAGATGTGGTTCTTTCACACATATACATATATCTGTTCTTCTTCGGATCCTTTTCCCATGTAGGTTATGACACAATGTTGAGTAGTCTTCTCTTGGTATTGCGTAGGTCTTTGGTGATTATATATTTCATATGTGTATGTATCTCTCTGTTAACCTCAATATGGTAATGTATCCAATCCTCACACCATTCCATATGGTGAACCATAAGTTTTTTTAATGAATCTATGATAGTGTTTCTCTGTGGAAATATCTCTGTTTGTATCATTTTTTAGGTAACACCTATATGTGATATGGTAGGATATGTGTCTTTCGCTTTCTCACTTACTCCAAGTTGCGTGATTACTTCTAGACTCATCTATGGTGCTGCAAATGGCATTGTTTCATTTTTTCACTAGCTCATATTCCATCTGTACGGGTAGCAGCTTTCTTTGTCCACCCATCTGTCGTTGGACTTTTTGGTTACTTCCATATCTTGGCTATTGTAATACTATGCAATGCAGATTTGCGTGCCTGTGTCCTTCCAATTCTGTCTTCTTAGTTTATAGGTCCAGGAATAGGTCTGCTGGATCATATGGTAGCTCAATGTTTACCTTTTCAAGGCACCTCTATTTTGTTCTCCTTAGTGGCTCTTTCCAGGTTACGTCCCACTTAAAGTGGAGGGTATGTATTTCTTCCCAGCACCTTCAGCATTTATTCTTTGTAGTTTTTGCTGATGGTTATTCTGAGTGGTGTGAGCTGATACCTCTTTGTGGTTGAATTTGCATGTGTCTCATAATGCGTTGAAATTGAGCTTTAAGACACGTCCTTTTTATTTTTCCAGCTGTGATTAGAGCTTATTTCTTCAAAGTGTTTTCTTAAAGTATGTGTCACCATTTGAAATATTTTGGCCGTTATCTCCCTCAAGACATTTTGAGGGCAGGTTTCATTTACAGCCCTGCAGTACTTGTTCACATGAAGTGACCGTTCGCTCAGGCTTTAAACCTGCTTTTGCAGGTAATGGCCAGAGAGCGGCAGCCTTTCTACGTTCCCCATGCTGGTACTAGGGAAACAGACCTACCGGCCAGGGGTGTTCTTCGGTTATAAATTAGAGTGCAATGTGCCCGGGTAAACCCACAAATGTTGATGTCTCCTTGCTTTTGTTTGTTTTTAAATTTAATTTATATTTATTATTAGAGTAATAGTCCATTGTGTACGTGGACCACTTCTTCTTGGTGCATTCCTCTGTTGATGGACATTTTCATGGCTTCCAAGTGCTGGCTGTGGTAAATCTTGCTGGCGTACAGGTTTGCCAGCCTGTGACTTTTTGATTCTCATTTTCTCAGGTGATAGGCCAAGCAGCGGTTGTGATTGATTGACTGGTAGCTCAATGTTTCCCTTTTCAAAGCACCTACATTGTGTTTTCATTAGTGGCTCTTTACATGCCCCCCCTTACAACCGAGGGTACGCATTTCTCCATACTCCCTTCACCATTTATTTTTTGCAGCATTTTTCCTAATGGCCATTCTGACTGCTGTGAGCTGATAGGTTTTTGTAATATGGGTATGCATGTCATTAAAATTTTTAAAATTCATCATATTCCTACGCCTTTTTCTTTTCTCTTAAAAGAAAAAACCGTGAGTACAATAGAGCTCTTGAAATTGTTTTCTTCGAAGGTTGCCCTCTTTTGAATTTTTTGGTCGGTTTTTGACCCCAGACATTTTCTGGAGGGCTGGTGTCATTTACAGAACTGCAAGTTGGTGAAAATTTAGTGACCTTTTGCAGTGGGTTCAAAGCTGCTGTTGTGGGAAACGGCCACAAGGAGGTAGCATTTCTCCATGCCCCAATCTGGGTACTAGGGCAGCAGAGCCTTTCTGGAAGTCATTGTCCTATGTTGTAAATTAGAATGGAATTTGCCAGGAGAAATCCCCATAAGTTTATGTCTCATTACTTCTTCTTGGTTTTTAAATTTTTTTTTAATCTGGGTAAAGTTTAGAATATTGTTTGTCCTAGGTGTACACAATCTGGTTCATTTGTACATCATGTATATCTATTAACGTACAGATCCTCTTCCCATGTAAAATATACCAGTGTTCCGTCGACCTCCCTTGCTATATGTTCGGTCTTTTTGATACATGTATATAATATGTATTTGTATATGTATAGTAACACTAATCTTCATTTCTCAATTTCCCCCCCTCCTTTCCTTTTAGATGAGCATAGTTTGTTTTCTAAGCCTGTGAGTGTCTTTCTCTTTGGAAATCTGTTCATCTGTGTCAGTTATTAGATAATGCCATAAGTGATAAGATAGGCTGTAGGCCTTTTGCTTTCCGACCTACTTCATGTTTTGTGATTATCTCCAGGCTCATCTATGGTGCCTCGAAGAGAAGTGCTTCAATGTTTTCCATGGCTAATATTCCATTGTGTACATGGACCACTTCTTGGTGCATTCCTCTGTTGATGGACATTTTCGTTGCTTCCAAGTGTTGCCTATGGTAAATATTGCTGGAGTGCAGGATTGCCAGCCTGTGATTTTTGATTTTCATTTTCTCAGGTGATAGACCCAGCAGTGGGTATGATTGATTGACTGGTATGGTAGCTCAACGTTTACCTTTTCAAGGCACCTCAATTGTGCTTTCATTAGTGGCTCTTACCACGTCCCCCTTAGAATCGAGGGTACGCATTTCTCCACAATCACGTCAGCATTTATTGTTTGCAGCATTTTTGTTGATGGCCATTCTGACTGGTGTGAGCTGATAGGTTTTTGTAATTTGGGTTTACGTGTCTGTAAAAATTCCTACAATTCATCATTTTTCCACGCCTTTTTCTTTTCTGTTAAAAGAAAAAAGAAAAAAAGTGTGAGTATAATATACCTCTTCAAATTTCCTTTTTGGAAGGTTGCACTCTAGAATTTTTTGGTCGATTTTCGACCTCAGTATTTTTTGGAGGGCAGGTGTCATTTACAGCACTGCAATTGGTGAATATTTAGTGACCTTTTGCAGTGGGTTTAAAGCTGCTGTTGTGGGAAACGGCCACAAGGATGCAGCATTTCTCCATTCCCAAATCTGGGTACTAGGGCAGCAGAGCCGTTCTGGAAGTCGTTTGCCTAGGTTGTAAATTTGAATGGAATGGGCCAGGAAAACCCCCCATAAGTTCATGTCTCATTACTCCTAGTTCGTGGTTTTGATTTTTTCAATTGGGGTAATGGTTAGAATGTTGCTTGTCCAAGGTATACGCACTCTGGTTCATCTACATATTCTATATACCTATTTATGTAGAGATCCTCTTCCCGTGTAAATTATTACAGAGTGTTGCGTAAACCTTCCTTGCTGTATGGTCGGTCTTTTTGATATATGTGTATAATATGTGTTTGTATACATATGGTAATGCTAATCTTCATTTATCCATTCCCCCCACCTTTCCTTTTAGATAAGCATAGTATTTTTTTTAATAAGTCTGTGATTGACTTTCTCTGTGGAAATATGTTCCTTTGTGTCAGTTATTAGATAACGCCTCTAAGTGATATCATAGGATATAGGACTTTTGCTTTCCGACTTACCTCATGTTCTGTGATTATCTCCAAGATCATCTATGGTGCCTCAAAGAACAGTGTTTCATTGTTTTCCATGGCTAGTATTCATTGTGTACATGGACCACTTCTTCTTTATCCTTTCATCTGTTGATGGACATTTTGGTTGCTTCACTGTCCTGTCTATTGTGAATAAGGCTGCAGTGCAGCTTTGGCAGCCAGGGTCTTCTTCATTCTGGTCTTCTCAGGTGAGAGGCCCATTGGTGCGCCTGCTGGATTGAATGGTACCTCAATTTTTCCTTTTAAACGCAGCTCCTTTCTGTTCTCATTATTAGCGTTTAACCCTTTTACATCTCACCAGCAGCTAGAGGGTACACAGTTCTCTAAAACCTCTTCAGCATTTATTGTTTGTAGACTTTTTGCCAATGGTCAGTCGACTGGTGCGAGTTGAAAACTTTTTGTAGATTAGATTGCATGAGTCTAATAATTCCTGAGGTTGAGCTTTTATCCATTTTCCTTTCTTTAAAAAGAGAGTGAGTAAAACTTACCTCTTCATACTATCTTCTTGAAAATTTTGCCTGTTTTGAATTTTTTTTATCCATTCCCTATCTCAGCACAATTTTGAGGGCAGGTGTCCTTTACAGCCCTGAGTCCTTGTGAATGGTAAGTGACCATTAGCTGTGGGTTAAAAGCTGCTCTTGCTGGAATCGGCCACAAGGCGGCAGCATTTCTCCTTTACCAAATCTGGTTACTAGGGCAACAGAGCCTTACTGGAAGTGGTGTTCTAGGTTGTAAATTAGAATGAAATGTGCGAGGAAAAAGCCCTTTAATTTATGTCTCATTACTTCTTGCTGGTATTTTTAACTTAATTTTTATTTTTTACCACAGCAAACTTGATTACAATGTTTTGTTTGTTCTAGGTGTGCAAGATGTGGTTCTTTCACACATATACATATATCTGTTCTTCTTCGGATCCTTTTCCCATGTAGGTTATGACACAATGTTGAGTAGTCTTCTCTTGGTATTGCGTAGGTCTTTGGTGATTATATATTTCATATGTGTATGTATCTCTCTGTTAATCTCAATATGGTAATGTATCCAATCCTCACACCATTCCATATGGCGAACCATAAGTTTTTTTAATGAATCTATGATAGTGTTTCTCTGTGGAAATATCTCTGTTTGTATCATTTTTTAGGTAACACCTATATGTGATATGGTAGGATATGTGTCTTTTGCTTTCTCACTTACTCCAAGTTGCGTGATTACTTCTAGACTCATCTATGGTGCTGCAAATGGCATTGTTTCATTTTTTCACTAGCTCATATTCCATCTGTACGGGTAGCAGCTTTCTTTGTCCACCCATCTGTCGTTGGACTTTTTGGTTACTTCCATATCTTGGCTATTGTAATACTATGCAATGCACATTTGCGTGCCTGTGTCCTTCCAATTCTGTCTTCTTAGTTTATAGGTCCAGGAATAGGTCTGCTGGATCATATGGTAGCTCAATGTTTACCTTTTCAAGGCACCTCTATTTTGTTCTCCTTAGTGGCTCTTTCCAGGTTACGTCCCACTTAAAGTGGAGGGTATGTATTTCTTCCCAGCACCTTCAGCATTTATTCTTTGTAGTTTTTGCTGATGGTTATTCTGAGTGGTGTGAGCTGATACCTCTTTGTGGTTGAATTTGCATGTGTCTCATAATGCGTTGAAATTGAGCTTTAAGACACGTCCTTTTTATTTTTCCAGCTGTGATTAGAGCTTATTTCTTCCAAGTGTTTTCTTAAAGTATGTGTCACCATTTGAAATATTTTGGCCGTTATCTCCCTCAAGACATTTTGAGGGCAGGTTTCATTTACAGCCCTGCAGTACTTGTTCACATGAAGTGACCGTTCGCTCAGGCTTTAAACCTGCTTTTGCAGGTAACGGCCAGAGAGCGGCAGCCTTTCTACGTTCCCCATGCTGGTACTAGGGAAACAGACCTACCGGCCAGTGGTGTTCTTCGGTTATAAATTAGAGTGCAATGTGCCCGGGTAAACCCACAAATGTTGATGTCTCCTTGCTTTTGTTTGTTTTTAAATTTAATTTATATTTATTATTAGAGTAATAGTCCATTGTGTACGTGGACCACTTCTTCTTGGTGCATTCCTCTGTTGGTGGACATTTTCATGGCTTCCAAGTGCTGGCTGTGGTAAATCTTGCTGGCGTACAGGTTTTCCAGCCTGTGACTTTTTGATTCTCATTTTCTCAGGTGATAGGCCAAGCAGCGGTTGTGATTGATTGACTGGTAGCTTAATGTTTCCCTTTTCAAAGCACCTACATTGTGTTTTCATTAGTGGCTCTTTACATGCCCCCCCTTACAACCGAGGGTACGCATTTCTCCACACACCCTTCACCATTTATTTTTTGCAGCATTTTTCCTAATGGCCATTCTGACTGCTGTGAGCTGATAGGTTTTTGTAATATGGGTATGCATGTCATTAAAATTTTTAAAATTCATCATATTCCTACGCCTTTTCTTTTCTCTTAAAAGAAAAAACCGTGAGTACAATAGAGCTCTTGAAATTGTCTTCTTCGAAGGTTGCCCTCTTTTGAATTTTTTGGTCGATTTTTGACCCCAGACATTTTCTGGAGGGCTGGTGTCATTTACAGAACTGCAAGTTGGTGAAAATTTAGTGACCTTTTGCAGTGGGTTCAAAGCTGCTGTTGTGGGAAACGGCCACAAGGAGGTAGCATTTCTCCATGCCCCAATCTGGGTACTAGGGCAGCAGAGCCTTTCTGGAAGTCATTGTCCTAGGTTGTAAATTAGAATGGAATTTGCCAGGAGAAATCCCCATAAGTTTATGTCTCATTACTTCTTCTTGGTTTTTAAAATTTTTTTTAATCTGGGTAAAGTTTAGAATATTGTTTGTCCTAGGTGTACACAATCTGGTTCATTTGTACATCATGTATGTCTATTAACGTACAGATCCTCTTCCCATGTAAAATATACCAGTGTTCCGTCGACCTACCTTGCTATATGTTCGGTCTTTTTGATACATGTATATAATATGTATTTGTATATGTATAGTAACACTAATCTTCATTTCTCAATTTCCCCCCCTCCTTTCCTTTTAGATGAGCATAGTTTGTTTTCTAAGCCTGTGAGTGTCTTTCTCTTTGGAAATCTGTTCATCTGTGTCAGTTATTAGATAATGCCATAAGTGATAATATAGGCTGTAGGCCTTTTGCTTTCCGACCTACTTCATGTTTTGTGATTATCTCCAGGCTCATCTATGGTGCCTCAAAGAGCAGTGCTTCAATGTTTTCCATGGCTAATATTCCATTGTGTACATGGACCACTTCTTCTTGGTGCATTCCTCTGTTGATGGACATTTTCGTTGCTTCCAAGTGTTGCCTATGGTAAATATTGCTGGAGTGCAGGATTGCCAGCCTGTGATTTTTGATTTTCATTTTCTCAGGTGATAGACCCAGCAGTGGGTATGATTGATTGACTGGTATGGTAGCTCAACGATTACCTTTTCAAGGCACCTCAATTGTGCTTTCATTAGTGGCTCTTACCATGTCCCCCTTAGAATCGAGGGTACGCATTTCTCCACAATCACGTCAGCATTTATTGTTTGCAGCATTTTTGTTGATGGCCATTCTGACTGGTGTGAGCTGATAGGTTTTTGTAAGTTGAGTTTACGTGTCTGTAAAAATTCCTACAATTCATCATTTTTCCACGCCTTTTTCTTTTCTGTTAAAAGAAAAAAGAAAAAAAGTGTGAGTATAATATACCTCTTCAAATTTCCTTTTTGGAAGGTTGCACTCTAGAAATTTTTGGTCGATTTTCGACCTCAGTATTTTTTGGAGGGCAGGTGTCATTTACAGCACTGCAATTGGTGAATATTTAGTGACCTTTTGCAGTGGGTTTAAAGCTGCTGTTGTGGGAAACGGCCACAAGGATGCAGCATTTCTCCATTCCCAAATCTGGGTACTAGGGCAGCAGAGCCGTTCTGGAATTCGTTTGCCTAGGTTGTAAATTTGAATGGAATGGGCCAGGAAAACCCCCCATAAGTTCATGTCTCATTACTCCTAGTTCGTGGTTTTAATTTTTTCAATTGGGGTAATGGTTAGAATGTTGCTTGTCCAAGGTATACGCACTCTGGTTCATCTACATATTCTATATACCTATTTATGTAGAGATCCTCTTCCCGTGTAAATTATTACAGAGTGTTGCGTAAACCTTCCTTGCTGTATGGTCGGTCTTTTTGATATATGTGTATAATATGTGTTTGTATACATATGGTAATGCTAATCTTCATTTATCCATTCCCCCCACCTTTCCTTTTAGATAAGCATAGTATTTTTTTTAATAAGTCTGTGATTGACTTTCTCTGTGGAAATATGTTCCTTTGTGTCAGTTATTAGATAACGCCTCTAAGTGATATCATAGGATATAGGACTTTTGCTTTCCGACTTACCTCATGTTCTGTGATTATCTCCAAGATCATCTATGGTGCCTCAAAGAGCAGTGTTTCATTGTTTTCCATGGCTAGTATTCATTGTGTACATGGACCACTTCTTCTTTATCCTTTCATCTGTTGATGGACATTTTGGTTGCTTCACTGTCCTGTCTATTGTGAATAAGGCTGCAGTGCAGCTTTGGCAGCCAGGGTCTTCTTCATTCTGGTCTTCTCAGGTGAGAGGCCCATTGGTGCGCCTGCTGGATTGAATGGTACCTCAATTTTTCCTTTTAAACGCAGCTCCTTTCTGTTCTCATTATTAGCGTTTAACCCTTTTACATCTCACCAGCAGCTAGAGGGTACACAGTTCTCTAAAACCTCTTCAGCATTTATTGTTTGTAGACTTTTTGCCAATGGTCAGTCGACTGGTGCGAGTTGAAAACTTTTTGTAGATTAGATTGCATGAGTCTAATAATTCCTGAGGTTGAGCTTTTATCCATTTTCCTTTCTTTAAAAAGAGAGTGAGTAAAACTTACCTCTTCATACTATCTTCTTGAAAATTTTGCCTGTTTTGAATTTTTTTTATCCATTCCCTATCTCAGCACAATTTTGAGGGCAGGTGTCCTTTACAGCCCTGAGTCCTTGTGAATGGTAAGTGACCATTAGCTGTGGGTTAAAAGCTGCTCTTGCGGGAATCGGCCACAAGGCGGCAGCATTTCTCCTTTACCAAATCTGGTTACTAGGGCAACAGAGCCTTACTGGAAGTGGTGTTCTAGGTTGTCAATTAGAATGGAATGTGCGAGGAAACAGCCCTTTAATTTATGTCTCATTACTTCTTGTTGGTATTTTTAACTTAATTTTTATTTTTTACCACAGCAAACTTGATTACAATGTTTTGTTTGTTCTAGGTGTGCAAGATGTGGTTCTTTCACACATATACATATATCTGTTCTTCTTCGGATCCTTTTCCCATGTAGGTTATGACACAATGTTGAGTAGTCTTCTCTTGGTATTGCGTAGGTCTTTGGTGATTATATATTTCATATGTGTATGTATCTCTCTGTTAACCTCAATATGGTAATGTATCCAATCCTCACACCATTCCATATGGTGAACCATAAGTTTTTTTAATGAATCTATGATAGTGTTTCTCTGTGGAAATATCTTTGTTTGTATCATTTTTTAGGTAACACCTATATGTGATATGATAGGATATGTGTCTTTCGCTTTCTCACTTACTCCAAGTTGCGTGATTACTTCTAGACTCATCTATGGTGCTGCAAATGGCATTGTTTCATTTTTTCACTAGCTCATATTCCATCTGTACGGGTAGCAGCTTTCTTTGTCCACCCATCTGTCGTTGGACTTTTTGGTTACTTCCATATCTTGGCTATTGTAATACTATGCAATGCAGATTTGCGTGCCTGTGTCCTTCCAATTCTGTCTTCTTAGTTTATAGGTCCAGGAATAGGTCTGCTGGATCATATGGTAGCTCAATGTTTACCTTTTCAAGGCACCTCTATTTTGTTCTCCTTAGTGGCTCTTTCCAGGTTACGTCCCACTTAAAGTGGAGGGTATGTATTTCTTCCCAGCACCTTCAGCATTTATTCTTTGTAGTTTTTGCTGATGGTTATTCTGAGTGGTGTGAGCTGATACCTCTTTGTGGTTGAATTTGCATGTGTCTCATAATGCGTTGAAATTGAGCTTTAAGACACGTCCTTTTTATTTTTCCAGCTGTGATTAGAGCTTATTTCTTCCAAGTCTTTTCTTAAAGTATGTGTCACCATTTGAAATATTTTGGCCATTATCTCCCTCAAGACATTTTGAGGGCAGGTTTCATTTACAGCCCTGCAGTACTTGTTCACATGAAGTGACCGTTCGCTCAGGCTTTAAACCTGCTTTTGCAGGTAACGGCCAGAGAGCGGCAGCCTTTCTACGTTCCCCATGCTGGTACTAGGGAAACAGACCTACCGGCCAGGGGTGTTCTTCGGTTATAAATTAGAGTGCAATGTGCCCGGGTAAACCCACAAATGTTGATGTCTCCTTGCTTTTGTTTGTTTTTAAATTTAATTTCTATTTATTATTAGAGTAATAGTCCATTGTGTACGTGGACCACTTCTTCTTGGTGCATTCCTCTGTTGATGGACATTTTCATGGCTTCCAAGTGCTGGCTGTGGTAAATCTTGCTGGCGTACAGGTTTTCCAGCCTGTGACTTTTTGATTCTCATTTTCTCAGGTGATAGGCCAAGCAGCGGTTGTGATTGATTGACTGGTAGCTCAATGTTTCCCTTTTCAAAGCACCTACATTGTGTTTTCATTCGTGGCTCTTTACATGCCCCCCCTTACAACCGAGGGTACGTATTTCTCCACACACCCTTCACCATTTATTTTTTGCAGCATTTTTCCTAATGGCCATTCTGACTGCTGTGAGCTGATAGGTTTTTGTAATATGGGTATGCATGTCATTAAAATTTTTAAAATTCATCATATTCCTACGCCTTTTTCTTTTCTCTTAAAAGAAAAAACCGTGAGTACAATAGAGCTCTTGAAATTGTCTTCTTCGAAGGTTGCCGTCTTTTGAATTTTTTGGTCGATTTTTGACCCCAGACATTTTCTGGAGGGCTGGTGTCATTTACAGAACTGCAAGTTGGTGAAAATTTAGTGACCTTTTGCAGTGGGTTCAAAGCTGCTGTTGTGGGAAACGGCCACAAGGAGGTAGCATTTCTCCATGCCCCAATCGGGGTACTAGGGCAGCAGAGCCTTTCTGGAAGTCATTGTCCTAGGTTGTAAATTAGAATGGAATTTGCCAGGAGAAATCCCCATAAGTTTATGTCTCATTACTTCTTCTTGGTTTTTAAAATTTTTTTAATCTGGGTAAAGTTTAGAATATTGTTTGTCCTAGGTGTACACAATCTGGTTCATTTGTACATCATGTATGTCTATTAACGTACAGATCCTCTTCCCATGTAAAATATACCAGTGTTCCGTCGACCTCCCTTGCTATATGTTCGGTCTTTTTGATACATGTATATAATATGTATTTGTATATGTATAGTATCACTAATCTTCATTTCTCAATTTCCCCCCCTCCTTTCCTTTTAGATGAGCATAGTTTGTTTTCTAAGCCTGTGAGTGTCTTTCTCTTTGTAAATCTGTTCATCTGTGTCACTTATTAGATAATGCCATAAGTGATAATATAGGCTATAGGCCTTTTGCTTTCCGACCTACTTCATGTTTTGTGATTATCTCCAGGCTCATCTATGGTGCCTCAAAGAGCAGTGCTTCAATGTTTTCCATGGCTAATATTCCATTGTGTACATGGACCACTTCTTCTTGGTGCATTCCTCTGTTGATGGACATTTTCGTTGCTTCCAAGTGTTGCCTATGGTAAATATTGCTGGACTGCAGGATTGCCAGCCTGTGATTTTTGATTTTCATTTTCTCAGGTGATAGACCCAGCAGTGGGTATGATTGATTGACTGGTATGGTAGCTCAACGTTTACCTTTTCAAGGCACCTCAATTGTGCTTTCATTAGTGGCTCTTACCACGTCCCCCTTAGAATCGAGGGTACGCATTTCTCCACAATCACATCAGCATCTATTGTTTGCAGCATTTTTGTTGATGGCCATTCTGACTGGTGTGAGCTGATAGGTTTTTGTAATTTGGGTTTACGTGTCTGTAAAAATTCCTACAATTCATCATTTTTCCACGCCTTTTTCTTTTCTGTTAAAAGAAAAAAGAAAAAAAGTGTGAGTATAATATACCTCTTCAAATTTCCTTTTTGGAAGGTTGCACTCTAGAATTCTTTGGTCGATTTTCGACCTCAGGATTTTTTGGAGGGCAGGTGTCATTTACAGCACTGCAATTGGTGAATATTTAGTGACCTTTTGCAGTGGGTTTAAAGCTGCTGTTGTGGGAAACGGCCACAAGGATGCAGCATTTCTCCATTCCCAAATCTGGGTACTAGGGCAGCAGAGCCGTTCTGGAAGTCGTTTGCCTAGGGTGTAAATTTGAATGCAATGGGCCAGGAAATCCCCCCATAAGTTCATGTCTCATTACTCCTAGTTCGTGGTTTTAATTTTTTCAATTGGGGTAAAGGTTAGAATGTTGCTTGTCCAAGGTATACGCACTCTGGTTCATCTACATATTCTATATACCTATTTATGTAGAGATCCTCTTCCCGTGTAAATTATTACAGAGTGTTGCGTAAAACCTCCTTGCTGTATGGTCGGTCTTTTTGATATATGTGTATAATATGTGTTTGTATACATATGGTAACGCTAATCTTCATTTATCCATTCCCCCCACCTTTCCTTTTAGATAAGCATAGTATTTTTTTTAATAAGTCTGTGATTGACTTTCTCTGTGGAAATATGTTCCTTTGTGTCAGTTATTAGATAACGCCTCTAAGTGATATCATAGGATATAGGACTTTTGCTTTCCGACTTACCTCATATTCTGTGATTATCTCCAAGATCATCTATGGTGCCTCAAAGAGCAGTGTTTCATTGTTTTCCATGGCTAGTATTCATTGTGTACATGGACCACTTCTTCTTTACCCTTTCATCTGTTGATGGACATTTTGGTTGCTTCACTGTCCTGTCTATTGTGAATAAGGCTGCAGTGCAGTTTTGGCAGCCCGTGTCTTCTTCATTCTGGTCTTCTCAGGTGAGAGGCCCATTGGTGCGCCTGCTGGATTGAATGGTACCTCAATTTTTCCTTTTAAACGCAGCTCCTTTCTGTTCTCATTATTAGCGTTTAACCCTTTTACATCTCACCAGCAGCTAGAGGGTACACAGTTCTCTAAAACCTCTTCCGCATTTATTGTTTGTAGACTTTTTGCCAATGGTCAGTCGACTGGTGCGAGTTGAAAACTTTTTGTAGATTAGATTGCATGAGTCTACTAATTCCTGAGGTTGAGCTTTTATCCATTTTCCTTTCTTTAAAAAGAGAGTGAGTAAAACTTACCTCTTCATACTATCTTCTTGAAAATTTTGCCTGTTTTGAATTTTTTTTATCCATTCCCTACCTCAGCACAATTTTGAGGGCAGGTGTCCTTTACAGCCCTGAGTCCTTGTGAATGGTAAGTGACCATTAGCTGTGGGTTAAAAGCTGCTCTTGCTGGAATCGGCCACAAGGCGGCAGCATTTCTCCTTTACCAAATCTGGTTACTAGGGCAACAGAGCCTTACTGGAAGTGGTGTTCTAGGTTGTAAATTAGAATGAAATGTGCGAGGAAAAAGCCCTTTAATTTATGTCTCATTACTTCTTGCTGGTATTTTTAACTTAATTTTTATTTTTTACCACAGCAAACTTGATTACAATGTTTTGTTTGTTCTAGGTGTGCAAGATGTGGTTCTTTCACACATATACATATATCTGTTCTTCTTCGGATCCTTTTCCCATGTAGGTTATGACACAATGTTGAGTAGTCTTCTCTTGGTATTGCGTAGGTCTTTGGTGATTATATATTTCATATGTGTATGTATCTCTCTGTTAATCTCAATATGGTAATGTATCCAATCCTCACACCATTCCATATGGCGAACCATAAGTTTTTTTAATGAATCTATGATAGTGTTTCTCTGTGGAAATATCTCTGTTTGTATCATTTTTTAGGTAACACCTATATGTGATATGGTAGGATATGTGTCTTTTGCTTTCTCACTTACTCCAAGTTGCGTGATTACTTCTAGACTCATCTATGGTGCTGCAAATGGCATTGTTTCATTTTTTCACTAGCTCATATTCCATCTGTACGGGTAGCAGCTTTCTTTGTCCACCCATCTGTCGTTGGACTTTTTGGTTACTTCCATATCTTGGCTATTGTAATACTATGCAATGCACATTTGCGTGCCTGTGTCCTTCCAATTCTGTCTTCTTAGTTTATAGGTCCAGGAATAGGTCTGCTGGATCATATGGTAGCTCAATGTTTACCTTTTCAAGGCACCTCTATTTTGTTCTCCTTAGTGGCTCTTTCCAGGTTACGTCCCACTTAAAGTGGAGGGTATGTATTTCTTCCCAGCACCTTCAGCATTTATTCTTTGTAGTTTTTGCTGATGGTTATTCTGAGTGGTGTGAGCTGATACCTCTTTGTGGTTGAATTTGCATGTGTCTCATAATGCGTTGAAATTGAGCTTTAAGACACGTCCTTTTTATTTTTCCAGCTGTGATTAGAGCTTATTTCTTCCAAGTGTTTTCTTAAAGTATGTGTCACCATTTGAAATATTTTGGCCGTTATCTCCCTCAAGACATTTTGAGGGCAGGTTTCATTTACAGCCCTGCAGTACTTGTTCACATGAAGTGACCGTTCGCTCAGGCTTTAAACCTGCTTTTGCAGGTAACGGCCAGAGAGCGGCAGCCTTTCTACGTTCCCCATGCTGGTACTAGGGAAACAGACCTACCGGCCAGTGGTGTTCTTCGGTTATAAATTAGAGTGCAATGTGCCCGGGTAAACCCACAAATGTTGATGTCTCCTTGCTTTTGTTTGTTTTTAAATTTAATTTATATTTATTATTAGAGTAATAGTCCATTGTGTACGTGGACCACTTCTTCTTGGTGCATTCCTCTGTTGGTGGACATTTTCATGGCTTCCAAGTGCTGGCTGTGGTAAATCTTGCTGGCGTACAGGTTTTCCAGCCTGTGACTTTTTGATTCTCATTTTCTCAGGTGATAGGCCAAGCAGCGGTTGTGATTGATTGACTGGTAGCTTAATGTTTCCCTTTTCAAAGCACCTACATTGTGTTTTCATTAGTGGCTCTTTACATGCCCCCCCTTACAACCGAGGGTACGCATTTCTCCACACACCCTTCACCATTTATTTTTTGCAGCATTTTTCCTAATGGCCATTCTGACTGCTGTGAGCTGATAGGTTTTTGTAATATGGGTATGCATGTCATTAAAATTTTTAAAATTCATCATATTCCTACGCCTTTTCTTTTCTCTTAAAAGAAAAAACCGTGAGTACAATAGAGCTCTTGAAATTGTCTTCTTCGAAGGTTGCCCTCTTTTGAATTTTTTGGTCGATTTTTGACCCCAGACATTTTCTGGAGGGCTGGTGTCATTTACAGAACTGCAAGTTGGTGAAAATTTAGTGACCTTTTGCAGTGGGTTCAAAGCTGCTGTTGTGGGAAACGGCCACAAGGAGGTAGCATTTCTCCATGCCCCAATCTGGGTACTAGGGCAGCAGAGCCTTTCTGGAAGTCATTGTCCTAGGTTGTAAATTAGAATGGAATTTGCCAGGAGAAATCCCCATAAGTTTATGTCTCATTACTTCTTCTTGGTTTTTAAAATTTTTTTTAATCTGGGTAAAGTTTAGAATATTGTTTGTCCTAGGTGTACACAATCTGGTTCATTTGTACATCATGTATGTCTATTAACGTACAGATCCTCTTCCCATGTAAAATATACCAGTGTTCCGTCGACCTACCTTGCTATATGTTCGGTCTTTTTGATACATGTATATAATATGTATTTGTATATGTATAGTAACACTAATCTTCATTTCTCAATTTCCCCCCCTCCTTTCCTTTTAGATGAGCATAGTTTGTTTTCTAAGCCTGTGAGTGTCTTTCTCTTTGGAAATCTGTTCATCTGTGTCAGTTATTAGATAATGCCATAAGTGATAATATAGGCTGTAGGCCTTTTGCTTTCCGACCTACTTCATGTTTTGTGATTATCTCCAGGCTCATCTATGGTGCCTCAAAGAGCAGTGCTTCAATGTTTTCCATGGCTAATATTCCATTGTGTACATGGACCACTTCTTCTTGGTGCATTCCTCTGTTGATGGACATTTTCGTTGCTTCCAAGTGTTGCCTATGGTAAATATTGCTGGAGTGCAGGATTGCCAGCCTGTGATTTTTGATTTTCATTTTCTCAGGTGATAGACCCAGCAGTGGGTATGATTGATTGACTGGTATGGTAGCTCAACGATTACCTTTTCAAGGCACCTCAATTGTGCTTTCATTAGTGGCTCTTACCATGTCCCCCTTAGAATCGAGGGTACGCATTTCTCCACAATCACGTCAGCATTTATTGTTTGCAGCATTTTTGTTGATGGCCATTCTGACTGGTGTGAGCTGATAGGTTTTTGTAAGTTGAGTTTACGTGTCTGTAAAAATTCCTACAATTCATCATTTTTCCACGCCTTTTTCTTTTCTGTTAAAAGAAAAAAGAAAAAAAGTGTGAGTATAATATACCTCTTCAAATTTCCTTTTTGGAAGGTTGCACTCTAGAAATTTTTGGTCGATTTTCGACCTCAGTATTTTTTGGAGGGCAGGTGTCATTTACAGCACTGCAATTGGTGAATATTTAGTGACCTTTTGCAGTGGGTTTAAAGCTGCTGTTGTGGGAAACGGCCACAAGGATGCAGCATTTCTCCATTCCCAAATCTGGGTACTAGGGCAGCAGAGCCGTTCTGGAATTCGTTTGCCTAGGTTGTAAATTTGAATGGAATGGGCCAGGAAAACCCCCCATAAGTTCATGTCTCATTACTCCTAGTTCGTGGTTTTAATTTTTTCAATTGGGGTAATGGTTAGAATGTTGCTTGTCCAAGGTATACGCACTCTGGTTCATCTACATATTCTATATACCTATTTATGTAGAGATCCTCTTCCCGTGTAAATTATTACAGAGTGTTGCGTAAACCTTCCTTGCTGTATGGTCGGTCTTTTTGATATATGTGTATAATATGTGTTTGTATACATATGGTAATGCTAATCTTCATTTATCCATTCCCCCCACCTTTCCTTTTAGATAAGCATAGTATTTTTTTTAATAAGTCTGTGATTGACTTTCTCTGTGGAAATATGTTCCTTTGTGTCAGTTATTAGATAACGCCTCTAAGTGATATCATAGGATATAGGACTTTTGCTTTCCGACTTACCTCATGTTCTGTGATTATCTCCAAGATCATCTATGGTGCCTCAAAGAGCAGTGTTTCATTGTTTTCCATGGCTAGTATTCATTGTGTACATGGACCACTTCTTCTTTATCCTTTCATCTGTTGATGGACATTTTGGTTGCTTCACTGTCCTGTCTATTGTGAATAAGGCTGCAGTGCAGCTTTGGCAGCCAGGGTCTTCTTCATTCTGGTCTTCTCAGGTGAGAGGCCCATTGGTGCGCCTGCTGGATTGAATGGTACCTCAATTTTTCCTTTTAAACGCAGCTCCTTTCTGTTCTCATTATTAGCGTTTAACCCTTTTACATCTCACCAGCAGCTAGAGGGTACACAGTTCTCTAAAACCTCTTCAGCATTTATTGTTTGTAGACTTTTTGCCAATGGTCAGTCGACTGGTGCGAGTTGAAAACTTTTTGTAGATTAGATTGCATGAGTCTAATAATTCCTGAGGTTGAGCTTTTATCCATTTTCCTTTCTTTAAAAAGAGAGTGAGTAAAACTTACCTCTTCATACTATCTTCTTGAAAATTTTGCCTGTTTTGAATTTTTTTTATCCATTCCCTATCTCAGCACAATTTTGAGGGCAGGTGTCCTTTACAGCCCTGAGTCCTTGTGAATGGTAAGTGACCATTAGCTGTGGGTTAAAAGCTGCTCTTGCGGGAATCGGCCACAAGGCGGCAGCATTTCTCCTTTACCAAATCTGGTTACTAGGGCAACAGAGCCTTACTGGAAGTGGTGTTCTAGGTTGTCAATTAGAATGGAATGTGCGAGGAAACAGCCCTTTAATTTATGTCTCATTACTTCTTGTTGGTATTTTTAACTTAATTTTTATTTTTTACCACAGCAAACTTGATTACAATGTTTTGTTTGTTCTAGGTGTGCAAGATGTGGTTCTTTCACACATATACATATATCTGTTCTTCTTCGGATCCTTTTCCCATGTAGGTTATGACACAATGTTGAGTAGTCTTCTCTTGGTATTGCGTAGGTCTTTGGTGATTATATATTTCATATGTGTATGTATCTCTCTGTTAACCTCAATATGGTAATGTATCCAATCCTCACACCATTCCATATGGTGAACCATAAGTTTTTTTAATGAATCTATGATAGTGTTTCTCTGTGGAAATATCTTTGTTTGTATCATTTTTTAGGTAACACCTATATGTGATATGATAGGATATGTGTCTTTCGCTTTCTCACTTACTCCAAGTTGCGTGATTACTTCTAGACTCATCTATGGTGCTGCAAATGGCATTGTTTCATTTTTTCACTAGCTCATATTCCATCTGTACGGGTAGCAGCTTTCTTTGTCCACCCATCTGTCGTTGGACTTTTTGGTTACTTCCATATCTTGGCTATTGTAATACTATGCAATGCAGATTTGCGTGCCTGTGTCCTTCCAATTCTGTCTTCTTAGTTTATAGGTCCAGGAATAGGTCTGCTGGATCATATGGTAGCTCAATGTTTACCTTTTCAAGGCACCTCTATTTTGTTCTCCTTAGTGGCTCTTTCCAGGTTACGTCCCACTTAAAGTGGAGGGTATGTATTTCTTCCCAGCACCTTCAGCATTTATTCTTTGTAGTTTTTGCTGATGGTTATTCTGAGTGGTGTGAGCTGATACCTCTTTGTGGTTGAATTTGCATGTGTCTCATAATGCGTTGAAATTGAGCTTTAAGACACGTCCTTTTTATTTTTCCAGCTGTGATTAGAGCTTATTTCTTCCAAGTCTTTTCTTAAAGTATGTGTCACCATTTGAAATATTTTGGCCATTATCTCCCTCAAGACATTTTGAGGGCAGGTTTCATTTACAGCCCTGCAGTACTTGTTCACATGAAGTGACCGTTCGCTCAGGCTTTAAACCTGCTTTTGCAGGTAACGGCCAGAGAGCGGCAGCCTTTCTACGTTCCCCATGCTGGTACTAGGGAAACAGACCTACCGGCCAGGGGTGTTCTTCGGTTATAAATTAGAGTGCAATGTGCCCGGGTAAACCCACAAATGTTGATGTCTCCTTGCTTTTGTTTGTTTTTAAATTTAATTTCTATTTATTATTAGAGTAATAGTCCATTGTGTACGTGGACCACTTCTTCTTGGTGCATTCCTCTGTTGATGGACATTTTCATGGCTTCCAAGTGCTGGCTGTGGTAAATCTTGCTGGCGTACAGGTTTTCCAGCCTGTGACTTTTTGATTCTCATTTTCTCAGGTGATAGGCCAAGCAGCGGTTGTGATTGATTGACTGGTAGCTCAATGTTTCCCTTTTCAAAGCACCTACATTGTGTTTTCATTCGTGGCTCTTTACATGCCCCCCCTTACAACCGAGGGTACGTATTTCTCCACACACCCTTCACCATTTATTTTTTGCAGCATTTTTCCTAATGGCCATTCTGACTGCTGTGAGCTGATAGGTTTTTGTAATATGGGTATGCATGTCATTAAAATTTTTAAAATTCATCATATTCCTACGCCTTTTTCTTTTCTCTTAAAAGAAAAAACCGTGAGTACAATAGAGCTCTTGAAATTGTCTTCTTCGAAGGTTGCCGTCTTTTGAATTTTTTGGTCGATTTTTGACCCCAGACATTTTCTGGAGGGCTGGTGTCATTTACAGAACTGCAAGTTGGTGAAAATTTAGTGACCTTTTGCAGTGGGTTCAAAGCTGCTGTTGTGGGAAACGGCCACAAGGAGGTAGCATTTCTCCATGCCCCAATCGGGGTACTAGGGCAGCAGAGCCTTTCTGGAAGTCATTGTCCTAGGTTGTAAATTAGAATGGAATTTGCCAGGAGAAATCCCCATAAGTTTATGTCTCATTACTTCTTCTTGGTTTTTAAAATTTTTTTAATCTGGGTAAAGTTTAGAATATTGTTTGTCCTAGGTGTACACAATCTGGTTCATTTGTACATCATGTATGTCTATTAACGTACAGATCCTCTTCCCATGTAAAATATACCAGTGTTCCGTCGACCTCCCTTGCTATATGTTCGGTCTTTTTGATACATGTATATAATATGTATTTGTATATGTATAGTATCACTAATCTTCATTTCTCAATTTCCCCCCCTCCTTTCCTTTTAGATGAGCATAGTTTGTTTTCTAAGCCTGTGAGTGTCTTTCTCTTTGTAAATCTGTTCATCTGTGTCACTTATTAGATAATGCCATAAGTGATAATATAGGCTATAGGCCTTTTGCTTTCCGACCTACTTCATGTTTTGTGATTATCTCCAGGCTCATCTATGGTGCCTCAAAGAGCAGTGCTTCAATGTTTTCCATGGCTAATATTCCATTGTGTACATGGACCACTTCTTCTTGGTGCATTCCTCTGTTGATGGACATTTTCGTTGCTTCCAAGTGTTGCCTATGGTAAATATTGCTGGACTGCAGGATTGCCAGCCTGTGATTTTTGATTTTCATTTTCTCAGGTGATAGACCCAGCAGTGGGTATGATTGATTGACTGGTATGGTAGCTCAACGTTTACCTTTTCAAGGCACCTCAATTGTGCTTTCATTAGTGGCTCTTACCACGTCCCCCTTAGAATCGAGGGTACGCATTTCTCCACAATCACATCAGCATCTATTGTTTGCAGCATTTTTGTTGATGGCCATTCTGACTGGTGTGAGCTGATAGGTTTTTGTAATTTGGGTTTACGTGTCTGTAAAAATTCCTACAATTCATCATTTTTCCACGCCTTTTTCTTTTCTGTTAAAAGAAAAAAGAAAAAAAGTGTGAGTATAATATACCTCTTCAAATTTCCTTTTTGGAAGGTTGCACTCTAGAATTCTTTGGTCGATTTTCGACCTCAGGATTTTTTGGAGGGCAGGTGTCATTTACAGCACTGCAATTGGTGAATATTTAGTGACCTTTTGCAGTGGGTTTAAAGCTGCTGTTGTGGGAAACGGCCACAAGGATGCAGCATTTCTCCATTCCCAAATCTGGGTACTAGGGCAGCAGAGCCGTTCTGGAAGTCGTTTGCCTAGGGTGTAAATTTGAATGCAATGGGCCAGGAAATCCCCCCATAAGTTCATGTCTCATTACTCCTAGTTCGTGGTTTTAATTTTTTCAATTGGGGTAAAGGTTAGAATGTTGCTTGTCCAAGGTATACGCACTCTGGTTCATCTACATATTCTATATACCTATTTATGTAGAGATCCTCTTCCCGTGTAAATTATTACAGAGTGTTGCGTAAAACCTCCTTGCTGTATGGTCGGTCTTTTTGATATATGTGTATAATATGTGTTTGTATACATATGGTAACGCTAATCTTCATTTATCCATTCCCCCCACCTTTCCTTTTAGATAAGCATAGTATTTTTTTTAATAAGTCTGTGATTGACTTTCTCTGTGGAAATATGTTCCTTTGTGTCAGTTATTAGATAACGCCTCTAAGTGATATCATAGGATATAGGACTTTTGCTTTCCGACTTACCTCATATTCTGTGATTATCTCCAAGATCATCTATGGTGCCTCAAAGAGCAGTGTTTCATTGTTTTCCATGGCTAGTATTCATTGTGTACATGGACCACTTCTTCTTTACCCTTTCATCTGTTGATGGACATTTTGGTTGCTTCACTGTCCTGTCTATTGTGAATAAGGCTGCAGTGCAGTTTTGGCAGCCCGTGTCTTCTTCATTCTGGTCTTCTCAGGTGAGAGGCCCATTGGTGCGCCTGCTGGATTGAATGGTACCTCAATTTTTCCTTTTAAACGCAGCTCCTTTCTGTTCTCATTATTAGCGTTTAACCCTTTTACATCTCACCAGCAGCTAGAGGGTACACAGTTCTCTAAAACCTCTTCAGCATTTATTGTTTGTAGACTTTTTGCCAATGGTCAGTCGACTGGTGCGAGTTGAAAACTTTTTGTAGATTAGATTGCATGAGTCTACTAATTCCTGAGGTTGAGCTTTTATCCATTTTCCTTTCTTTAAAAAGAGAGTGAGTAAAACTTACCTCTTCATACTATCTTCTTGAAAATTTTGCCTGTTTTGAATTTTTTTTATCCATTCCCTACCTCAGCACAATTTTGAGGGCAGGTGTCCTTTACAGCCCTGAGTCCTTGTGAAAGGTAAGTGACCATTAGCTGTGGGTTAAAAGCTGCTCTTGCGGGAATCGGCCACAAGGCGGCAGCATTTCTCCTTTACCAAATCTGGTTACTAGGGCAACAGAGCCTTACTGGAAGTGGTGTTCTAGGTTGTAAATTAGAATGGAATGTGCGAGGAAACAGCCCTTTAATTTATGTCTCATTACTTCTTGTTGGTATTTTTAACTTAATTTTTATTTTTTACCACAGCAAACTTGATTACAATGTTTTGTTTGTTCTAGGTGTGCAAGATGTGGTTCTTTCACACATATACATATATCTGTTCTTCTTCGGATCCTTTTCCCATGTAGGTTATGACACAATGTTGAGTAGTCTTCTCTTGGTATTGCGTAGGTCTTTGGTGATTATATATTTCATACGTGTATGTATCTCTCTGTTCACCTCAATATGGTAATGTATCCAATCCTCACACCATTCCATATGGCGAACCATAAGTTTTTTTAATGAATCTATGATAGTGTTTCTCTGTGGAAATATCTTTTTTTGTATAATTTTTTAGGTAACACCTATGTGTGATATGATAGGATATGTGTCTTTCGCTTTCTCACTTACTCCAAGTTGCGTGATTACTTCTAGACTCATCTATGGTGCTGCAAATGGCATTGTTTCATTTTTTCACTAGCTCATATTCCATCTGTACAGGTAGCAGCTTTCTTTGTCCACCCATCTGTCGTTGGACTTTTTGGTTACTTCCATATCTTGGCTATTGTAATACTATGCAATGCAGATTTGCGTGCCTGTGTCCTTCCAATTCTGTCTTCTTAGTTTATAGGTCCAGGAATTGGTCTGCTGGATCATATGGTAGCTCAATGTTTACCATTTCAAGGCACCTCTATTTTGTTCTCCTTAGTGGCTCTTTCCAGGTTACGTCCCACTTAAAGTGGAGGGTATGTATTTCTTCCCAGCACCTTCAGCATTTATTCTTTGTAGTTTTTGCTGATGGTTATTCTGAGTGGTGTGAGCTGATACCTCTTTGTGGTTGAATTTGCATGTGTCTCATAATGCGTTGAAATTGAGCTTTAAGACACGTCCTTTTTATTTTTCCAGCTGTGATTAGAGCTTATTTCTTCAAAGTGTTTTCTTAAAGTATGTGTCACCATTTGAAATATTTTGGCAGTTATCTCCCTCAAGACATTTTGAGGGCAGGTTTCATTTACAGCCCTGCAGTACTTGTTCACATGAAGTGACCGTTAGCTCAGGCTTTAAACCTGCTTTTGCAGGTAACGGCCAGCGAGCGGCAGCCTTTCTACGTTCCCCATGCTGGTACTAGGGAAACAGACCTACCGGCCAGTGGTGTTCTTCGGTTATAAATTAGAGTGCAATGTGCCCGGGTAAACCCACAAATGTTGATGTCTCCTTGCTTTTGTTTGTTTTTAAATTTAATGTATAGTTATTATTGGAGTAATAGTCCATTGTGTACGTGGACCACTTCTTCTTGGTGCATTCCTCTGTTGATGGACATTTTCATGGCTTCCAAGTGCTGGCTGTGGTAAATCTTGCTGGCGTACAGGTTTTCCAGCCTGTGACTTTTTGATTCTCATTTTCTCAGGTGATAGGCCAAGCAGCGGTTGTGATTGATTGACTGGTAGCTCAATGTTTCCCTTTTCAAAGCACCTACATTGTGTTTTCATTAGTGGCTCTTTACATGCCCCCCCTTACAACCGAGGGTACGCATTTCTCCACACTCCCTTCACCATTTATTTTTTGCAGCATTTTTCCTAATGGCCATTCTGACTGCTGTGAGCTGATAGGTTTTTGTAATATGGGTATGCATGTCATTAAAATTTTTAAAATTCATCATATTCCTACGCCTTTTTCTTTTCTCTTAAAAGAAAAAACCGTGAGTACAATAGAGCTCTTGAAATTGTCTTCTTCGAAGGTTGCCCTCTTTTGAATTTTTTGGTCGATTTTTGACCCCAGACATTTTCTGGAGGGCTGGTGTCATTTACAGAACTGCAAGTTGGTGAAAATTTAGTGACCTTTTGCAGTGGGTTCAAAGCTGCTGTTGTGGGAAACGGCCACAAGGAGGTAGCATTTCTCCATGCCCCAATCTGGGTACTAGGGCAGCAGAGCCTTTCTGGAAGTCATTGTCCTAGGTTGTAAATTAGAATGGAATTTGCCAGGAGAAATCCCCATAAGTTTATGTCTCATTACTTCTTCTTGGTTTTTAAAATTTTTTTAATCTGGGTAAAGTTTAGAATATTGTTTGTCCTAGGTGTACACAATCTGGTTCATTTGTACATCATGTATGTCTATTAACGTACAGATCCTCTTCCCATGTAAAATATACCAGTGTTCCGTCGACCTCCCTTGCTATATGTTCGGTCTTTTTGATACATGTATATAATATGTATTTGTATATGTATAGTATCACTAATCTTCATTTCTCAATTTCCCCCCCTCCTTTCCTTTTAGATGAGCATAGTTTGTTTTCTAAGCCTGTGAGTGTCTTTCTCTTTGTAAATCTGTTCATCTGTGTCACTTATTAGATAATGCCATAAGTGATAATATAGGCTATAGGCCTTTTGCTTTCCGACCTACTTCATGTTTTGTGATTATCTCCAGGCTCATCTATGGTGCCTCGAAGAGCAGTGCTTCAATGTTTTCCATGGCTAATATTCCATTGTGTACATGGACCACTTCTTGGTGCATTCCTCTGTTGATGGACATTTTCGTTGCTTCCAAGTGTTGCCTATGGTAAATATTGCTGGAGTGCAGGATTGCCAGCCTGTGATTTTTGATTTTCATTTTCTCAGGTGATAGACCCAGCAGTGGGTATGATTGATTGACTGGTATGGTAGCTCAACGTTTACCTTTTCAAGGCACCTCAATTGTGCTTTCATTAGTGGCTCTTACCACGTCCCCCTTAGAATCGAGGGTACGCATTTCTCCACAATCACGTCAGCATTTATTGTTTGCAGCATTTTTGTTGATGGCCATTCTGACTGGTGTGAGCTGATAGGTTTTTGTAATTTGGGTTTACGTGTCTGTAAAAATTCCTACAATTCATCATTTTTCCACGCCTTTTTCTTTTCTGTTAAAAGAAAAAAGAAAAAAAGTGTGAGTATAATATACCTCTTCAAATTTCCTTTTTGGAAGGTTGCACTCTAGAATTTTTTGGTCGATTTTCGACCTCAGTATTTTTTGGAGGGCAGGTGTCATTTACAGCACTGCAATTGGTGAATATTTAGTGACCTTTTGCAGTGGGTTTAAAGCTGCTGTTGTGGGAAATGGCCACAAGGATGCAGCATTTCTCCATTCCCAAATCTGGGTACTAGGGCAGCAGAGCCGTTCTGGAAGTCGTTTGCCTAGGTTGTAAATTTGAATGGAATGGGCCAGGAAAACCCCCCATAAGTTCATGTCTCATTACTCCTAGTTCGTGGTTTTGATTTTTTCAATTGGGGTAATGGTTAGAATGTTGCTTGTCCAAGGTATACGCACTCTGGTTCATCTACATATTCTATATACCTATTTATGTAGAGATCCTCTTCCCGTGTAAATTATTACAGAGTGTTGCGTAAACCTTCCTTGCTGTATGGTCGGTCTTTTTGATATATGTGTATAATATGTGTTTGTATACATATGGTAATGCTAATCTTCATTTATCCATTCCCCCCACCTTTCCTTTTAGATAAGCATAGTATTTTTTTTAATAAGTCTGTGATTGACTTTCTCTGTGGAAATATGTTCCTTTGTGTCAGTTATTAGATAACGCCTCTAAGTGATATCATAGGATATAGGACTTTTGCTTTCCGACTTACCTCATGTTCTGTGATTATCTCCAAGATCATCTATGGTGCCTCAAAGAACAGTGTTTCATTGTTTTCCATGGCTAGTATTCATTGTGTACATGGACCACTTCTTCTTTATCCTTTCATCTGTTGATGGACATTTTGGTTGCTTCACTGTCCTGTCTATTGTGAATAAGGCTGCAGTGCAGCTTTGGCAGCCCGGGTCTTCTTCATTCTGGTCTTCTCAGGTGAGAGGCCCATTGGTGCGCCTGCTGGATTGAATGGTACCTCAATTTTTCCTTTTAAACGCAGCTCCTTTCTGTTCTCATTATTAGCGTTTAACCCTTTTACATCTCACCAGCAGCTAGAGGGTACACAGTTCTCTAAAACCTCTTCAGCATTTATTGTTTGTAGACTTTTTGCCAATGGTCAGTCGACTGGTGCGAGTTGAAAACTTTTTGTAGATTAGATTGCATGAGTCTAATAATTCCTGAGGTTGAGCTTTTATCCATTTTCCTTTCTTTAAAAAGAGAGTGAGTAAAACTTACCTCTTCATACTATCTTCTTGAAAATTTTGCCTGTTTTGAATTTTTTTTATCCATTCCCTATCTCAGCACAATTTTGAGGGCAGGTGTCCTTTACAGCCCTGAGTCCTTGTGAATGGTAAGTGACCATTAGCTGTGGGTTAAAAGCTGCTCTTGCTGGAATCGGCCACAAGGCGGCAGCATTTCTCCTTTACCAAATCTGGTTACTAGGGCAACAGAGCCTTACTGGAAGTGGTGTTCTAGGTTGTAAATTAGAATGGAATGTGCGAGGAAAAAGCCCTTTAATTTATGTCTCATTACTTCTTGTTGGTATTTTTAACTTAATTTTTATTTTTTACCACAGCAAACTTGATTACAATGTTTTGTTTGTTCTAGGTGTGCAAGATGTGGTTCTTTCACACATATACATATATCTGTTCTTCTTCGGATCCTTTTCCCATGTAGGTTATGACACAATGTTGAGTAGTCTTCTCTTGGTATTGCGTAGGTCTTTGGTGATTATATATTTCATATGTGTATGTATCTCTCTGTTAACCTCAATATGGTAATGTATCCAATCCTCACACCATTCCATATGGTGAACCATAAGTTTTTTTAATGAATCTATGATAGTGTTTCTCTGTGGAAATATCTCTGTTTGTATCATTTTTTAGGTAACACCTATATGTGATATGGTAGGATATGTGTCTTTCGCTTTCTCACTTACTCCAAGTTGCGTGATTACTTCTAGACTCATCTATGGTGCTGCAAATGGCATTGTTTCATTTTTTCACTAGCTCATATTCCATCTGTACGGGTAGCAGCTTTCTTTGTCCACCCATCTGTCGTTGGACTTTTTGGTTACTTCCATATCTTGGCTATTGTAATACTATGCAATGCAGATTTGCGTGCCTGTGTCCTTCCAATTCTGTCTTCTTAGTTTATAGGTCCAGGAATAGGTCTGCTGGATCATATGGTAGCTCAATGTTTACCTTTTCAAGGCACCTCTATTTTGTTCTCCTTAGTGGCTCTTTCCAGGTTACGTCCCACTTAAAGTGGAGGGTATGTATTTCTTCCCAGCACCTTCAGCATTTATTCTTTGTAGTTTTTGCTGATGGTTATTCTGAGTGGTGTGAGCTGATACCTCTTTGTGGTTGAATTTGCATGTGTCTCATAATGCGTTGAAATTGAGCTTTAAGACACGTCCTTTTTATTTTTCCAGCTGTGATTAGAGCTTATTTCTTCAAAGTGTTTTCTTAAAGTATGTGTCACCATTTGAAATATTTTGGCCGTTATCTCCCTCAAGACATTTTGAGGGCAGGTTTCATTTACAGCCCTGCAGTACTTGTTCACATGAAGTGACCGTTCGCTCAGGCTTTAAACCTGCTTTTGCAGGTAACGGCCAGAGAGCGGCAGCCTTTCTACGTTCCCCATGCTGGTACTAGGGAAACAGACCTACCGGCCAGGGGTGTTCTTCGGTTATAAATTAGAGTGCAATGTGCCCGGGTAAACCCACAAATGTTGATGTCTCCTTGCTTTTGTTTGTTTTTAAATTTAATTTATATTTATTATTAGAGTAATAGTCCATTGTGTACGTGGACCACTTCTTCTTGGTGCATTCCTCTGTTGATGGACATTTTCATGGCTTCCAAGTGCTGGCTGTGGTAAATCTTGCTGGCGTACAGGTTTTCCAGCCTGTGACTTTTTGATTCTCATTTTCTCAGGTGATAGGCCAAGCAGCGGTTGTGATTGATTGACTGGTAGCTCAATGTTTCCCTTTTCAAAGCACCTACATTGTGTTTTCATTAGTGGCTCTTTACATGCCCCCCCTTACAACCGAGGGTACGCATTTCTCCATACTCCCTTCACCATTTATTTTTTGCAGCATTTTTCCTAATGGCCATTCTGACTGCTGTGAGCTGATAGGTTTTTGTAATATGGGTATGCATGTCATTAAAATTTTTAAAATTCATCATATTCCTACGCCTTTTTCTTTTCTCTTAAAAGAAAAAACCGTGAGTACAATAGAGCTCTTGAAATTGTCTTCTTCGAAGGTTGCCCTCTTTTGAATTTTTTGGTCGGTTTTTGACCCCAGACATTTTCTGGAGGGCTGGTGTCATTTACAGAACTGCAAGTTGGTGAAAATTTAGTGACCTTTTGCAGTGGGTTCAAAGCTGCTGTTGTGGGAAACGGCCACAAGGAGGTAGCATTTCTCCATGCCCCAATCTGGGTACTAGGGCAGCAGAGCCTTTCTGGAAGTCATTGTCCTAGGTTGTAAATTAGAATGGAATTTGCCAGGAGAAATCCCCATAAGTTTATGTCTCATTACTTCTTCTTGGTTTTTAAAATTTTTTTTAATCTGGGTAAAGTTTAGAATATTGTTTGTCCTAGGTGTACACAATCTGGTTCATTTGTACATCATGTATGTCTATTAACGTACAGATCCTCTTCCCATGTAAAATATACCAGTGTTCCGTCGACCTCCCTTGCTATATGTTCGGTCTTTTTGATACATGTATATAATATGTATTTGTATATGTATAGTAACACTAATCTTCATTTCTCAATTTCCCCCCCTCCTTTCCTTTTAGATGAGCATAGTTTGTTTTCTAAGCCTGTGAGTGTCTTTCTCTTTGGAAATCTGTTCATCTGTGTCAGTTATTAGATAATGCCATAAGTGATAAGATAGGCTGTAGGCCTTTTGCTTTCCGACCTACTTCATGTTTTGTGATTATCTCCAGGCTCATCTATGGTGCCTCGAAGAGCAGTGCTTCAATGTTTTCCATGGCTAATATTCCATTGTGTACATGGACCACTTCTTGGTGCATTCCTCTGTTGATGGACATTTTCGTTGCTTCCAAGTGTTGCCTATGGTAAATATTGCTGGAGTGCAGGATTGCCAGCCTGTGATTTTTGATTTTCATTTTCTCAGGTGATAGACCCAGCAGTGGGTATGATTGATTGACTGGTATGGTAGCTCAACGTTTACCTTTTCAAGGCACCTCAATTGTGCTTTCATTAGTGGCTCTTACCACGTCCCCCTTAGAATCGAGGGTACGCATTTCTCCACAATCACGTCAGCATTTATTGTTTGCAGCATTTTTGTTGATGGCCATTCTGACTGGTGTGAGCTGATAGGTTTTTGTAATTTGGGTTTACGTGTCTGTAAAAATTCCTACAATTCATCATTTTTCCACGCCTTTTTCTTTTCTGTTAAAAGAAAAAAGAAAAAAAGTGTGAGTATAATATACCTCTTCAAATTTCCTTTTTGGAAGGTTGCACTCTAGAATTTTTTGGTCGATTTTCGACCTCAGTATTTTTTGGAGGGCAGGTGTCATTTACAGCACTGCAATTGGTGAATATTTAGTGACCTTTTGCAGTGGGTTTAAAGCTGCTGTTGTGGGAAACGGCCACAAGGATGCAGCATTTCTCCATTCCCAAATCTGGGTACTAGGGCAGCAGAGCCGTTCTGGAAGTCGTTTGCCTAGGTTGTAAATTTGAATGGAATGGGCCAGGAAAACCCCCCATAAGTTCATGTCTCATTACTCCTAGTTCGTGGTTTTGATTTTTTCAATTGGGGTAATGGTTAGAATGTTGCTTGTCCAAGGTATACGCACTCTGGTTCATCTACATATTCTATATACCTATTTATGTAGAGATCCTCTTCCCGTGTAAATTATTACAGAGTGTTGCGTAAACCTTCCTTGCTGTATGGTCGGTCTTTTTGATATATGTGTATAATATGTGTTTGTATACATATGGTAATGCTAATCTTCATTTATCCATTCCCCCCACCTTTCCTTTTAGATAAGCATAGTATTTTTTTTAATAAGTCTGTGATTGACTTTCTCTGTGGAAATATGTTCCTTTGTGTCAGTTATTAGATAACGCCTCTAAGTGATATCATAGGATATAGGACTTTTGCTTTCCGACTTACCTCATGTTCTGTGATTATCTCCAAGATCATCTATGGTGCCTCAAAGAACAGTGTTTCATTGTTTTCCATGGCTAGTATTCATTGTGTACATGGACCACTTCTTCTTTATCCTTTCATCTGTTGATGGACATTTTGGTTGCTTCACTGTCCTGTCTATTGTGAATAAGGCTGCAGTGCAGCTTTGGCAGCCCGGGTCTTCTTCATTCTGGTCTTCTCAGGTGAGAGGCCCATTGGTGCGCCTGCTGGATTGAATGGTACCTCAATTTTTCCTTTTAAACGCAGCTCCTTTCTGTTCTCATTATTAGCGTTTAACCCTTTTACATCTCACCAGCAGCTAGAGGGTACACAGTTCTCTAAAACCTCTTCAGCATTTATTGTTTGTAGACTTTTTGCCAATGGTCAGTCGACTGGTGCGAGTTGAAAACTTTTTGTAGATTAGATTGCATGAGTCTAATAATTCCTGAGGTTGAGCTTTTATCCATTTTCCTTTCTTTAAAAAGAGAGTGAGTAAAACTTACCTCTTCATACTATCTTCTTGAAAATTTTGCCTGTTTTGAATTTTTTTTATCCATTCCCTATCTCAGCACAATTTTGAGGGCAGGTGTCCTTTACAGCCCTGAGTCCTTGTGAATGGTAAGTGACCATTAGCTGTGGGTTAAAAGCTGCTCTTGCTGGAATCGGCCACAAGGCGGCAGCATTTCTCCTTTACCAAATCTGGTTACTAGGGCAACAGAGCCTTACTGGAAGTGGTGTTCTAGGTTGTAAATTAGAATGGAATGTGCGAGGAAAAAGCCCTTTAATTTATGTCTCATTACTTCTTGTTGGTATTTTTAACTTAATTTTTATTTTTTACCACAGCAAACTTGATTACAATGTTTTGTTTGTTCTAGGTGTGCAAGATGTGGTTCTTTCACACATATACATATATCTGTTCTTCTTCGGATCCTTTTCCCATGTAGGTTATGACACAATGTTGAGTAGTCTTCTCTTGGTATTGCGTAGGTCTTTGGTGATTATATATTTCATATGTGTATGTATCTCTCTGTTAACCTCAATATGGTAATGTATCCAATCCTCACACCATTCCATATGGTGAACCATAAGTTTTTTTAATGAATCTATGATAGTGTTTCTCTGTGGAAATATCTCTGTTTGTATCATTTTTTAGGTAACACCTATATGTGATATGGTAGGATATGTGTCTTTCGCTTTCTCACTTACTCCAAGTTGCGTGATTACTTCTAGACTCATCTATGGTGCTGCAAATGGCATTGTTTCATTTTTTCACTAGCTCATATTCCATCTGTACGGGTAGCAGCTTTCTTTGTCCACCCATCTGTCGTTGGACTTTTTGGTTACTTCCATATCTTGGCTATTGTAATACTATGCAATGCAGATTTGCGTGCCTGTGTCCTTCCAATTCTGTCTTCTTAGTTTATAGGTCCAGGAATAGGTCTGCTGGATCATATGGTAGCTCAATGTTTACCTTTTCAAGGCACCTCTATTTTGTTCTCCTTAGTGGCTCTTTCCAGGTTACGTCCCACTTAAAGTGGAGGGTATGTATTTCTTCCCAGCACCTTCAGCATTTATTCTTTGTAGTTTTTGCTGATGGTTATTCTGAGTGGTGTGAGCTGATACCTCTTTGTGGTTGAATTTGCATGTGTCTCATAATGCGTTGAAATTGAGCTTTAAGACACGTCCTTTTTATTTTTCCAGCTGTGATTAGAGCTTATTTCTTCAAAGTGTTTTCTTAAAGTATGTGTCACCATTTGAAATATTTTGGCCGTTATCTCCCTCAAGACATTTTGAGGGCAGGTTTCATTTACAGCCCTGCAGTACTTGTTCACATGAAGTGACCGTTCGCTCAGGCTTTAAACCTGCTTTTGCAGGTAACGGCCAGAGAGCGGCAGCCTTTCTACGTTCCCCATGCTGGTACTAGGGAAACAGACCTACCGGCCAGGGGTGTTCTTCGGTTATAAATTAGAGTGCAATGTGCCCGGGTAAACCCACAAATGTTGATGTCTCCTTGCTTTTGTTTGTTTTTAAATTTAATTTATATTTATTATTAGAGTAATAGTCCATTGTGTACGTGGACCACTTCTTCTTGGTGCATTCCTCTGTTGATGGACATTTTCATGGCTTCCAAGTGCTGGCTGTGGTAAATCTTGCTGGCGTACAGGTTTGCCAGCCTGTGACTTTTTGATTCTCATTTTCTCAGGTGATAGGCCAAGCAGCGGTTGTGATTGATTGACTGGTAGCTCAATGTTTCCCTTTTCAAAGCACCTACATTGTGTTTTCATTAGTGGCTCTTTACATGCCCCCCCTTACAACCGAGGGTACGCATTTCTCCATACTCCCTTCACCATTTATTTTTTGCAGCATTTTTCCTAATGGCCATTCTGACTGCTGTGAGCTGATAGGTTTTTGTAATATGGGTATGCATGTCATTAAAATTTTTAAAATTCATCATATTCCTACGCCTTTTTCTTTTCTCTTAAAAGAAAAAACCGTGAGTACAATAGAGCTCTTGAAATTGTCTTCTTCGAAGGTTGCCCTCTTTTGAATTTTTTGGTCGATTTTTGACCCCAGACATTTTCTGGAGGGCTGGTGTCATTTACAGAACTGCAAGTTGGTGAAAATTTAGTGACCTTTTGCAGTGGGTTCAAAGCTGCTGTTGTGGGAAACGGCCACAAGGAGGTAGCATTTCTCCATGCCCCAATCTGGGTACTAGGGCAGCAGAGCCTTTCTGGAAGTCATTGTCCTAGGTTGTAAATTAGAATGGAATTTGCCAGGAGAAATCCCCATAAGTTTATGTCTCATTACTTCTTCTTGGTTTTTAAAATTTTTTTTAATCTGGGTAAAGTTTAGAATATTGTTTGTCCTAGGTGTACACAATCTGGTTCATTTGTACATCATGTATGTCTATTAACGTACAGATCCTCTTCCCATGTAAAATATACCAGTGTTCCGTCGACCTCCCTTGCTATATGTTCGGTCTTTTTGATACATGTATATAATATGTATTTGTATATGTATAGTAACACTAATCTTCATTTCTCAATTTCCCCCCCTCCTTTCCTTTTAGATGAGCATAGTTTGTTTTCTAAGCCTGTGAGTGTCTTTCTCTTTGGAAATCTGTTCATCTGTGTCAGTTATTAGATAATGCCATAAGTGATAAGATAGGCTGTAGGCCTTTTGCTTTCCGACCTACTTCATGTTTTGTGATTATCTCCAGGCTCATCTATGGTGCCTCGAAGAGCAGTGCTTCAATGTTTTCCATGGCTAATATTCCATTGTGTACATGGACCACTTCTTGGTGCATTCCTCTGTTGATGGACATTTTCGTTGCTTCCAAGTGTTGCCTATGGTAAATATTGCTGGAGTGCAGGATTGCCAGCCTGTGATTTTTGATTTTCATTTTCTCAGGTGATAGACCCAGCAGTGGGTATGATTGATTGACTGGTATGGTAGCTCAACGTTTACCTTTTCAAGGCACCTCAATTGTGCTTTCATTAGTGGCTCTTACCACGTCCCCCTTAGAATCGAGGGTACGCATTTCTCCACAATCACGTCAGCATTTATTGTTTGCAGCATTTTTGTTGATGGCCATTCTGACTGGTGTGAGCTGATAGGTTTTTGTAATTTGGGTTTACGTGTCTGTAAAAATTCCTACAATTCATCATTTTTCCACGCCTTTTTCTTTTCTGTTAAAAGAAAAAAGAAAAAAAGTGTGAGTATAATATACCTCTTCAAATTTCCTTTTTGGAAGGTTGCACTCTAGAATTTTTTGGTCGATTTTCGACCTCAGTATTTTTTGGAGGGCAGGTGTCATTTACAGCACTGCAATTGGTGAATATTTAGTGACCTTTTGCAGTGGGTTTAAAGCTGCTGTTGTGGGAAACGGCCACAAGGATGCAGCATTTCTCCATTCCCAAATCTGGGTACTAGGGCAGCAGAGCCGTTCTGGAAGTCGTTTGCCTAGGTTGTAAATTTGAATGGAATGGGCCAGGAAAACCCCCCATAAGTTCATGTCTCATTACTCCTAGTTCGTGGTTTTGATTTTTTCAATTGGGGTAATGGTTAGAATGTTGCTTGTCCAAGGTATACGCACTCTGGTTCATCTACATATTCTATATACCTATTTATGTAGAGATCCTCTTCCCGTGTAAATTATTACAGAGTGTTGCGTAAACCTTCCTTGCTGTATGGTCGGTCTTTTTGATATATGTGTATAATATGTGTTTGTATACATATGGTAATGCTAATCTTCATTTATCCATTCCCCCCACCTTTCCTTTTAGATAAGCATAGTATTTTTTTTAATAAGTCTGTGATTGACTTTCTCTGTGGAAATATGTTCCTTTGTGTCAGTTATTAGATAACGCCTCTAAGTGATATCATAGGATATAGGACTTTTGCTTTCCGACTTACCTCATGTTCTGTGATTATCTCCAAGATCATCTATGGTGCCTCAAAGAACAGTGTTTCATTGTTTTCCATGGCTAGTATTCATTGTGTACATGGACCACTTCTTCTTTATCCTTTCATCTGTTGATGGACATTTTGGTTGCTTCACTGTCCTGTCTATTGTGAATAAGGCTGCAGTGCAGCTTTGGCAGCCCGGGTCTTCTTCATTCTGGTCTTCTCAGGTGAGAGGCCCATTGGTGCGCCTGCTGGATTGAATGGTACCTCAATTTTTCCTTTTAAACGCAGCTCCTTTCTGTTCTCATTATTAGCGTTTAACCCTTTTACATCTCACCAGCAGCTAGAGGGTACACAGTTCTCTAAAACCTCTTCAGCATTTATTGTTTGTAGACTTTTTGCCAATGGTCAGTCGACTGGTGCGAGTTGAAAACTTTTTGTAGATTAGATTGCATGAGTCTAATAATTCCTGAGGTTGAGCTTTTATCCATTTTCCTTTCTTTAAAAAGAGAGTGAGTAAAACTTACCTCTTCATACTATCTTCTTGAAAATTTTGCCTGTTTTGAATTTTTTTTATCCATTCCCTATCTCAGCACAATTTTGAGGGCAGGTGGCCTTTACAGCCCTGAGTCCTTGTGAATGGTAAGTGACCATTAGCTGTGGGTTAAAAGCTGCTCTTGCTGGAATCGGCCACAAGGCGGCAGCATTTCTCCTTTACCAAATCTGGTTACTAGGGCAACAGAGCCTTACTGGAAGTGGTGTTCTAGGTTGTAAATTAGAATGGAATGTGCGAGGAAAAAGCCCTTTAATTTATGTCTCATTACTTCTTGTTGGTATTTTTAACTTAATTTTTATTTTTTACCACAGCAAACTTGATTACAATGTTTTGTTTGTTCTAGGTGTGCAAGATGTGGTTCTTTCACACATATACATATATCTGTTCTTCTTCGGATCCTTTTCCCATGTAGGTTATGACACAATGTTGAGTAGTCTTCTCTTGGTATTGCGTAGGTCTTTGGTGATTATATATTTCATATGTGTATGTATCTCTCTGTTAACCTCAATATGGTAATGTATCCAATCCTCACACCATTCCATATGGTGAACCATAAGTTTTTTTAATGAATCTATGATAGTGTTTCTCTGTGGAAATATCTCTGTTTGTATCATTTTTTAGGTAACACCTATATGTGATATGGTAGGATATGTGTCTTTCGCTTTCTCACTTACTCCAAGTTGCGTGATTACTTCTAGACTCATCTATGGTGCTGCAAATGGCATTGTTTCATTTTTTCACTAGCTCATATTCCATCTGTACGGGTAGCAGCTTTCTTTGTCCACCCATCTGTCGTTGGACTTTTTGGTTACTTCCATATCTTGGCTATTGTAATACTATGCAATGCAGATTTGCGTGCCTGTGTCCTTCCAATTCTGTCTTCTTAGTTTATAGGTCCAGGAATAGGTCTGCTGGATCATATGGTAGCTCAATGTTTACCTTTTCAAGGCACCTCTATTTTGTTCTCCTTAGTGGCTCTTTCCAGGTTACGTCCCACTTAAAGTGGAGGGTATGTATTTCTTCCCAGCACCTTCAGCATTTATTCTTTGTAGTTTTTGCTGATGGTTATTCTGAGTGGTGTGAGCTGATACCTCTTTGTGGTTGAATTTGCATGTGTCTCATAATGCGTTGAAATTGAGCTTTAAGACACGTCCTTTTTATTTTTCCAGCTGTGATTAGAGCTTATTTCTTCAAAGTGTTTTCTTAAAGTATGTGTCACCATTTGAAATATTTTGGCCGTTATCTCCCTCAAGACATTTTGAGGGCAGGTTTCATTTACAGCCCTGCAGTACTTGTTCACATGAAGTGACCGTTCGCTCAGGCTTTAAACCTGCTTTTGCAGGTAACGGCCAGAGAGCGGCAGCCTTTCTACGTTCCCCATGCTGGTACTAGGGAAACAGACCTACCGGCCAGGGGTGTTCTTCGGTTATAAATTAGAGTGCAATGTGCCCGGGTAAACCCACAAATGTTGATGTCTCCTTGCTTTTGTTTGTTTTTAAATTTAATTTATATTTATTATTAGAGTAATAGTCCATTGTGTACGTGGACCACTTCTTCTTGGTGCATTCCTCTGTTGATGGACATTTTCATGGCTTCCAAGTGCTGGCTGTGGTAAATCTTGCTGGCGTACAGGTTTGCCAGCCTGTGACTTTTTGATTCTCATTTTCTCAGGTGATAGGCCAAGCAGCGGTTGTGATTGATTGACTGGTAGCTCAATGTTTCCCTTTTCAAAGCACCTACATTGTGTTTTCATTAGTGGCTCTTTACATGCCCCCCCTTACAACCGAGGGTACGCATTTCTCCATACTCCCTTCACCATTTATTTTTTGCAGCATTTTTCCTAATGGCCATTCTGACTGCTGTGAGCTGATAGGTTTTTGTAATATGGGTATGCATGTCATTAAAATTTTTAAAATTCATCATATTCCTACGCCTTTTTCTTTTCTCTTAAAAGAAAAAACCGTGAGTACAATAGAGCTCTTGAAATTGTCTTCTTCGAAGGTTGCCCTCTTTTGAATTTTTTGGTCGATTTTTGACCCCAGACATTTTCTGGAGGGCTGGTGTCATTTACAGAACTGCAAGTTGGTGAAAATTTAGTGACCTTTTGCAGTGGGTTCAAAGCTGCTGTTGTGGGAAACGGCCACAAGGAGGTAGCATTTCTCCATGCCCCAATCTGGGTACTAGGGCAGCAGAGCCTTTCTGGAAGTCATTGTCCTAGGTTGTAAATTAGAATGGAATTTGCCAGGAGAAATCCCCATAAGTTTATGTCTCATTACTTCTTCTTGGTTTTTAAAATTTTTTTTAATCTGGGTAAAGTTTAGAATATTGTTTGTCCTAGGTGTACACAATCTGGTTCATTTGTACATCATGTATGTCTATTAACGTACAGATCCTCTTCCCATGTAAAATATACCAGTGTTCCGTCGACCTCCCTTGCTATATGTTCGGTCTTTTTGATACATGTATATAATATGTATTTGTATATGTATAGTAACACTAATCTTCATTTCTCAATTTCCCCCCCTCCTTTCCTTTTAGATGAGCATAGTTTGTTTTCTAAGCCTGTGAGTGTCTTTCTCTTTGGAAATCTGTTCATCTGTGTCAGTTATTAGATAATGCCATAAGTGATAATATAGGCTGTAGGCCTTTTGCTTTCCGACCTACTTCATGTTTTGTGATTATCTCCAGGCTCATCTATGGTGCCTCGAAGAGCAGTGCTTCAATGTTTTCCATGGCTAATATTCCATTGTGTACATGGACCACTTCTTGGTGCATTCCTCTGTTGATGGACATTTTCGTTGCTTCCAAGTGTTGCCTATGGTAAATATTGCTGGAGTGCAGGATTGCCAGCCTGTGATTTTTGATTTTCATTTTCTCAGGTGATAGACCCAGCAGTGGGTATGATTGATTGACTGGTATGGTAGCTCAACGTTTACCTTTTCAAGGCACCTCAATTGTGCTTTCATTAGTGGCTCTTACCACGTCCCCCTTAGAATCGAGGGTACGCATTTCTCCACAATCACGTCAGCATTTATTGTTTGCAGCATTTTTGTTGATGGCCATTCTGACTGGTGTGAGCTGATAGGTTTTTGTAATTTGGGTTTACGTGTCTGTAAAAATTCCTACAATTCATCATTTTTCCACGCCTTTTTCTTTTCTGTTAAAAGAAAAAAGAAAAAAAGTGTGAGTATAATATACCTCTTCAAATTTCCTTTTTGGAAGGTTGCACTCTAGAATTTTTTGGTCGATTTTCGACCTCAGTATTTTTTGGAGGGCAGGTGTCATTTACAGCACTGCAATTGGTGAATATTTAGTGACCTTTTGCAGTGGGTTTAAAGCTGCTGTTGTGGGAAACGGCCACAAGGATGCAGCATTTCTCCATTCCCAAATCTGGGTACTAGGGCAGCAGAGCCGTTCTGGAAGTCGTTTGCCTAGGTTGTAAATTTGAATGGAATGGGCCAGGAAAACCCCCCATAAGTTCATGTCTCATTACTCCTAGTTCGTGGTTTTGATTTTTTCAATTGGGGTAATGGTTAGAATGTTGCTTGTCCAAGGTATACGCACTCTGGTTCATCTACATATTCTATATACCTATTTATGTAGAGATCCTCTTCCCGTGTAAATTATTACAGAGTGTTGCGTAAACCTTCCTTGCTGTATGGTCGGTCTTTTTGATATATGTGTATAATATGTGTTTGTATACATATGGTAATGCTAATCTTCATTTATCCATTCCCCCCACCTTTCCTTTTAGATAAGCATAGTATTTTTTTTAATAAGTCTGTGATTGACTTTCTCTGTGGAAATATGTTCCTTTGTGTCAGTTATTAGATAACGCCTCTAAGTGATATCATAGGATATAGGACTTTTGCTTTCCGACTTACCTCATGTTCTGTGATTATCTCCAAGATCATCTATGGTGCCTCAAAGAACAGTGTTTCATTGTTTTCCATGGCTAGTATTCATTGTGTACATGGACCACTTCTTCTTTATCCTTTCATCTGTTGATGGACATTTTGGTTGCTTCACTGTCCTGTCTATTGTGAATAAGGCTGCAGTGCAGCTTTGGCAGCCCGGGTCTTCTTCATTCTGGTCTTCTCAGGTGAGAGGCCCATTGGTGCGCCTGCTGGATTGAATGGTACCTCAATTTTTCCTTTTAAACGCAGCTCCTTTCTGTTCTCATTATTAGCGTTTAACCCTTTTACATCTCACCAGCAGCTAGAGGGTACACAGTTCTCTAAAACCTCTTCAGCATTTATTGTTTGTAGACTTTTTGCCAATGGTCAGTCGACTGGTGCGAGTTGAAAACTTTTTGTAGATTAGATTGCATGAGTCTAATAATTCCTGAGGTTGAGCTTTTATCCATTTTCCTTTCTTTAAAAAGAGAGTGAGTAAAACTTACCTCTTCATACTATCTTCTTGAAAATTTTGCCTGTTTTGAATTTTTTTTATCCATTCCCTATCTCAGCACAATTTTGAGGGCAGGTGTCCTTTACAGCCCTGAGTCCTTGTGAATGGTAAGTGACCATTAGCTGTGGGTTAAAAGCTGCTCTTGCTGGAATCGGCCACAAGGCGGCAGCATTTCTCCTTTACCAAATCTGGTTACTAGGGCAACAGAGCCTTACTGGAAGTGGTGTTCTAGGTTGTAAATTAGAATGGAATGTGCGAGGAAAAAGCCCTTTAATTTATGTCTCATTACTTCTTGTTGGTATTTTTAACTTAATTTTTATTTTTTACCACAGCAAACTTGATTACAATGTTTTGTTTGTTCTAGGTGTGCAAGATGTGGTTCTTTCACACATATACATATATCTGTTCTTCTTCGGATCCTTTTCCCATGTAGGTTATGACACAATGTTGAGTAGTCTTCTCTTGGTATTGCGTAGGTCTTTGATGATTATATATTTCATATGTGTATGTATCTCTCTGTTAACCTCAATATGGTAATGTATCCAATCCTCACACCATTCCATATGGTGAACCATAAGTTTTTTTAATGAATCTATGATAGTGTTTCTCTGTGGAAATATCTCTGTTTGTATCATTTTTTAGGTAACACCTATATGTGATATGGTAGGATATGTGTCTTTCGCTTTCTCACTTACTCCAAGTTGCGTGATTACTTCTAGACTCATCTATGGTGCTGCAAATGGCATTGTTTCATTTTTTCACTAGCTCATATTCCATCTGTACGGGTAGCAGCTTTCTTTGTCCACCCATCTGTCGTTGGACTTTTTGGTTACTTCCATATCTTGGCTATTGTAATACTATGCAATGCAGATTTGCGTGCCTGTGTCCTTCCAATTCTGTCTTCTTAGTTTATAGGTCCAGGAATAGGTCTGCTGGATCATATGGTAGCTCAATGTTTACCTTTTCAAGGCACCTCTATTTTGTTCTCCTTAGTGGCTCTTTCCAGGTTACGTCCCACTTAAAGTGGAGGGTATGTATTTCTTCCCAGCACCTTCAGCATTTATTCTTTGTAGTTTTTGCTGATGGTTATTCTGAGTGGTGTGAGCTGATACCTCTTTGTGGTTGAATTTGCATGTGTCTCATAATGCGTTGAAATTGAGCTTTAAGACACGTCCTTTTTATTTTTCCAGCTGTGATTAGAGCTTATTTCTTCAAAGTGTTTTCTTAAAGTATGTGTCACCATTTGAAATATTTTGGCCGTTATCTCCCTCAAGACATTTTGAGGGCAGGTTTCATTTACAGCCCTGCAGTACTTGTTCACATGAAGTGACCGTTCGCTCAGGCTTTAAACCTGCTTTTGCAGGTAACGGCCAGAGAGCGGCAGCCTTTCTACGTTCCCCATGCTGGTACTAGGGAAACAGACCTACCGGCCAGGGGTGTTCTTCGGTTATAAATTAGAGTGCAATGTGCCCGGGTAAACCCACAAATGTTGATGTCTCCTTGCTTTTGTTTGTTTTTAAATTTAATTTATATTTATTATTAGAGTAATAGTCCATTGTGTACGTGGACCACTTCTTCTTGGTGCATTCCTCTGTTGATGGACATTTTCATGGCTTCCAAGTGCTGGCTGTGGTAAATCTTGCTGGCGTACAGGTTTGCCAGCCTGTGACTTTTTGATTCTCATTTTCTCAGGTGATAGGCCAAGCAGCGGTTGTGATTGATTGACTGGTAGCTCAATGTTTCCCTTTTCAAAGCACCTACATTGTGTTTTCATTAGTGGCTCTTTACATGCCCCCCCTTACAACCGAGGGTACGCATTTCTCCATACTCCCTTCACCATTTATTTTTTGCAGCATTTTTCCTAATGGCCATTCTGACTGCTGTGAGCTGATAGGTTTTTGTAATATGGGTATGCATGTCATTAAAATTTTTAAAATTCATCATATTCCTACGCCTTTTTCTTTTCTCTTAAAAGAAAAAACCGTGAGTACAATAGAGCTCTTGAAATTGTCTTCTTCGAAGGTTGCCCTCTTTTGAATTTTTTGGTCGATTTTTGACCCCAGACATTTTCTGGAGGGCTGGTGTCATTTACAGAACTGCAAGTTGGTGAAAATTTAGTGACCTTTTGCAGTGGGTTCAAAGCTGCTGTTGTGGGAAACGGCCACAAGGAGGTAGCATTTCTCCATGCCCCAATCTGGGTACTAGGGCAGCAGAGCCTTTCTGGAAGTCATTGTCCTAGGTTGTAAATTAGAATGGAATTTGCCAGGAGAAATCCCCATAAGTTTATGTCTCATTACTTCTTCTTGGTTTTTAAAATTTTTTTTAATCTGGGTAAAGTTTAGAATATTGTTTGTCCTAGGTGTACACAATCTGGTTCATTTGTACATCATGTATGTCTATTAACGTACAGATCCTCTTCCCATGTAAAATATACCAGTGTTCCGTCGACCTCCCTTGCTATATGTTCGGTCTTTTTGATACATGTATATAATATGTATTTGTATATGTATAGTAACACTAATCTTCATTTCTCAATTTCCCCCCCTCCTTTCCTTTTAGATGAGCATAGTTTGTTTTCTAAGCCTGTGAGTGTCTTTCTCTTTGGAAATCTGTTCATCTGTGTCAGTTATTAGATAATGCCATAAGTGATAAGATAGGCTGTAGGCCTTTTGCTTTCCGACCTACTTCATGTTTTGTGATTATCTCCAGGCTCATCTATGGTGCCTCGAAGAGCAGTGCTTCAATGTTTTCCATGGCTAATATTCCATTGTGTACATGGACCACTTCTTGGTGCATTCCTCTGTTGATGGACATTTTCGTTGCTTCCAAGTGTTGCCTATGGTAAATATTGCTGGAGTGCAGGATTGCCAGCCTGTGATTTTTGATTTTCATTTTCTCAGGTGATAGACCCAGCAGTGGGTATGATTGATTGACTGGTATGGTAGCTCAACGTTTACCTTTTCAAGGCACCTCAATTGTGCTTTCATTAGTGGCTCTTACCACGTCCCCCTTAGAATCGAGGGTACGCATTTCTCCACAATCACGTCAGCATTTATTGTTTGCAGCATTTTTGTTGATGGCCATTCTGACTGGTGTGAGCTGATAGGTTTTTGTAATTTGGGTTTACGTGTCTGTAAAAATTCCTACAATTCATCATTTTTCCACGCCTTTTTCTTTTCTGTTAAAAGAAAAAAGAAAAAAAGTGTGAGTATAATATACCTCTTCAAATTTCCTTTTTGGAAGGTTGCACTCTAGAATTTTTTGGTCGATTTTCGACCTCAGTATTTTTTGGAGGGCAGGTGTCATTTACAGCACTGCAATTGGTGAATATTTAGTGACCTTTTGCAGTGGGTTTAAAGCTGCTGTTGTGGGAAACGGCCACAAGGATGCAGCATTTCTCCATTCCCAAATCTGGGTACTAGGGCAGCAGAGCCGTTCTGGAAGTCGTTTGCCTAGGTTGTAAATTTGAATGGAATGGGCCAGGAAAACCCCCCATAAGTTCATGTCTCATTACTCCTAGTTCGTGGTTTTGATTTTTTCAATTGGGGTAATGGTTAGAATGTTGCTTGTCCAAGGTATACGCACTCTGGTTCATCTACATATTCTATATACCTATTTATGTAGAGATCCTCTTCCCGTGTAAATTATTACAGAGTGTTGCGTAAACCTTCCTTGCTGTATGGTCGGTCTTTTTGATATATGTGTATAATATGTGTTTGTATACATATGGTAATGCTAATCTTCATTTATCCATTCCCCCCACCTTTCCTTTTAGATAAGCATAGTATTTTTTTTAATAAGTCTGTGATTGACTTTCTCTGTGGAAATATGTTCCTTTGTGTCAGTTATTAGATAACGCCTCTAAGTGATATCATAGGATATAGGACTTTTGCTTTCCGACTTACCTCATGTTCTGTGATTATCTCCAAGATCATCTATGGTGCCTCAAAGAACAGTGTTTCATTGTTTTCCATGGCTAGTATTCATTGTGTACATGGACCACTTCTTCTTTATCCTTTCATCTGTTGATGGACATTTTGGTTGCTTCACTGTCCTGTCTATTGTGAATAAGGCTGCAGTGCAGCTTTGGCAGCCCGGGTCTTCTTCATTCTGGTCTTCTCAGGTGAGAGGCCCATTGGTGCGCCTGCTGGATTGAATGGTACCTCAATTTTTCCTTTTAAACGCAGCTCCTTTCTGTTCTCATTATTAGCGTTTAACCCTTTTACATCTCACCAGCAGCTAGAGGGTACACAGTTCTCTAAAACCTCTTCAGCATTTATTGTTTGTAGACTTTTTGCCAATGGTCAGTCGACTGGTGCGAGTTGAAAACTTTTTGTAGATTAGATTGCATGAGTCTAATAATTCCTGAGGTTGAGCTTTTATCCATTTTCCTTTCTTTAAAAAGAGAGTGAGTAAAACTTACCTCTTCATACTATCTTCTTGAAAATTTTGCCTGTTTTGAATTTTTTTTATCCATTCCCTATCTCAGCACAATTTTGAGGGCAGGTGGCCTTTACAGCCCTGAGTCCTTGTGAATGGTAAGTGACCATTAGCTGTGGGTTAAAAGCTGCTCTTGCTGGAATCGGCCACAAGGCGGCAGCATTTCTCCTTTACCAAATCTGGTTACTAGGGCAACAGAGCCTTACTGGAAGTGGTGTTCTAGGTTGTAAATTAGAATGGAATGTGCGAGGAAAAAGCCCTTTAATTTATGTCTCATTACTTCTTGTTGGTATTTTTAACTTAATTTTTATTTTTTACCACAGCAAACTTGATTACAATGTTTTGTTTGTTCTAGGTGTGCAAGATGTGGTTCTTTCACACATATACATATATCTGTTCTTCTTCGGATCCTTTTCCCATGTAGGTTATGACACAATGTTGAGTAGTCTTCTCTTGGTATTGCGTAGGTCTTTGGTGATTATATATTTCATATGTGTATGTATCTCTCTGTTAACCTCAATATGGTAATGTATCCAATCCTCACACCATTCCATATGGTGAACCATAAGTTTTTTTAATGAATCTATGATAGTGTTTCTCTGTGGAAATATCTCTGTTTGTATCATTTTTTAGGTAACACCTATATGTGATATGGTAGGATATGTGTCTTTCGCTTTCTCACTTACTCCAAGTTGCGTGATTACTTCTAGACTCATCTATGGTGCTGCAAATGGCATTGTTTCATTTTTTCACTAGCTCATATTCCATCTGTACGGGTAGCAGCTTTCTTTGTCCACCCATCTGTCGTTGGACTTTTTGGTTACTTCCATATCTTGGCTATTGTAATACTATGCAATGCAGATTTGCGTGCCTGTGTCCTTCCAATTCTGTCTTCTTAGTTTATAGGTCCAGGAATAGGTCTGCTGGATCATATGGTAGCTCAATGTTTACCTTTTCAAGGCACCTCTATTTTGTTCTCCTTAGTGGCTCTTTCCAGGTTACGTCCCACTTAAAGTGGAGGGTATGTATTTCTTCCCAGCACCTTCAGCATTTATTCTTTGTAGTTTTTGCTGATGGTTATTCTGAGTGGTGTGAGCTGATACCTCTTTGTGGTTGAATTTGCATGTGTCTCATAATGCGTTGAAATTGAGCTTTAAGACACGTCCTTTTTATTTTTCCAGCTGTGATTAGAGCTTATTTCTTCAAAGTGTTTTCTTAAAGTATGTGTCACCATTTGAAATATTTTGGCCGTTATCTCCCTCAAGACATTTTGAGGGCAGGTTTCATTTACAGCCCTGCAGTACTTGTTCACATGAAGTGACCGTTCGCTCAGGCTTTAAACCTGCTTTTGCAGGTAACGGCCAGAGAGCGGCAGCCTTTCTACGTTCCCCATGCTGGTACTAGGGAAACAGACCTACCGGCCAGGGGTGTTCTTCGGTTATAAATTAGAGTGCAATGTGCCCGGGTAAACCCACAAATGTTGATGTCTCCTTGCTTTTGTTTGTTTTTAAATTTAATTTATATTTATTATTAGAGTAATAGTCCATTGTGTACGTGGACCACTTCTTCTTGGTGCATTCCTCTGTTGATGGACATTTTCATGGCTTCCAAGTGCTGGCTGTGGTAAATCTTGCTGGCGTACAGGTTTGCCAGCCTGTGACTTTTTGATTCTCATTTTCTCAGGTGATAGGCCAAGCAGCGGTTGTGATTGATTGACTGGTAGCTCAATGTTTCCCTTTTCAAAGCACCTACATTGTGTTTTCATTAGTGGCTCTTTACATGCCCCCCCTTACAACCGAGGGTACGCATTTCTCCATACTCCCTTCACCATTTATTTTTTGCAGCATTTTTCCTAATGGCCATTCTGACTGCTGTGAGCTGATAGGTTTTTGTAATATGGGTATGCATGTCATTAAAATTTTTAAAATTCATCATATTCCTACGCCTTTTTCTTTTCTCTTAAAAGAAAAAACCGTGAGTACAATAGAGCTCTTGAAATTGTCTTCTTCGAAGGTTGCCCTCTTTTGAATTTTTTGGTCGATTTTTGACCCCAGACATTTTCTGGAGGGCTGGTGTCATTTACAGAACTGCAAGTTGGTGAAAATTTAGTGACCTTTTGCAGTGGGTTCAAAGCTGCTGTTGTGGGAAACGGCCACAAGGAGGTAGCATTTCTCCATGCCCCAATCTGGGTACTAGGGCAGCAGAGCCTTTCTGGAAGTCATTGTCCTAGGTTGTAAATTAGAATGGAATTTGCCAGGAGAAATCCCCATAAGTTTATGTCTCATTACTTCTTCTTGGTTTTTAAAATTTTTTTTAATCTGGGTAAAGTTTAGAATATTGTTTGTCCTAGGTGTACACAATCTGGTTCATTTGTACATCATGTATGTCTATTAACGTACAGATCCTCTTCCCATGTAAAATATACCAGTGTTCCGTCGACCTCCCTTGCTATATGTTCGGTCTTTTTGATACATGTATATAATATGTATTTGTATATGTATAGTAACACTAATCTTCATTTCTCAATTTCCCCCCCTCCTTTCCTTTTAGATGAGCATAGTTTGTTTTCTAAGCCTGTGAGTGTCTTTCTCTTTGGAAATCTGTTCATCTGTGTCAGTTATTAGATAATGCCATAAGTGATAATATAGGCTGTAGGCCTTTTGCTTTCCGACCTACTTCATGTTTTGTGATTATCTCCAGGCTCATCTATGGTGCCTCGAAGAGCAGTGCTTCAATGTTTTCCATGGCTAATATTCCATTGTGTACATGGACCACTTCTTGGTGCATTCCTCTGTTGATGGACATTTTCGTTGCTTCCAAGTGTTGCCTATGGTAAATATTGCTGGAGTGCAGGATTGCCAGCCTGTGATTTTTGATTTTCATTTTCTCAGGTGATAGACCCAGCAGTGGGTATGATTGATTGACTGGTATGGTAGCTCAACGTTTACCTTTTCAAGGCACCTCAATTGTGCTTTCATTAGTGGCTCTTACCACGTCCCCCTTAGAATCGAGGGTACGCATTTCTCCACAATCACGTCAGCATTTATTGTTTGCAGCATTTTTGTTGATGGCCATTCTGACTGGTGTGAGCTGATAGGTTTTTGTAATTTGGGTTTACGTGTCTGTAAAAATTCCTACAATTCATCATTTTTCCACGCCTTTTTCTTTTCTGTTAAAAGAAAAAAGAAAAAAAGTGTGAGTATAATATACCTCTTCAAATTTCCTTTTTGGAAGGTTGCACTCTAGAATTTTTTGGTCGATTTTCGACCTCAGTATTTTTTGGAGGGCAGGTGTCATTTACAGCACTGCAATTGGTGAATATTTAGTGACCTTTTGCAGTGGGTTTAAAGCTGCTGTTGTGGGAAACGGCCACAAGGATGCAGCATTTCTCCATTCCCAAATCTGGGTACTAGGGCAGCAGAGCCGTTCTGGAAGTCGTTTGCCTAGGTTGTAAATTTGAATGGAATGGGCCAGGAAAACCCCCCATAAGTTCATGTCTCATTACTCCTAGTTCGTGGTTTTGATTTTTTCAATTGGGGTAATGGTTAGAATGTTGCTTGTCCAAGGTATACGCACTCTGGTTCATCTACATATTCTATATACCTATTTATGTAGAGATCCTCTTCCCGTGTAAATTATTACAGAGTGTTGCGTAAACCTTCCTTGCTGTATGGTCGGTCTTTTTGATATATGTGTATAATATGTGTTTGTATACATATGGTAATGCTAATCTTCATTTATCCATTCCCCCCACCTTTCCTTTTAGATAAGCATAGTATTTTTTTTAATAAGTCTGTGATTGACTTTCTCTGTGGAAATATGTTCCTTTGTGTCAGTTATTAGATAACGCCTCTAAGTGATATCATAGGATATAGGACTTTTGCTTTCCGACTTACCTCATGTTCTGTGATTATCTCCAAGATCATCTATGGTGCCTCAAAGAACAGTGTTTCATTGTTTTCCATGGCTAGTATTCATTGTGTACATGGACCACTTCTTCTTTATCCTTTCATCTGTTGATGGACATTTTGGTTGCTTCACTGTCCTGTCTATTGTGAATAAGGCTGCAGTGCAGCTTTGGCAGCCCGGGTCTTCTTCATTCTGGTCTTCTCAGGTGAGAGGCCCATTGGTGCGCCTGCTGGATTGAATGGTACCTCAATTTTTCCTTTTAAACGCAGCTCCTTTCTGTTCTCATTATTAGCGTTTAACCCTTTTACATCTCACCAGCAGCTAGAGGGTACACAGTTCTCTAAAACCTCTTCAGCATTTATTGTTTGTAGACTTTTTGCCAATGGTCAGTCGACTGGTGCGAGTTGAAAACTTTTTGTAGATTAGATTGCATGAGTCTAATAATTCCTGAGGTTGAGCTTTTATCCATTTTCCTTTCTTTAAAAAGAGAGTGAGTAAAACTTACCTCTTCATACTATCTTCTTGAAAATTTTGCCTGTTTTGAATTTTTTTTATCCATTCCCTATCTCAGCACAATTTTGAGGGCAGGTGTCCTTTACAGCCCTGAGTCCTTGTGAATGGTAAGTGACCATTAGCTGTGGGTTAAAAGCTGCTCTTGCTGGAATCGGCCACAAGGCGGCAGCATTTCTCCTTTACCAAATCTGGTTACTAGGGCAACAGAGCCTTACTGGAAGTGGTGTTCTAGGTTGTAAATTAGAATGGAATGTGCGAGGAAAAAGCCCTTTAATTTATGTCTCATTACTTCTTGTTGGTATTTTTAACTTAATTTTTATTTTTTACCACAGCAAACTTGATTACAATGTTTTGTTTGTTCTAGGTGTGCAAGATGTGGTTCTTTCACACATATACATATATCTGTTCTTCTTCGGATCCTTTTCCCATGTAGGTTATGACACAATGTTGAGTAGTCTTCTCTTGGTATTGCGTAGGTCTTTGATGATTATATATTTCATATGTGTATGTATCTCTCTGTTAACCTCAATATGGTAATGTATCCAATCCTCACACCATTCCATATGGTGAACCATAAGTTTTTTTAATGAATCTATGATAGTGTTTCTCTGTGGAAATATCTCTGTTTGTATCATTTTTTAGGTAACACCTATATGTGATATGGTAGGATATGTGTCTTTCGCTTTCTCACTTACTCCAAGTTGCGTGATTACTTCTAGACTCATCTATGGTGCTGCAAATGGCATTGTTTCATTTTTTCACTAGCTCATATTCCATCTGTACGGGTAGCAGCTTTCTTTGTCCACCCATCTGTCGTTGGACTTTTTGGTTACTTCCATATCTTGGCTATTGTAATACTATGCAATGCAGATTTGCGTGCCTGTGTCCTTCCAATTCTGTCTTCTTAGTTTATAGGTCCAGGAATAGGTCTGCTGGATCATATGGTAGCTCAATGTTTACCTTTTCAAGGCACCTCTATTTTGTTCTCCTTAGTGGCTCTTTCCAGGTTACGTCCCACTTAAAGTGGAGGGTATGTATTTCTTCCCAGCACCTTCAGCATTTATTCTTTGTAGTTTTTGCTGATGGTTATTCTGAGTGGTGTGAGCTGATACCTCTTTGTGGTTGAATTTGCATGTGTCTCATAATGCGTTGAAATTGAGCTTTAAGACACGTCCTTTTTATTTTTCCAGCTGTGATTAGAGCTTATTTCTTCAAAGTGTTTTCTTAAAGTATGTGTCACCATTTGAAATATTTTGGCCGTTATCTCCCTCAAGACATTTTGAGGGCAGGTTTCATTTACAGCCCTGCAGTACTTGTTCACATGAAGTGACCGTTCGCTCAGGCTTTAAACCTGCTTTTGCAGGTAACGGCCAGAGAGCGGCAGCCTTTCTACGTTCCCCATGCTGGTACTAGGGAAACAGACCTACCGGCCAGTGGTGTTCTTCGGTTATAAATTAGAGTGCAATGTGCCCGGGTAAACCCACAAATGTTGATGTCTCCTTGCTTTTGTTTGTTTTTAAATTTAATTTATATTTATTATTAGAGTAATAGTCCATTGTGTACGTGGACCACTTCTTCTTGGTGCATTCCTCTGTTGATGGACATTTTCATGGCTTCCAAGTGCTGGCTGTGGTAAATCTTGCTGGCGTACAGGTTTGCCAGCCTGTGACTTTTTGATTCTCATTTTCTCAGGTGATAGGCCAAGCAGCGGTTGTGATTGATTGACTGGTAGCTCAATGTTTCCCTTTTCAAAGCACCTACATTGTGTTTTCATTAGTGGCTCTTTACATGCCCCCCCTTACAACCGAGGGTACGCATTTCTCCATACTCCCTTCACCATTTATTTTTTGCAGCATTTTTCCTAATGGCCATTCTGACTGCTGTGAGCTGATAGGTTTTTGTAATATGGGTATGCATGTCATTAAAATTTTTAAAATTCATCATATTCCTACGCCTTTTTCTTTTCTCTTAAAAGAAAAAAACGTGAGTACAATAGAGCTCTTGAAATTGTCTTCTTCGAAGGTTGCCCTCTTTTGAATTTTTTGGTCGATTTTTGACCCCAGACATTTTCTGGAGGGCTGGTGTCATTTACAGAACTGCAAGTTGGTGAAAATTTAGTGACCTTTTGCAGTGGGTTCAAAGCTGCTGTTGTGGGAAACGGCCACAAGGAGGTAGCATTTCTCCATGCCCCAATCTGGGTACTAGGGCAGCAGAGCCTTTCTGGAAGTCATTGTCCTAGGTTGTAAATTAGAATGGAATTTGCCAGGAGAAATCCCCATAAGTTTATGTCTCATTACTTCTTCTTGGTTTTTAAATTTTTTTTAATCTGGGTAAAGTTTAGAATATTGTTTGTCCTAGGTGTACACAATCTGGTTCATTTGTACATCATGTATGTCTATTAACGTACAGATCCTCTTCCCATGTAAAATATACCAGTGTTCCGTCGACCTCCCTTGCTATATGTTCGGTCTTTTTGATACATGTATATAATATGTATTTGTATATGTATAGTAACACTAATCTTCATTTCTCAATTTCCCCCCCTCCTTTCCTTTTAGATGAGCATAGTTTGTTTTCTAAGCCTGTGAGTGTCTTTCTCTTTGGAAATCTGTTCATCTGTGTCAGTTATTAGATAATGCCATAAGTGATAAGATAGGCTGTAGGCCTTTTGCTTTCCGACCTACTTCATGTTTTGTGATTATCTCCAGGCTCATCTATGGTGCCTCGAAGAGCAGTGCTTCAATGTTTTCCATGGCTAATATTCCATTGTGTACATGGACCACTTCTTGGTGCATTCCTCTGTTGATGGACATTTTCGTTGCTTCCAAGTGTTGCCTATGGTAAATATTGCTGGAGTGCAGGATTGCCAGCCTGTGATTTTTGATTTTCATTTTCTCAGGTGATAGACCCAGCAGTGGGTATGATTGATTGACTGGTATGGTAGCTCAACGTTTACCTTTTCAAGGCACCTCAATTGTGCTTTCATTAGTGGCTCTTACCACGTCCCCCTTAGAATCGAGGGTACGCATTTCTCCACAATCACGTCAGCATTTATTGTTTGCAGCATTTTTGTTGATGGCCATTCTGACTGGTGTGAGCTGATAGGTTTTTGTAATTTGGGTTTACGTGTCTGTAAAAATTCCTACAATTCATCATTTTTCCACGCCTTTTTCTTTTCTGTTAAAAGAAAAAAGAAAAAAAGTGTGAGTATAATATACCTCTTCAAATTTCCTTTTTGGAAGGTTGCACTCTAGAATTTTTTGGTCGATTTTCGACCTCAGTATTTTTTGGAGGGCAGGTGTCATTTACAGCACTGCAATTGGTGAATATTTAGTGACCTTTTGCAGTGGGTTTAAAGCTGCTGTTGTGGGAAACGGCCACAAGGATGCAGCATTTCTCCATTCCCAAATCTGGGTACTAGGGCAGCAGAGCCGTTCTGGAAGTCGTTTGCCTAGGTTGTAAATTTGAATGGAATGGGCCAGGAAAACCCCCCATAAGTTCATGTCTCATTACTTCTAGTTCGTGGTTTTGATTTTTTCAATTGGGGTAATGGTTAGAATGTTGCTTGTCCAAGGTATACGCACTCTGGTTCATCTACATATTCTATATACCTATTTATGTAGAGATCCTCTTCCCGTGTAAATTATTACAGAGTGTTGCGTAAACCTTCCTTGCTGTATGGTCGGTCTTTTTGATATATGTGTATAATATGTGTTTGTATACATATGGTAATGCTAATCTTCATTTATCCATTCCCCCCACCTTTCCTTTTAGATAAGCATAGTATTTTTTTTAATAAGTCTGTGATTGACTTTCTCTGTGGAAATATGTTCCTTTGTGTCAGTTATTAGATAACGCCTCTAAGTGATATCATAGGATATAGGACTTTTGCTTTCCGACTTACCTCATGTTCTGTGATTATCTCCAAGATCATCTATGGTGCCTCAAAGAGCAGTGTTTCATTGTTTTCCATGGCTAGTATTCATTGTGTACATGGACCACTTCTTCTTTATCCTTTCATCTGTTGATGGACATTTTGGTTGCTTCACTGTCCTGTCTATTGTGAATAAGGCTGCAGTGCAGCTTTGGCAGCCCGGGTCTTCTTCATTCTGGTCTTCTCAGGTGAGAGGCCCATTGGTGCGCCTGCTGGATTGAATGGTACCTCAATTTTTCCTTTTAAACGCAGCTCCTTTCTCTTCTCATTATTAGCGTTTAACCCTTTTACATCTCACCAGCAGCTAGAGGGTACACAGTTGTCTAAAACCTCTTCAGCATTTATTGTTTGTAGACTTTTTGCCAATGGTCAGTCGACTGGTGCGAGTTGAAAACTTTTTGTAGATTAGATTGCATGAGTCTACTAATTCCTGAGGTTGAGCTTTTATCCATTTTCCTTTCTTTAAAAAGAGATTGAGTAAAACTTACCTCTTCATACTATCTTCTTGAAAATTTTGCCTGTTTTGAATTTTTTTTATCCATTCCCTATCTCAGCACAATTTTGAGGGCAGGTGGCCTTTACAGCCCTGAGTCCTTGTGAATGGTAAGTGACCATTAGCTGTGGGTTAAAAGCTGCTCTTGCTGGAATCGGCCACAAGGCGGCAGCATTTCTCCTTTACCAAATCTGGTTACTAGGGCAACAGAGCCTTACTGGAAGTGGTGTTCTAGGTTGTAAATTAGAATGGAATGTGCGAGGAAAAAGCCCTTTAATTTATGTCTCATTACTTCTTGTTGGTATTTTTAACTTAATTTTTATTTTTTACCACAGCAAACTTGATTACAATGTTTTGTTTGTTCTAGGTGTGCAAGATGTGGTTCTTTCACACATATACATATATCTGTTCTTCTTCGGATCCTTTTCCCATGTAGGTTATGACACAATGTTGAGTAGTCTTCTCTTGGTATTGCGTAGGTCTTTGGTGATTATATATTTCATATGTGTATGTATCTCTCTGTTAACCTCAATATGGTAATGTATCCAATCCTCACACCATTCCATATGGTGAACCATAAGTTTTTTTAATGAATCTATGATAGTGTTTCTCTGTGGAAATATCTCTGTTTGTATCATTTTTTAGGTAACACCTATATGTGATATGGTAGGATATGTGTCTTTCGCTTTCTCACTTACTCCAAGTTGCGTGATTACTTCTAGACTCATCTATGGTGCTGCAAATGGCATTGTTTCATTTTTTCACTAGCTCATATTCCATCTGTACGGGTAGCAGCTTTCTTTGTCCACCCATCTGTCGTTGGACTTTTTGGTTACTTCCATATCTTGGCTATTGTAATACTATGCAATGCAGATTTGCGTGCCTGTGTCCTTCCAATTCTGTCTTCTTAGTTTATAGGTCCAGGAATAGGTCTGCTGGATCATATGGTAGCTCAATGTTTACCTTTTCAAGGCACCTCTATTTTGTTCTCCTTAGTGGCTCTTTCCAGGTTACGTCCCACTTAAAGTGGAGGGTATGTATTTCTTCCCAGCACCTTCAGCATTTATTCTTTGTAGTTTTTGCTGATGGTTATTCTGAGTGGTGTGAGCTGATACCTCTTTGTGGTTGAATTTGCATGTGTCTCATAATGCGTTGAAATTGAGCTTTAAGACACGTCCTTTTTATTTTTCCAGCTGTGATTAGAGCTTATTTCTTCAAAGTGTTTTCTTAAAGTATGTGTCACCATTTGAAATATTTTGGCCGTTATCTCCCTCAAGACATTTTGAGGGCAGGTTTCATTTACAGCCCTGCAGTACTTGTTCACATGAAGTGACCGTTCGCTCAGGCTTTAAACCTGCTTTTGCAGGTAACGGCCAGAGAGCGGCAGCCTTTCTACGTTCCCCATGCTGGTACTAGGGAAACAGACCTACCGGCCAGGGGTGTTCTTCGGTTATAAATTAGAGTGCAATGTGCCCGGGTAAACCCACAAATGTTGATGTCTCCTTGCTTTTGTTTGTTTTTAAATTTAATTTATATTTATTATTAGAGTAATAGTCCATTGTGTACGTGGACCACTTCTTCTTGGTGCATTCCTCTGTTGATGGACATTTTCATGGCTTCCAAGTGCTGGCTGTGGTAAATCTTGCTGGCGTACAGGTTTGCCAGCCTGTGACTTTTTGATTCTCATTTTCTCAGGTGATAGGCCAAGCAGCGGTTGTGATTGATTGACTGGTAGCTCAATGTTTCCCTTTTCAAAGCACCTACATTGTGTTTTCATTAGTGGCTCTTTACATGCCCCCCCTTACAACCGAGGGTACGCATTTCTCCATACTCCCTTCACCATTTATTTTTTGCAGCATTTTTCCTAATGGCCATTCTGACTGCTGTGAGCTGATAGGTTTTTGTAATATGGGTATGCATGTCATTAAAATTTTTAAAATTCATCATATTCCTACGCCTTTTTCTTTTCTCTTAAAAGAAAAAACCGTGAGTACAATAGAGCTCTTGAAATTGTCTTCTTCGAAGGTTGCCCTCTTTTGAATTTTTTGGTCGATTTTTGACCCCAGACATTTTCTGGAGGGCTGGTGTCATTTACAGAACTGCAAGTTGGTGAAAATTTAGTGACCTTTTGCAGTGGGTTCAAAGCTGCTGTTGTGGGAAACGGCCACAAGGAGGTAGCATTTCTCCATGCCCCAATCTGGGTACTAGGGCAGCAGAGCCTTTCTGGAAGTCATTGTCCTAGGTTGTAAATTAGAATGGAATTTGCCAGGAGAAATCCCCATAAGTTTATGTCTCATTACTTCTTCTTGGTTTTTAAATTTTTTTTTAATCTGGGTAAAGTTTAGAATATTGTTTGTCCTAGGTGTACACAATCTGGTTCATTTGTACATCATGTATGTCTATTAACGTACAGATCCTCTTCCCATGTAAAATATACCAGTGTTCCGTCGACCTCCCTTGCTATATGTTCGGTCTTTTTGATACATGTATATAATATGTATTTGTATATGTATAGTAACACTAATCTTCATTTCTCAATTTCCCCCCCTCCTTTCCTTTTAGATGAGCATAGTTTGTTTTCTAAGCCTGTGAGTGTCTTTCTCTTTGGAAATCTGTTCATCTGTGTCAGTTATTAGATAATGCCATAAGTGATAATATAGGCTGTAGGCCTTTTGCTTTCCGACCTACTTCATGTTTTGTGATTATCTCCAGGCTCATCTATGGTGCCTCGAAGAGCAGTGCTTCAATGTTTTCCATGGCTAATATTCCATTGTGTACATGGACCACTTCTTGGTGCATTCCTCTGTTGATGGACATTTTCGTTGCTTCCAAGTGTTGCCTATGGTAAATATTGCTGGAGTGCAGGATTGCCAGCCTGTGATTTTTGATTTTCATTTTCTCAGGTGATAGACCCAGCAGTGGGTATGATTGATTGACTGGTATGGTAGCTCAACGTTTACCTTTTCAAGGCACCTCAATTGTGCTTTCATTAGTGGCTCTTACCACGTCCCCCTTAGAATCGAGGGTACGCATTTCTCCACAATCACGTCAGCATTTATTGTTTGCAGCATTTTTGTTGATGGCCATTCTGACTGGTGTGAGCTGATAGGTTTTTGTAATTTGGGTTTACGTGTCTGTAAAAATTCCTACAATTCATCATTTTTCCACGCCTTTTTCTTTTCTGTTAAAAGAAAAAAGAAAAAAAGTGTGAGTATAATATACCTCTTCAAATTTCCTTTTTGGAAGGTTGCACTCTAGAATTTTTTGGTCGATTTTCGACCTCAGTATTTTTTGGAGGGCAGGTGTCATTTACAGCACTGCAATTGGTGAATATTTAGTGACCTTTTGCAGTGGGTTTAAAGCTGCTGTTGTGGGAAACGGCCACAAGGATGCAGCATTTCTCCATTCCCAAATCTGGGTACTAGGGCAGCAGAGCCGTTCTGGAAGTCGTTTGCCTAGGTTGTAAATTTGAATGGAATGGGCCAGGAAAACCCCCCATAAGTTCATGTCTCATTACTCCTAGTTCGTGGTTTTGATTTTTTCAATTGGGGTAATGGTTAGAATGTTGCTTGTCCAAGGTATACGCACTCTGGTTCATCTACATATTCTATATACCTATTTATGTAGAGATCCTCTTCCCGTGTAAATTATTACAGAGTGTTGCGTAAACCTTCCTTGCTGTATGGTCGGTCTTTTTGATATATGTGTATAATATGTGTTTGTATACATATGGTAATGCTAATCTTCATTTATCCATTCCCCCCACCTTTCCTTTTAGATAAGCATAGTATTTTTTTTAATAAGTCTGTGATTGACTTTCTCTGTGGAAATATGTTCCTTTGTGTCAGTTATTAGATAACGCCTCTAAGTGATATCATAGGATATAGGACTTTTGCTTTCCGACTTACCTCATGTTCTGTGATTATCTCCAAGATCATCTATGGTGCCTCAAAGAACAGTGTTTCATTGTTTTCCATGGCTAGTATTCATTGTGTACATGGACCACTTCTTCTTTATCCTTTCATCTGTTGATGGACATTTTGGTTGCTTCACTGTCCTGTCTATTGTGAATAAGGCTGCAGTGCAGCTTTGGCAGCCCGGGTCTTCTTCATTCTGGTCTTCTCAGGTGAGAGGCCCATTGGTGCGCCTGCTGGATTGAATGGTACCTCAATTTTTCCTTTTAAACGCAGCTCCTTTCTGTTCTCATTATTAGCGTTTAACCCTTTTACATCTCACCAGCAGCTAGAGGGTACACAGTTCTCTAAAACCTCTTCAGCATTTATTGTTTGTAGACTTTTTGCCAATGGTCAGTCGACTGGTGCGAGTTGAAAACTTTTTGTAGATTAGATTGCATGAGTCTAATAATTCCTGAGGTTGAGCTTTTATCCATTTTCCTTTCTTTAAAAAGAGAGTGAGTAAAACTTACCTCTTCATACTATCTTCTTGAAAATTTTGCCTGTTTTGAATTTTTTTTATCCATTCCCTATCTCAGCACAATTTTGAGGGCAGGTGTCCTTTACAGCCCTGAGTCCTTGTGAATGGTAAGTGACCATTAGCTGTGGGTTAAAAGCTGCTCTTGCTGGAATCGGCCACAAGGCGGCAGCATTTCTCCTTTACCAAATCTGGTTACTAGGGCAACAGAGCCTTACTGGAAGTGGTGTTCTAGGTTGTAAATTAGAATGGAATGTGCGAGGAAAAAGCCCTTTAATTTATGTCTCATTACTTCTTGTTGGTATTTTTAACTTAATTTTTATTTTTTACCACAGCAAACTTGATTACAATGTTTTGTTTGTTCTAGGTGTGCAAGATGTGGTTCTTTCACACATATACATATATCTGTTCTTCTTCGGATCCTTTTCCCATGTAGGTTATGACACAATGTTGAGTAGTCTTCTCTTGGTATTGCGTAGGTCTTTGATGATTATATATTTCATATGTGTATGTATCTCTCTGTTAACCTCAATATGGTAATGTATCCAATCCTCACACCATTCCATATGGTGAACCATAAGTTTTTTTAATGAATCTATGATAGTGTTTCTCTGTGGAAATATCTCTGTTTGTATCATTTTTTAGGTAACACCTATATGTGATATGGTAGGATATGTGTCTTTCGCTTTCTCACTTACTCCAAGTTGCGTGATTACTTCTAGACTCATCTATGGTGCTGCAAATGGCATTGTTTCATTTTTTCACTAGCTCATATTCCATCTGTACGGGTAGCAGCTTTCTTTGTCCACCCATCTGTCGTTGGACTTTTTGGTTACTTCCATATCTTGGCTATTGTAATACTATGCAATGCAGATTTGCGTGCCTGTGTCCTTCCAATTCTGTCTTCTTAGTTTATAGGTCCAGGAATAGGTCTGCTGGATCATATGGTAGCTCAATGTTTACCTTTTCAAGGCACCTCTATTTTGTTCTCCTTAGTGGCTCTTTCCAGGTTACGTCCCACTTAAAGTGGAGGGTATGTATTTCTTCCCAGCACCTTCAGCATTTATTCTTTGTAGTTTTTGCTGATGGTTATTCTGAGTGGTGTGAGCTGATACCTCTTTGTGGTTGAATTTGCATGTGTCTCATAATGCGTTGAAATTGAGCTTTAAGACACGTCCTTTTTATTTTTCCAGCTGTGATTAGAGCTTATTTCTTCAAAGTGTTTTCTTAAAGTATGTGTCACCATTTGAAATATTTTGGCCGTTATCTCCCTCAAGACATTTTGAGGGCAGGTTTCATTTACAGCCCTGCAGTACTTGTTCACATGAAGTGACCGTTCGCTCAGGCTTTAAACCTGCTTTTGCAGGTAACGGCCAGAGAGCGGCAGCCTTTCTACGTTCCCCATGCTGGTACTAGGGAAACAGACCTACCGGCCAGGGGTGTTCTTCGGTTATAAATTAGAGTGCAATGTGCCCGGGTAAACCCACAAATGTTGATGTCTCCTTGCTTTTGTTTGTTTTTAAATTTAATTTATATTTATTATTAGAGTAATAGTCCATTGTGTACGTGGACCACTTCTTCTTGGTGCATTCCTCTGTTGATGGACATTTTCATGGCTTCCAAGTGCTGGCTGTGGTAAATCTTGCTGGCGTACAGGTTTGCCAGCCTGTGACTTTTTGATTCTCATTTTCTCAGGTGATAGGCCAAGCAGCGGTTGTGATTGATTGACTGGTAGCTCAATGTTTCCCTTTTCAAAGCACCTACATTGTGTTTTCATTAGTGGCTCTTTACATGCCCCCCCTTACAACCGAGGGTACGCATTTCTCCATACTCCCTTCACCATTTATTTTTTGCAGCATTTTTCCTAATGGCCATTCTGACTGCTGTGAGCTGATAGGTTTTTGTAATATGGGTATGCATGTCATTAAAATTTTTAAAATTCATCATATTCCTACGCCTTTTTCTTTTCTCTTAAAAGAAAAAAACGTGAGTACAATAGAGCTCTTGAAATTGTCTTCTTCGAAGGTTGCCCTCTTTTGAATTTTTTGGTCGATTTTTGACCCCAGACATTTTCTGGAGGGCTGGTGTCATTTACAGAACTGCAAGTTGGTGAAAATTTAGTGACCTTTTGCAGTGGGTTCAAAGCTGCTGTTGTGGGAAACGGCCACAAGGAGGTAGCATTTCTCCATGCCCCAATCTGGGTACTAGGGCAGCAGAGCCTTTCTGGAAGTCATTGTCCTAGGTTGTAAATTAGAATGGAATTTGCCAGGAGAAATCCCCATAAGTTTATGTCTCATTACTTCTTCTTGGTTTTTAAATTTTTTTTAATCTGGGTAAAGTTTAGAATATTGTTTGTCCTAGGTGTACACAATCTGGTTCATTTGTACATCATGTATGTCTATTAACGTACAGATCCTCTTCCCATGTAAAATATACCAGTGTTCCGTCGACCTCCCTTGCTATATGTTCGGTCTTTTTGATACATGTATATAATATGTATTTGTATATGTATAGTAACACTAATCTTCATTTCTCAATTTCCCCCCCTCCTTTCCTTTTAGATGAGCATAGTTTGTTTTCTAAGCCTGTGAGTGTCTTTCTCTTTGGAAATCTGTTCATCTGTGTCAGTTATTAGATAATGCCATAAGTGATAAGATAGGCTGTAGGCCTTTTGCTTTCCGACCTACTTCATGTTTTGTGATTATCTCCAGGCTCATCTATGGTGCCTCGAAGAGCAGTGCTTCAATGTTTTCCATGGCTAATATTCCATTGTGTACATGGACCACTTCTTGGTGCATTCCTCTGTTGATGGACATTTTCGTTGCTTCCAAGTGTTGCCTATGGTAAATATTGCTGGAGTGCAGGATTGCCAGCCTGTGATTTTTGATTTTCATTTTCTCAGGTGATAGACCCAGCAGTGGGTATGATTGATTGACTGGTATGGTAGCTCAACGTTTACCTTTTCAAGGCACCTCAATTGTGCTTTCATTAGTGGCTCTTACCACGTCCCCCTTAGAATCGAGGGTACGCATTTCTCCACAATCACGTCAGCATTTATTGTTTGCAGCATTTTTGTTGATGGCCATTCTGACTGGTGTGAGCTGATAGGTTTTTGTAATTTGGGTTTACGTGTCTGTAAAAATTCCTACAATTCATCATTTTTCCACGCCTTTTTCTTTTCTGTTAAAAGAAAAAAGAAAAAAAGTGTGAGTATAATATACCTCTTCAAATTTCCTTTTTGGAAGGTTGCACTCTAGAATTTTTTGGTCGATTTTCGACCTCAGTATTTTTTGGAGGGCAGGTGTCATTTACAGCACTGCAATTGGTGAATATTTAGTGACCTTTTGCAGTGGGTTTAAAGCTGCTGTTGTGGGAAACGGCCACAAGGATGCAGCATTTCTCCATTCCCAAATCTGGGTACTAGGGCAGCAGAGCCGTTCTGGAAGTCGTTTGCCTAGGTTGTAAATTTGAATGGAATGGGCCAGGAAAACCCCCCATAAGTTCATGTCTCATTACTCCTAGTTCGTGGTTTTGATTTTTTCAATTGGGGTAATGGTTAGAATGTTGCTTGTCCAAGGTATACGCACTCTGGTTCATCTACATATTCTATATACCTATTTATGTAGAGATCCTCTTCCCGTGTAAATTATTACAGAGTGTTGCGTAAACCTTCCTTGCTGTATGGTCGGTCTTTTTGATATATGTGTATAATATGTGTTTGTATACATATGGTAATGCTAATCTTCATTTATCCATTCCCCCCACCTTTCCTTTTAGATAAGCATAGTATTTTTTTTAATAAGTCTGTGATTGACTTTCTCTGTGGAAATATGTTCCTTTGTGTCAGTTATTAGATAACGCCTCTAAGTGATATCATAGGATATAGGACTTTTGCTTTCCGACTTACCTCATGTTCTGTGATTATCTCCAAGATCATCTATGGTGCCTCAAAGAGCAGTGTTTCATTGTTTTCCATGGCTAGTATTCATTGTGTACATGGACCACTTCTTCTTTATCCTTTCATCTGTTGATGGACATTTTGGTTGCTTCACTGTCCTGTCTATTGTGAATAAGGCTGCAGTGCAGCTTTGGCAGCCCGGGTCTTCTTCATTCTGGTCTTCTCAGGTGAGAGGCCCATTGGTGCGCCTGCTGGATTGAATGGTACCTCAATTTTTCCTTTTAAACGCAGCTCCTTTCTCTTCTCATTATTAGCGTTTAACCCTTTTACATCTCACCAGCAGCTAGAGGGTACACAGTTGTCTAAAACCTCTTCAGCATTTATTGTTTGTAGACTTTTTGCCAATGGTCAGTCGACTGGTGCGAGTTGAAAACTTTTTGTAGATTAGATTGCATGAGTCTACTAATTCCTGAGGTTGAGCTTTTATCCATTTTCCTTTCTTTAAAAAGAGATTGAGTAAAACTTACCTCTTCATACTATCTTCTTGAAAATTTTGCCTGTTTTGAATTATTTTTTATCCATTCCCTACCTCAGCACAATTTTGAGGGCAGGTGTCCTTTACAGCCCTGAGTCCTTGTGAATGGTAAGTGACCATTAGCTGTGGGTTAAAAGCTGCCCTTGCGGGAATCGGCCACAAGGCGGCAGCATTTCTCCTTTACCAAATCTGGTTACTAGGGCAACAGAGCCTTACTGGAAGTGGTGTTCTAGGTTGTAAATTAGAATGGAATGTGCGAGGAAAAAGCCCTTTAATTTATGTCTCATTACTTCTTGTTGGTATTTTTAACTTAATTTTTATTTTTTACCACAGCAAACTTGATTACAATGTTTTGTTTGTTCTAGGTGTGCAAGATGTGGTTCTTTCACACATATACATATATCTGTTCTTCTTCGGATCCTTTTCCCATGTAGGTTATGACACAATGTTGAGTAGTCTTCTCTTGGTATTGCGTAGGTCTTTGGTGATTATATATTTCATATGTGTATGTATCTCTCTGTTAACCTCAATATGGTAATGTATCCAATCCTCACACCATTCCATATGGTGAACCATAAGTTTTTTTTAATGAATCTATGATAGTGTTTCTCTGTGGAAATATCTCTGTTTGTATCATTTTTTAGGTAACACCTATATGTGATATGGTAGGATATGTGTCTTTCGCTTTCTCACTTACTCCAAGTTGCGTGATTACTTCTAGACTCATCTATGGTGCTGCAAATGGCATTGTTTCATTTTTTCACTAGCTCATATTCCATCTGTACGGGTAGCAGCTTTCTTTGTCCACCCATCTGTCGTTGGACTTTTTGGTTACTTCCATATCTTGGCTATTGTAATACTATGCAATGCAGATTTGCGTGCCTGTGTCCTTCCAATTCTGTCTTCTTAGTTTATAGGTCCAGGAATAGGTCTGCTGGATCATATGGTAGCTCAATGTTTACCTTTTCAAGGCACCTCTATTTTGTTCTCCTTAGTGGCTCTTTCCAGGTTACGTCCCACTTAAAGTGGAGGGTATGTATTTCTTCCCAGCACCTTCAGCATTTATTCTTTGTAGTTTTTGCTGATGGTTATTCTGAGTGGTGTGAGCTGATACCTCTTTGTGGTTGAATTTGCATGTGTCTCATAATGCGTTGAAATTGAGCTTTAAGACACGTCCTTTTTATTTTTCCAGCTGTGATTAGAGCTTATTTCTTCAAAGTGTTTTCTTAAAGTATGTGTCACCATTTGAAATATTTTGGCCGTTATCTCCCTCAAGACATTTTGAGGGCAGGTTTCATTTACAGCCCTGCAGTACTTGTTCACATGAAGTGACCGTTCGCTCAGGCTTTAAACCTGCTTTTGCAGGTAACGGCCAGAGAGCGGCAGCCTTTCTACGTTCCCCATGCTGGTACTAGGGAAACAGACCTACCGGCCAGTGGTGTTCTTCGGTTATAAATTAGAGTGCAATGTGCCCGGGTAAACCCACAAATGTTGATGTCTCCTTGCTTTTGTTTGTTTTTAAATTTAATTTATATTTATTATTAGAGTAATAGTCCATTGTGTACGTGGACCACTTCTTCTTGGTGCATTCCTCTGTTGATGGACATTTTCATGGCTTCCAAGTGCTGGCTGTGGTAAATCTTGCTGGCGTACAGGTTTGCCAGCCTGTGACTTTTTGATTCTCATTTTCTCAGGTGATAGGCCAAGCAGCGGTTGTGATTGATTGACTGGTAGCTCAATGTTTCCCTTTTCAAAGCACCTACATTGTGTTTTCATTAGTGGCTCTTTACATGCCCCCCCTTACAACCGAGGGTACGCATTTCTCCATACTCCCTTCACCATTTATTTTTTGCAGCATTTTTCCTAATGGCCATTCTGACTGCTGTGAGCTGATAGGTTTTTGTAATATGGGTATGCATGTCATTAAAATTTTTAAAATTCATCATATTCCTACGCCTTTTTCTTTTCTCTTAAAAGAAAAAAACGTGAGTACAATAGAGCTCTTGAAATTGTCTTCTTCGAAGGTTGCCCTCTTTTGAATTTTTTGGTCGATTTTTGACCCCAGACATTTTCTGGAGGGCTGGTGTCATTTACAGAACTGCAAGTTGGTGAAAATTTAGTGACCTTTTGCAGTGGGTTCAAAGCTGCTGTTGTGGGAAACGGCCACAAGGAGGTAGCATTTCTCCATGCCCCAATCTGGGTACTAGGGCAGCAGAGCCTTTCTGGAAGTCATTGTCCTAGGTTGTAAATTAGAATGGAATTTGCCAGGAGAAATCCCCATAAGTTTATGTCTCATTACTTCTTCTTGGTTTTTAAATTTTTTTTAATCTGGGTAAAGTTTAGAATATTGTTTGTCCTAGGTGTACACAATCTGGTTCATTTGTACATCATGTATGTCTATTAACGTACAGATCCTCTTCCCATGTAAAATATACCAGTGTTCCGTCGACCTCCCTTGCTATATGTTCGGTCTTTTTGATACATGTATATAATATGTATTTGTATATGTATAGTAACACTAATCTTCATTTCTCAATTTCCCCCCCTCCTTTCCTTTTAGATGAGCATAGTTTGTTTTCTAAGCCTGTGAGTGTCTTTCTCTTTGGAAATCTGTTCATCTGTGTCAGTTATTAGATAATGCCATAAGTGATAAGATAGGCTGTAGGCCTTTTGCTTTCCGACCTACTTCATGTTTTGTGATTATCTCCAGGCTCATCTATGGTGCCTCGAAGAGCAGTGCTTCAATGTTTTCCATGGCTAATATTCCATTGTGTACATGGACCACTTCTTGGTGCATTCCTCTGTTGATGGACATTTTCGTTGCTTCCAAGTGTTGCCTATGGTAAATATTGCTGGAGTGCAGGATTGCCAGCCTGTGATTTTTGATTTTCATTTTCTCAGGTGATAGACCCAGCAGTGGGTATGATTGATTGACTGGTATGGTAGCTCAACGTTTACCTTTTCAAGGCACCTCAATTGTGCTTTCATTAGTGGCTCTTACCACGTCCCCCTTAGAATCGAGGGTACGCATTTCTCCACAATCACGTCAGCATTTATTGTTTGCAGCATTTTTGTTGATGGCCATTCTGACTGGTGTGAGCTGATAGGTTTTTGTAATTTGGGTTTACGTGTCTGTAAAAATTCCTACAATTCATCATTTTTCCACGCCTTTTTCTTTTCTGTTAAAAGAAAAAAGAAAAAAAGTGTGAGTATAATATACCTCTTCAAATTTCCTTTTTGGAAGGTTGCACTCTAGAATTTTTTGGTCGATTTTCGACCTCAGTATTTTTTGGAGGGCAGGTGTCATTTACAGCACTGCAATTGGTGAATATTTAGTGACCTTTTGCAGTGGGTTTAAAGCTGCTGTTGTGGGAAACGGCCACAAGGATGCAGCATTTCTCCATTCCCAAATCTGGGTACTAGGGCAGCAGAGCCGTTCTGGAAGTCGTTTGCCTAGGTTGTAAATTTGAATGGAATGGGCCAGGAAAACCCCCCATAAGTTCATGTCTCATTACTTCTAGTTCGTGGTTTTGATTTTTTCAATTGGGGTAATGGTTAGAATGTTGCTTGTCCAAGGTATACGCACTCTGGTTCATCTACATATTCTATATACCTATTTATGTAGAGATCCTCTTCCCGTGTAAATTATTACAGAGTGTTGCGTAAACCTTCCTTGCTGTATGGTCGGTCTTTTTGATATATGTGTATAATATGTGTTTGTATACATATGGTAATGCTAATCTTCATTTATCCATTCCCCCCACCTTTCCTTTTAGATAAGCATAGTATTTTTTTTAATAAGTCTGTGATTGACTTTCTCTGTGGAAATATGTTCCTTTGTGTCAGTTATTAGATAACGCCTCTAAGTGATATCATAGGATATAGGACTTTTGCTTTCCGACTTACCTCATGTTCTGTGATTATCTCCAAGATCATCTATGGTGCCTCAAAGAGCAGTGTTTCATTGTTTTCCATGGCTAGTATTCATTGTGTACATGGACCACTTCTTCTTTATCCTTTCATCTGTTGATGGACATTTTGGTTGCTTCACTGTCCTGTCTATTGTGAATAAGGCTGCAGTGCAGCTTTGGCAGCCCGGGTCTTCTTCATTCTGGTCTTCTCAGGTGAGAGGCCCATTGGTGCGCCTGCTGGATTGAATGGTACCTCAATTTTTCCTTTTAAACGCAGCTCCTTTCTCTTCTCATTATTAGCGTTTAACCCTTTTACATCTCACCAGCAGCTAGAGGGTACACAGTTGTCTAAAACCTCTTCAGCATTTATTGTTTGTAGACTTTTTGCCAATGGTCAGTCGACTGGTGCGAGTTGAAAACTTTTTGTAGATTAGATTGCATGAGTCTACTAATTCCTGAGGTTGAGCTTTTATCCATTTTCCTTTCTTTAAAAAGAGATTGAGTAAAACTTACCTCTTCATACTATCTTCTTGAAAATTTTGCCTGTTTTGAATTTTTTTTATCCATTCCCTATCTCAGCACAATTTTGAGGGCAGGTGGCCTTTACAGCCCTGAGTCCTTGTGAATGGTAAGTGACCATTAGCTGTGGGTTAAAAGCTGCTCTTGCTGGAATCGGCCACAAGGCGGCAGCATTTCTCCTTTACCAAATCTGGTTACTAGGGCAACAGAGCCTTACTGGAAGTGGTGTTCTAGGTTGTAAATTAGAATGGAATGTGCGAGGAAAAAGCCCTTTAATTTATGTCTCATTACTTCTTGTTGGTATTTTTAACTTAATTTTTATTTTTTACCACAGCAAACTTGATTACAATGTTTTGTTTGTTCTAGGTGTGCAAGATGTGGTTCTTTCACACATATACATATATCTGTTCTTCTTCGGATCCTTTTCCCATGTAGGTTATGACACAATGTTGAGTAGTCTTCTCTTGGTATTGCGTAGGTCTTTGGTGATTATATATTTCATATGTGTATGTATCTCTCTGTTAACCTCAATATGGTAATGTATCCAATCCTCACACCATTCCATATGGTGAACCATAAGTTTTTTTAATGAATCTATGATAGTGTTTCTCTGTGGAAATATCTCTGTTTGTATCATTTTTTAGGTAACACCTATATGTGATATGGTAGGATATGTGTCTTTCGCTTTCTCACTTACTCCAAGTTGCGTGATTACTTCTAGACTCATCTATGGTGCTGCAAATGGCATTGTTTCATTTTTTCACTAGCTCATATTCCATCTGTACGGGTAGCAGCTTTCTTTGTCCACCCATCTGTCGTTGGACTTTTTGGTTACTTCCATATCTTGGCTATTGTAATACTATGCAATGCAGATTTGCGTGCCTGTGTCCTTCCAATTCTGTCTTCTTAGTTTATAGGTCCAGGAATAGGTCTGCTGGATCATATGGTAGCTCAATGTTTACCTTTTCAAGGCACCTCTATTTTGTTCTCCTTAGTGGCTCTTTCCAGGTTACGTCCCACTTAAAGTGGAGGGTATGTATTTCTTCCCAGCACCTTCAGCATTTATTCTTTGTAGTTTTTGCTGATGGTTATTCTGAGTGGTGTGAGCTGATACCTCTTTGTGGTTGAATTTGCATGTGTCTCATAATGCGTTGAAATTGAGCTTTAAGACACGTCCTTTTTATTTTTCCAGCTGTGATTAGAGCTTATTTCTTCAAAGTGTTTTCTTAAAGTATGTGTCACCATTTGAAATATTTTGGCCGTTATCTCCCTCAAGACATTTTGAGGGCAGGTTTCATTTACAGCCCTGCAGTACTTGTTCACATGAAGTGACCGTTCGCTCAGGCTTTAAACCTGCTTTTGCAGGTAACGGCCAGAGAGCGGCAGCCTTTCTACGTTCCCCATGCTGGTACTAGGGAAACAGACCTACCGGCCAGGGGTGTTCTTCGGTTATAAATTAGAGTGCAATGTGCCCGGGTAAACCCACAAATGTTGATGTCTCCTTGCTTTTGTTTGTTTTTAAATTTAATTTATATTTATTATTAGAGTAATAGTCCATTGTGTACGTGGACCACTTCTTCTTGGTGCATTCCTCTGTTGATGGACATTTTCATGGCTTCCAAGTGCTGGCTGTGGTAAATCTTGCTGGCGTACAGGTTTGCCAGCCTGTGACTTTTTGATTCTCATTTTCTCAGGTGATAGGCCAAGCAGCGGTTGTGATTGATTGACTGGTAGCTCAATGTTTCCCTTTTCAAAGCACCTACATTGTGTTTTCATTAGTGGCTCTTTACATGCCCCCCCTTACAACCGAGGGTACGCATTTCTCCATACTCCCTTCACCATTTATTTTTTGCAGCATTTTTCCTAATGGCCATTCTGACTGCTGTGAGCTGATAGGTTTTTGTAATATGGGTATGCATGTCATTAAAATTTTTAAAATTCATCATATTCCTACGCCTTTTTCTTTTCTCTTAAAAGAAAAAACCGTGAGTACAATAGAGCTCTTGAAATTGTCTTCTTCGAAGGTTGCCCTCTTTTGAATTTTTTGGTCGATTTTTGACCCCAGACATTTTCTGGAGGGCTGGTGTCATTTACAGAACTGCAAGTTGGTGAAAATTTAGTGACCTTTTGCAGTGGGTTCAAAGCTGCTGTTGTGGGAAACGGCCACAAGGAGGTAGCATTTCTCCATGCCCCAATCTGGGTACTAGGGCAGCAGAGCCTTTCTGGAAGTCATTGTCCTAGGTTGTAAATTAGAATGGAATTTGCCAGGAGAAATCCCCATAAGTTTATGTCTCATTACTTCTTCTTGGTTTTTAAAATTTTTTTTAATCTGGGTAAAGTTTAGAATATTGTTTGTCCTAGGTGTACACAATCTGGTTCATTTGTACATCATGTATGTCTATTAACGTACAGATCCTCTTCCCATGTAAAATATACCAGTGTTCCGTCGACCTCCCTTGCTATATGTTCGGTCTTTTTGATACATGTATATAATATGTATTTGTATATGTATAGTAACACTAATCTTCATTTCTCAATTTCCCCCCCTCCTTTCCTTTTAGATGAGCATAGTTTGTTTTCTAAGCCTGTGAGTGTCTTTCTCTTTGGAAATCTGTTCATCTGTGTCAGTTATTAGATAATGCCATAAGTGATAATATAGGCTGTAGGCCTTTTGCTTTCCGACCTACTTCATGTTTTGTGATTATCTCCAGGCTCATCTATGGTGCCTCGAAGAGCAGTGCTTCAATGTTTTCCATGGCTAATATTCCATTGTGTACATGGACCACTTCTTGGTGCATTCCTCTGTTGATGGACATTTTCGTTGCTTCCAAGTGTTGCCTATGGTAAATATTGCTGGAGTGCAGGATTGCCAGCCTGTGATTTTTGATTTTCATTTTCTCAGGTGATAGACCCAGCAGTGGGTATGATTGATTGACTGGTATGGTAGCTCAACGTTTACCTTTTCAAGGCACCTCAATTGTGCTTTCATTAGTGGCTCTTACCACGTCCCCCTTAGAATCGAGGGTACGCATTTCTCCACAATCACGTCAGCATTTATTGTTTGCAGCATTTTTGTTGATGGCCATTCTGACTGGTGTGAGCTGATAGGTTTTTGTAATTTGGGTTTACGTGTCTGTAAAAATTCCTACAATTCATCATTTTTCCACGCCTTTTTCTTTTCTGTTAAAAGAAAAAAGAAAAAAAGTGTGAGTATAATATACCTCTTCAAATTTCCTTTTTGGAAGGTTGCACTCTAGAATTTTTTGGTCGATTTTCGACCTCAGTATTTTTTGGAGGGCAGGTGTCATTTACAGCACTGCAATTGGTGAATATTTAGTGACCTTTTGCAGTGGGTTTAAAGCTGCTGTTGTGGGAAACGGCCACAAGGATGCAGCATTTCTCCATTCCCAAATCTGGGTACTAGGGCAGCAGAGCCGTTCTGGAAGTCGTTTGCCTAGGTTGTAAATTTGAATGGAATGGGCCAGGAAAACCCCCCATAAGTTCATGTCTCATTACTCCTAGTTCGTGGTTTTGATTTTTTCAATTGGGGTAATGGTTAGAATGTTGCTTGTCCAAGGTATACGCACTCTGGTTCATCTACATATTCTATATACCTATTTATGTAGAGATCCTCTTCCCGTGTAAATTATTACAGAGTGTTGCGTAAACCTTCCTTGCTGTATGGTCGGTCTTTTTGATATATGTGTATAATATGTGTTTGTATACATATGGTAATGCTAATCTTCATTTATCCATTCCCCCCACCTTTCCTTTTAGATAAGCATAGTATTTTTTTTAATAAGTCTGTGATTGACTTTCTCTGTGGAAATATGTTCCTTTGTGTCAGTTATTAGATAACGCCTCTAAGTGATATCATAGGATATAGGACTTTTGCTTTCCGACTTACCTCATGTTCTGTGATTATCTCCAAGATCATCTATGGTGCCTCAAAGAACAGTGTTTCATTGTTTTCCATGGCTAGTATTCATTGTGTACATGGACCACTTCTTCTTTATCCTTTCATCTGTTGATGGACATTTTGGTTGCTTCACTGTCCTGTCTATTGTGAATAAGGCTGCAGTGCAGCTTTGGCAGCCCGGGTCTTCTTCATTCTGGTCTTCTCAGGTGAGAGGCCCATTGGTGCGCCTGCTGGATTGAATGGTACCTCAATTTTTCCTTTTAAACGCAGCTCCTTTCTGTTCTCATTATTAGCGTTTAACCCTTTTACATCTCACCAGCAGCTAGAGGGTACACAGTTCTCTAAAACCTCTTCAGCATTTATTGTTTGTAGACTTTTTGCCAATGGTCAGTCGACTGGTGCGAGTTGAAAACTTTTTGTAGATTAGATTGCATGAGTCTAATAATTCCTGAGGTTGAGCTTTTATCCATTTTCCTTTCTTTAAAAAGAGAGTGAGTAAAACTTACCTCTTCATACTATCTTCTTGAAAATTTTGCCTGTTTTGAATTTTTTTTATCCATTCCCTATCTCAGCACAATTTTGAGGGCAGGTGTCCTTTACAGCCCTGAGTCCTTGTGAATGGTAAGTGACCATTAGCTGTGGGTTAAAAGCTGCTCTTGCTGGAATCGGCCACAAGGCGGCAGCATTTCTCCTTTACCAAATCTGGTTACTAGGGCAACAGAGCCTTACTGGAAGTGGTGTTCTAGGTTGTAAATTAGAATGGAATGTGCGAGGAAAAAGCCCTTTAATTTATGTCTCATTACTTCTTGTTGGTATTTTTAACTTAATTTTTATTTTTTACCACAGCAAACTTGATTACAATGTTTTGTTTGTTCTAGGTGTGCAAGATGTGGTTCTTTCACACATATACATATATCTGTTCTTCTTCGGATCCTTTTCCCATGTAGGTTATGACACAATGTTGAGTAGTCTTCTCTTGGTATTGCGTAGGTCTTTGATGATTATATATTTCATATGTGTATGTATCTCTCTGTTAACCTCAATATGGTAATGTATCCAATCCTCACACCATTCCATATGGTGAACCATAAGTTTTTTTAATGAATCTATGATAGTGTTTCTCTGTGGAAATATCTCTGTTTGTATCATTTTTTAGGTAACACCTATATGTGATATGGTAGGATATGTGTCTTTCGCTTTCTCACTTACTCCAAGTTGCGTGATTACTTCTAGACTCATCTATGGTGCTGCAAATGGCATTGTTTCATTTTTTCACTAGCTCATATTCCATCTGTACGGGTAGCAGCTTTCTTTGTCCACCCATCTGTCGTTGGACTTTTTGGTTACTTCCATATCTTGGCTATTGTAATACTATGCAATGCAGATTTGCGTGCCTGTGTCCTTCCAATTCTGTCTTCTTAGTTTATAGGTCCAGGAATAGGTCTGCTGGATCATATGGTAGCTCAATGTTTACCTTTTCAAGGCACCTCTATTTTGTTCTCCTTAGTGGCTCTTTCCAGGTTACGTCCCACTTAAAGTGGAGGGTATGTATTTCTTCCCAGCACCTTCAGCATTTATTCTTTGTAGTTTTTGCTGATGGTTATTCTGAGTGGTGTGAGCTGATACCTCTTTGTGGTTGAATTTGCATGTGTCTCATAATGCGTTGAAATTGAGCTTTAAGACACGTCCTTTTTATTTTTCCAGCTGTGATTAGAGCTTATTTCTTCAAAGTGTTTTCTTAAAGTATGTGTCACCATTTGAAATATTTTGGCCGTTATCTCCCTCAAGACATTTTGAGGGCAGGTTTCATTTACAGCCCTGCAGTACTTGTTCACATGAAGTGACCGTTCGCTCAGGCTTTAAACCTGCTTTTGCAGGTAACGGCCAGAGAGCGGCAGCCTTTCTACGTTCCCCATGCTGGTACTAGGGAAACAGACCTACCGGCCAGTGGTGTTCTTCGGTTATAAATTAGAGTGCAATGTGCCCGGGTAAACCCACAAATGTTGATGTCTCCTTGCTTTTGTTTGTTTTTAAATTTAATTTATATTTATTATTAGAGTAATAGTCCATTGTGTACGTGGACCACTTCTTCTTGGTGCATTCCTCTGTTGATGGACATTTTCATGGCTTCCAAGTGCTGGCTGTGGTAAATCTTGCTGGCGTACAGGTTTGCCAGCCTGTGACTTTTTGATTCTCATTTTCTCAGGTGATAGGCCAAGCAGCGGTTGTGATTGATTGACTGGTAGCTCAATGTTTCCCTTTTCAAAGCACCTACATTGTGTTTTCATTAGTGGCTCTTTACATGCCCCCCCTTACAACCGAGGGTACGCATTTCTCCATACTCCCTTCACCATTTATTTTTTGCAGCATTTTTCCTAATGGCCATTCTGACTGCTGTGAGCTGATAGGTTTTTGTAATATGGGTATGCATGTCATTAAAATTTTTAAAATTCATCATATTCCTACGCCTTTTTCTTTTCTCTTAAAAGAAAAAAACGTGAGTACAATAGAGCTCTTGAAATTGTCTTCTTCGAAGGTTGCCCTCTTTTGAATTTTTTGGTCGATTTTTGACCCCAGACATTTTCTGGAGGGCTGGTGTCATTTACAGAACTGCAAGTTGGTGAAAATTTAGTGACCTTTTGCAGTGGGTTCAAAGCTGCTGTTGTGGGAAACGGCCACAAGGAGGTAGCATTTCTCCATGCCCCAATCTGGGTACTAGGGCAGCAGAGCCTTTCTGGAAGTCATTGTCCTAGGTTGTAAATTAGAATGGAATTTGCCAGGAGAAATCCCCATAAGTTTATGTCTCATTACTTCTTCTTGGTTTTTAAATTTTTTTTAATCTGGGTAAAGTTTAGAATATTGTTTGTCCTAGGTGTACACAATCTGGTTCATTTGTACATCATGTATGTCTATTAACGTACAGATCCTCTTCCCATGTAAAATATACCAGTGTTCCGTCGACCTCCCTTGCTATATGTTCGGTCTTTTTGATACATGTATATAATATGTATTTGTATATGTATAGTAACACTAATCTTCATTTCTCAATTTCCCCCCCTCCTTTCCTTTTAGATGAGCATAGTTTGTTTTCTAAGCCTGTGAGTGTCTTTCTCTTTGGAAATCTGTTCATCTGTGTCAGTTATTAGATAATGCCATAAGTGATAAGATAGGCTGTAGGCCTTTTGCTTTCCGACCTACTTCATGTTTTGTGATTATCTCCAGGCTCATCTATGGTGCCTCGAAGAGCAGTGCTTCAATGTTTTCCATGGCTAATATTCCATTGTGTACATGGACCACTTCTTGGTGCATTCCTCTGTTGATGGACATTTTCGTTGCTTCCAAGTGTTGCCTATGGTAAATATTGCTGGAGTGCAGGATTGCCAGCCTGTGATTTTTGATTTTCATTTTCTCAGGTGATAGACCCAGCAGTGGGTATGATTGATTGACTGGTATGGTAGCTCAACGTTTACCTTTTCAAGGCACCTCAATTGTGCTTTCATTAGTGGCTCTTACCACGTCCCCCTTAGAATCGAGGGTACGCATTTCTCCACAATCACGTCAGCATTTATTGTTTGCAGCATTTTTGTTGATGGCCATTCTGACTGGTGTGAGCTGATAGGTTTTTGTAATTTGGGTTTACGTGTCTGTAAAAATTCCTACAATTCATCATTTTTCCACGCCTTTTTCTTTTCTGTTAAAAGAAAAAAGAAAAAAAGTGTGAGTATAATATACCTCTTCAAATTTCCTTTTTGGAAGGTTGCACTCTAGAATTTTTTGGTCGATTTTCGACCTCAGTATTTTTTGGAGGGCAGGTGTCATTTACAGCACTGCAATTGGTGAATATTTAGTGACCTTTTGCAGTGGGTTTAAAGCTGCTGTTGTGGGAAACGGCCACAAGGATGCAGCATTTCTCCATTCCCAAATCTGGGTACTAGGGCAGCAGAGCCGTTCTGGAAGTCGTTTGCCTAGGTTGTAAATTTGAATGGAATGGGCCAGGAAAACCCCCCATAAGTTCATGTCTCATTACTTCTAGTTCGTGGTTTTGATTTTTTCAATTGGGGTAATGGTTAGAATGTTGCTTGTCCAAGGTATACGCACTCTGGTTCATCTACATATTCTATATACCTATTTATGTAGAGATCCTCTTCCCGTGTAAATTATTACAGAGTGTTGCGTAAACCTTCCTTGCTGTATGGTCGGTCTTTTTGATATATGTGTATAATATGTGTTTGTATACATATGGTAATGCTAATCTTCATTTATCCATTCCCCCCACCTTTCCTTTTAGATAAGCATAGTATTTTTTTTAATAAGTCTGTGATTGACTTTCTCTGTGGAAATATGTTCCTTTGTGTCAGTTATTAGATAACGCCTCTAAGTGATATCATAGGATATAGGACTTTTGCTTTCCGACTTACCTCATGTTCTGTGATTATCTCCAAGATCATCTATGGTGCCTCAAAGAGCAGTGTTTCATTGTTTTCCATGGCTAGTATTCATTGTGTACATGGACCACTTCTTCTTTATCCTTTCATCTGTTGATGGACATTTTGGTTGCTTCACTGTCCTGTCTATTGTGAATAAGGCTGCAGTGCAGCTTTGGCAGCCCGGGTCTTCTTCATTCTGGTCTTCTCAGGTGAGAGGCCCATTGGTGCGCCTGCTGGATTGAATGGTACCTCAATTTTTCCTTTTAAACGCAGCTCCTTTCTCTTCTCATTATTAGCGTTTAACCCTTTTACATCTCACCAGCAGCTAGAGGGTACACAGTTGTCTAAAACCTCTTCAGCATTTATTGTTTGTAGACTTTTTGCCAATGGTCAGTCGACTGGTGCGAGTTGAAAACTTTTTGTAGATTAGATTGCATGAGTCTACTAATTCCTGAGGTTGAGCTTTTATCCATTTTCCTTTCTTTAAAAAGAGATTGAGTAAAACTTACCTCTTCATACTATCTTCTTGAAAATTTTGCCTGTTTTGAATTATTTTTTATCCATTCCCTACCTCAGCACAATTTTGAGGGCAGGTGTCCTTTACAGCCCTGAGTCCTTGTGAATGGTAAGTGACCATTAGCTGTGGGTTAAAAGCTGCTCTTGCGGGAATCGGCCACAAGGCGGCAGCATTTCTCCTTTACCAAATCTGGTTACTAGGGCAACAGAGCCTTACTGGAAGTGGTGTTCTAGGTTGTAAATTAGAATGGAATGTGCGAGGAAAAAGCCCTTTAATTTATGTCTCATTACTTCTTGTTGGTATTTTTAACTTAATTTTTATTTTTTACCACAGCAAACTTGATTACAATGTTTTGTTTGTTCTAGGTGTGCAAGATGTGGTTCTTTCACACATATACATATATCTGTTCTTCTTCGGATCCTTTTCCCATGTAGGTTATGACACAATGTTGAGTAGTCTTCTCTTGGTATTGCGTAGGTCTTTGGTGATTATATATTTCATATGTGTATGTATCTCTCTGTTAACCTCAATATGGTAATGTATCCAATCCTCACACCATTCCATATGGTGAACCATAAGTTTTTTTTAATGAATCTATGATAGTGTTTCTCTGTGGAAATATCTCTGTTTGTATCATTTTTTAGGTAACACCTATATGTGATATGGTAGGATATGTGTCTTTCGCTTTCTCACTTACTCCAAGTTGCGTGATTACTTCTAGACTCATCTATGGTGCTGCAAATGGCATTGTTTCATTTTTTCACTAGCTCATATTCCATCTGTACGGGTAGCAGCTTTCTTTGTCCACCCATCTGTCGTTGGACTTTTTGGTTACTTCCATATCTTGGCTATTGTAATACTATGCAATGCAGATTTGCGTGCCTGTGTCCTTCCAATTCTGTCTTCTTAGTTTATAGGTCCAGGAATAGGTCTGCTGGATCATATGGTAGCTCAATGTTTACCTTTTCAAGGCACCTCTATTTTGTTCTCCTTAGTGGCTCTTTCCAGGTTACGTCCCACTTAAAGTGGAGGGTATGTATTTCTTCCCAGCACCTTCAGCATTTATTCTTTGTAGTTTTTGCTGATGGTTATTCTGAGTGGTGTGAGCTGATACCTCTTTGTGGTTGAATTTGCATGTGTCTCATAATGCGTTGAAATTGAGCTTTAAGACACGTCCTTTTTATTTTTCCAGCTGTGATTAGAGCTTATTTCTTCAAAGTGTTTTCTTAAAGTATGTGTCACCATTTGAAATATTTTGGCCGTTATCTCCCTCAAGACATTTTGAGGGCAGGTTTCATTTACAGCCCTGCAGTACTTGTTCACATGAAGTGACCGTTCGCTCAGGCTTTAAACCTGCTTTTGCAGGTAACGGCCAGAGAGCGGCAGCCTTTCTACGTTCCCCATGCTGGTACTAGGGAAACAGACCTACCGGCCAGGGTTGTTCTTCGGTTATAAATTAGAGTGCAATGTGCCCGGGTAAACCCACAAATGTTGATGTCTCCTTGCTTTTGTTTGTTTTTAAATTTAATTTATATTTATTATTAGAGTAATAGTCCATTGTGTACGTGGACCACTTCTTCTTGGTGCATTCCTCTGTTGATGGACATTTTCATGGCTTCCAAGTGCTGGCTGTGGTAAATCTTGCTGGCGTACAGGTTTGCCAGCCTGTGACTTTTTGATTCTCATTTTCTCAGGTGATAGGCCAAGCAGCGGTTGTGATTGATTGACTGGTAGCTCAATGTTTCCCTTTTCAAAGCACCTACATTGTGTTTTCATTAGTGGCTCTTTACATGCCCCCCCTTACAACCGAGGGTACGCATTTCTCCATACTCCCTTCACCATTTATTTTTTGCAGCATTTTTCCTAATGGCCATTCTGACTGCTGTGAGCTGATAGGTTTTTGTAATATGGGTATGCATGTCATTAAAATTTTTAAAATTCATCATATTCCTACGCCTTTTTCTTTTCTCTTAAAAGAAAAAACCGTGAGTACAATAGAGCTCTTGAAATTGTCTTCTTCGAAGGTTGCCCTCTTTTGAATTTTTTGGTCGATTTTTGACCCCAGACATTTTCTGGAGGGCTGGTGTCATTTACAGAACTGCAAGTTGGTGAAAATTTAGTGACCTTTTGCAGTGGGTTCAAAGCTGCTGTTGTGGGAAACGGCCACAAGGAGGTAGCATTTCTCCATGCCCCAATCTGGGTACTAGGGCAGCAGAGCCTTTCTGGAAGTCATTGTCCTAGGTTGTAAATTAGAATGGAATTTGCCAGGAGAAATCCCCATAAGTTTATGTCTCATTACTTCTTCTTGGTTTTTAAAATTTTTTTTAATCTGGGTAAAGTTTAGAATATTGTTTGTCCTAGGTGTACACAATCTGGTTCATTTGTACATCATGTATGTCTATTAACGTACAGATCCTCTTCCCATGTAAAATATACCAGTGTTCCGTCGACCTCCCTTGCTATATGTTCGGTCTTTTTGATACATGTATATAATATGTATTTGTATATGTATAGTAACACTAATCTTCATTTCTCAATTTCCCCCCCTCCTTTCCTTTTAGATGAGCATAGTTTGTTTTCTAAGCCTGTGAGTGTCTTTCTCTTTGGAAATCTGTTCATCTGTGTCAGTTATTAGATAATGCCATAAGTGATAAGATAGGCTGTAGGCCTTTTGCTTTCCGACCTACTTCATGTTTTGTGATTATCTCCAGGCTCATCTATGGTGCCTCGAAGAGCAGTGCTTCAATGTTTTCCATGGCTAATATTCCATTGTGTACATGGACCACTTCTTGGTGCATTCCTCTGTTGATGGACATTTTCGTTGCTTCCAAGTGTTGCCTATGGTAAATATTGCTGGAGTGCAGGATTGCCAGCCTGTGATTTTTGATTTTCATTTTCTCAGGTGATAGACCCAGCAGTGGGTATGATTGATTGACTGGTATGGTAGCTCAACGTTTACCTTTTCAAGGCACCTCAATTGTGCTTTCATTAGTGGCTCTTACCACGTCCCCCTTAGAATCGAGGGTACGCATTTCTCCACAATCACGTCAGCATTTATTGTTTGCAGCATTTTTGTTGATGGCCATTCTGACTGGTGTGAGCTGATAGGTTTTTGTAATTTGGGTTTACGTGTCTGTAAAAATTCCTACAATTCATCATTTTTCCACGCCTTTTTCTTTTCTGTTAAAAGAAAAAAGAAAAAAAGTGTGAGTATAATATACCTCTTCAAATTTCCTTTTTGGAAGGTTGCACTCTAGAATTTTTTGGTCGATTTTCGACCTCAGTATTTTTTGGAGGGCAGGTGTCATTTACAGCACTGCAATTGGTGAATATTTAGTGACCTTTTGCAGTGGGTTTAAAGCTGCTGTTGTGGGAAACGGCCACAAGGATGCAGCATTTCTCCATTCCCAAATCTGGGTACTAGGGCAGCAGAGCCGTTCTGGAAGTCGTTTGCCTAGGTTGTAAATTTGAATGGAATGGGCCAGGAAAACCCCCCATAAGTTCATGTCTCATTACTCCTAGTTCGTGGTTTTGATTTTTTCAATTGGGGTAATGGTTAGAATGTTGCTTGTCCAAGGTATACGCACTCTGGTTCATCTACATATTCTATATACCTATTTATGTAGAGATCCTCTTCCCGTGTAAATTATTACAGAGTGTTGCGTAAACCTTCCTTGCTGTATGGTCGGTCTTTTTGATATATGTGTATAATATGTGTTTGTATACATATGGTAATGCTAATCTTCATTTATCCATTCCCCCCACCTTTCCTTTTAGATAAGCATAGTATTTTTTTTAATAAGTCTGTGATTGACTTTCTCTGTGGAAATATGTTCCTTTGTGTCAGTTATTAGATAACGCCTCTAAGTGATATCATAGGATATAGGACTTTTGCTTTCCGACTTACCTCATGTTCTGTGATTATCTCCAAGATCATCTATGGTGCCTCAAAGAACAGTGTTTCATTGTTTTCCATGGCTAGTATTCATTGTGTACATGGACCACTTCTTCTTTATCCTTTCATCTGTTGATGGACATTTTGGTTGCTTCACTGTCCTGTCTATTGTGAATAAGGCTGCAGTGCAGCTTTGGCAGCCCGGGTCTTCTTCATTCTGGTCTTCTCAGGTGAGAGGCCCATTGGTGCGCCTGCTGGATTGAATGGTACCTCAATTTTTCCTTTTAAACGCAGCTCCTTTCTGTTCTCATTATTAGCGTTTAACCCTTTTACATCTCACCAGCAGCTAGAGGGTACACAGTTCTCTAAAACCTCTTCAGCATTTATTGTTTGTAGACTTTTTGCCAATGGTCAGTCGACTGGTGCGAGTTGAAAACTTTTTGTAGATTAGATTGCATGAGTCTAATAATTCCTGAGGTTGAGCTTTTATCCATTTTCCTTTCTTTAAAAAGAGAGTGAGTAAAACTTACCTCTTCATACTATCTTCTTGAAAATTTTGCCTGTTTTGAATTTTTTTTATCCATTCCCTATCTCAGCACAATTTTGAGGGCAGGTGTCCTTTACAGCCCTGAGTCCTTGTGAATGGTAAGTGACCATTAGCTGTGGGTTAAAAGCTGCTCTTGCTGGAATCGGCCACAAGGCGGCAGCATTTCTCCTTTACCAAATCTGGTTACTAGGGCAACAGAGCCTTACTGGAAGTGGTGTTCTAGGTTGTAAATTAGAATGGAATGTGCGAGGAAAAAGCCCTTTAATTTATGTCTCATTACTTCTTGTTGGTATTTTTAACTTAATTTTTATTTTTTACCACAGCAAACTTGATTACAATGTTTTGTTTGTTCTAGGTGTGCAAGATGTGGTTCTTTCACACATATACATATATCTGTTCTTCTTCGGATCCTTTTCCCATGTAGGTTATGACACAATGTTGAGTAGTCTTCTCTTGGTATTGCGTAGGTCTTTGGTGATTATATATTTCATATGTGTATGTATCTCTCTGTTAACCTCAATATGGTAATGTATCCAATCCTCACACCATTCCATATGGTGAACCATAAGTTTTTTTAATGAATCTATGATAGTGTTTCTCTGTGGAAATATCTCTGTTTGTATCATTTTTTAGGTAACACCTATATGTGATATGGTAGGATATGTGTCTTTCGCTTTCTCACTTACTCCAAGTTGCGTGATTACTTCTAGACTCATCTATGGTGCTGCAAATGGCATTGTTTCATTTTTTCACTAGCTCATATTCCATCTGTACGGGTAGCAGCTTTCTTTGTCCACCCATCTGTCGTTGGACTTTTTGGTTACTTCCATATCTTGGCTATTGTAATACTATGCAATGCAGATTTGCGTGCCTGTGTCCTTCCAATTCTGTCTTCTTAGTTCATAGGTCCAGGAATAGGTCTGCTGGATCATATGGTAGCTCAATGTTTACCTTTTCAAGGCACCTCTATTTTGTTCTCCTTAGTGGCTCTTTCCAGGTTACGTCCCACTTAAAGTGGAGGGTATGTATTTCTTCCCAGCACCTTCAGCATTTATTCTTTGTAGTTTTTGCTGATGGTTATTCTGAGTGGTGTGAGCTGATACCTCTTTGTGGTTGAATTTGCATGTGTCTCATAATGCGTTGAAATTGAGCTTTAAGACACGTCCTTTTTATTTTTCCAGCTGTGATTAGAGCTTATTTCTTCAAAGTGTTTTCTTAAAGTATGTGTCACCATTTGAAATATTTTGGCCGTTATCTCCCTCAAGACATTTTGAGGGCAGGTTTCATTTACAGCCCTGCAGTACTTGTTCACATGAAGTGACCGTTCGCTCAGGCTTTAAACCTGCTTTTGCAGGTAACGGCCAGAGAGCGGCAGCCTTTCTACGTTCCCCATGCTGGTACTAGGGAAACAGACCTACCGGCCAGGGGTGTTCTTCGGTTATAAATTAGAGTGCAATGTGCCCGGGTAAACCCACAAATGTTGATGTCTCCTTGCTTTTGTTTGTTTTTAAATTTAATTTATATTTATTATTAGAGTAATAGTCCATTGTGTACGTGGACCACTTCTTCTTGGTGCATTCCTCTGTTGATGGACATTTTCATGGCTTCCAAGTGCTGGCTGTGGTAAATCTTGCTGGCGTACAGGTTTGCCAGCCTGTGACTTTTTGATTCTCATTTTCTCAGGTGATAGGCCAAGCAGCGGTTGTGATTGATTGACTGGTAGCTCAATGTTTCCCTTTTCAAAGCACCTACATTGTGTTTTCATTAGTGGCTCTTTACATGCCCCCCCTTACAACCGAGGGTACGCATTTCTCCATACTCCCTTCACCATTTATTTTTTGCAGCATTTTTCCTAATGGCCATTCTGACTGCTGTGAGCTGATAGGTTTTTGTAATATGGGTATGCATGTCATTAAAATTTTTAAAATTCATCATATTCCTACGCCTTTTTCTTTTCTCTTAAAAGAAAAAACCGTGAGTACAATAGAGCTCTTGAAATTGTCTTCTTCGAAGGTTGCCCTCTTTTGAATTTTTTGGTCGATTTTTGACCCCAGACATTTTCTGGAGGGCTGGTGTCATTTACAGAACTGCAAGTTGGTGAAAATTTAGTGACCTTTTGCAGTGGGTTCAAAGCTGCTGTTGTGGGAAACGGCCACAAGGAGGTAGCATTTCTCCATGCCCCAATCTGGGTACTAGGGCAGCAGAGCCTTTCTGGAAGTCATTGTCCTAGGTTGTAAATTAGAATGGAATTTGCCAGGAGAAATCCCCATAAGTTTATGTCTCATTACTTCTTCTTGGTTTTTAAAATTTTTTTTAATCTGGGTAAAGTTTAGAATATTGTTTGTCCTAGGTGTACACAATCTGGTTCATTTGTACATCATGTATGTCTATTAACGTACAGATCCTCTTCCCATGTAAAATATACCAGTGTTCCGTCGACCTCCCTTGCTATATGTTCGGTCTTTTTGATACATGTATATAATATGTATTTGTATATGTATAGTAACACTAATCTTCATTTCTCAATTTCCCCCCCTCCTTTCCTTTTAGATGAGCATAGTTTGTTTTCTAAGCCTGTGAGTGTCTTTCTCTTTGGAAATCTGTTCATCTGTGTCAGTTATTAGATAATGCCATAAGTGATAAGATAGGCTGTAGGCCTTTTGCTTTCCGACCTACTTCATGTTTTGTGATTATCTCCAGGCTCATCTATGGTGCCTCGAAGAGCAGTGCTTCAATGTTTTCCATGGCTAATATTCCATTGTGTACATGGACCACTTCTTGGTGCATTCCTCTGTTGATGGACATTTTCGTTGCTTCCAAGTGTTGCCTATGGTAAATATTGCTGGAGTGCAGGATTGCCAGCCTGTGATTTTTGATTTTCATTTTCTCAGGTGATAGACCCAGCAGTGGGTATGATTGATTGACTGGTATGGTAGCTCAACGTTTACCTTTTCAAGGCACCTCAATTGTGCTTTCATTAGTGGCTCTTACCACGTCCCCCTTAGAATCGAGGGTACGCATTTCTCCACAATCACGTCAGCATTTATTGTTTGCAGCATTTTTGTTGATGGCCATTCTGACTGGTGTGAGCTGATAGGTTTTTGTAATTTGGGTTTACGTGTCTGTAAAAATTCCTACAATTCATCATTTTTCCACGCCTTTTTCTTTTCTGTTAAAAGAAAAAAGAAAAAAAGTGTGAGTATAATATACCTCTTCAAATTTCCTTTTTGGAAGGTTGCACTCTAGAATTTTTTGGTCGATTTTCGACCTCAGTATTTTTTGGAGGGCAGGTGTCATTTACAGCACTGCAATTGGTGAATATTTAGTGACCTTTTGCAGTGGGTTTAAAGCTGCTGTTGTGGGAAACGGCCACAAGGATGCAGCATTTCTCCATTCCCAAATCTGGGTACTAGGGCAGCAGAGCCGTTCTGGAAGTCGTTTGCCTAGGTTGTAAATTTGAATGGAATGGGCCAGGAAAACCCCCCATAAGTTCATGTCTCATTACTCCTAGTTCGTGGTTTTGATTTTTTCAATTGGGGTAATGGTTAGAATGTTGCTTGTCCAAGGTATACGCACTCTGGTTCATCTACATATTCTATATACCTATTTATGTAGAGATCCTCTTCCCGTGTAAATTATTACAGAGTGTTGCGTAAACCTTCCTTGCTGTATGGTCGGTCTTTTTGATATATGTGTATAATATGTGTTTGTATACATATGGTAATGCTAATCTTCATTTATCCATTCCCCCCACCTTTCCTTTTAGATAAGCATAGTATTTTTTTTAATAAGTCTGTGATTGACTTTCTCTGTGGAAATATGTTCCTTTGTGTCAGTTATTAGATAACGCCTCTAAGTGATATCATAGGATATAGGACTTTTGCTTTCCGACTTACCTCATGTTCTGTGATTATCTCCAAGATCATCTATGGTGCCTCAAAGAACAGTGTTTCATTGTTTTCCATGGCTAGTATTCATTGTGTACATGGACCACTTCTTCTTTATCCTTTCATCTGTTGATGGACATTTTGGTTGCTTCACTGTCCTGTCTATTGTGAATAAGGCTGCAGTGCAGCTTTGGCAGCCCGGGTCTTCTTCATTCTGGTCTTCTCAGGTGAGAGGCCCATTGGTGCGCCTGCTGGATTGAATGGTACCTCAATTTTTCCTTTTAAACGCAGCTCCTTTCTGTTCTCATTATTAGCGTTTAACCCTTTTACATCTCACCAGCAGCTAGAGGGTACACAGTTCTCTAAAACCTCTTCAGCATTTATTGTTTGTAGACTTTTTGCCAATGGTCAGTCGACTGGTGCGAGTTGAAAACTTTTTGTAGATTAGATTGCATGAGTCTAATAATTCCTGAGGTTGAGCTTTTATCCATTTTCCTTTCTTTAAAAAGAGAGTGAGTAAAACTTACCTCTTCATACTATCTTCTTGAAAATTTTGCCTGTTTTGAATTTTTTTTATCCATTCCCTATCTCAGCACAATTTTGAGGGCAGGTGTCCTTTACAGCCCTGAGTCCTTGTGAATGGTAAGTGACCATTAGCTGTGGGTTAAAAGCTGCTCTTGCTGGAATCGGCCACAAGGCGGCAGCATTTCTCCTTTACCAAATCTGGTTACTAGGGCAACAGAGCCTTACTGGAAGTGGTGTTCTAGGTTGTAAATTAGAATGGAATGTGCGAGGAAAAAGCCCTTTAATTTATGTCTCATTACTTCTTGTTGGTATTTTTAACTTAATTTTTATTTTTTACCACAGCAAACTTGATTACAATGTTTTGTTTGTTCTAGGTGTGCAAGATGTGGTTCTTTCACACATATACATATATCTGTTCTTCTTCGGATCCTTTTCCCATGTAGGTTATGACACAATGTTGAGTAGTCTTCTCTTGGTATTGCGTAGGTCTTTGGTGATTATATATTTCATATGTGTATGTATCTCTCTGTTAACCTCAATATGGTAATGTATCCAATCCTCACACCATTCCATATGGTGAACCATAAGTTTTTTTAATGAATCTATGATAGTGTTTCTCTGTGGAAATATCTCTGTTTGTATCATTTTTTAGGTAACACCTATATGTGATATGGTAGGATATGTGTCTTTCGCTTTCTCACTTACTCCAAGTTGCGTGATTACTTCTAGACTCATCTATGGTGCTGCAAATGGCATTGTTTCATTTTTTCACTAGCTCATATTCCATCTGTACGGGTAGCAGCTTTCTTTGTCCACCCATCTGTCGTTGGACTTTTTGGTTACTTCCATATCTTGGCTATTGTAATACTATGCAATGCAGATTTGCGTGCCTGTGTCCTTCCAATTCTGTCTTCTTAGTTTATAGGTCCAGGAATAGGTCTGCTGGATCATATGGTAGCTCAATGTTTACCTTTTCAAGGCACCTCTATTTTGTTCTCCTTAGTGGCTCTTTCCAGGTTACGTCCCACTTAAAGTGGAGGGTATGTATTTCTTCCCAGCACCTTCAGCATTTATTCTTTGTAGTTTTTGCTGATGGTTATTCTGAGTGGTGTGAGCTGATACCTCTTTGTGGTTGAATTTGCATGTGTCTCATAATGCGTTGAAATTGAGCTTTAAGACACGTCCTTTTTATTTTTCCAGCTGTGATTAGAGCTTATTTCTTCAAAGTGTTTTCTTAAAGTATGTGTCACCATTTGAAATATTTTGGCCGTTATCTCCCTCAAGACATTTTGAGGGCAGGTTTCATTTACAGCCCTGCAGTACTTGTTCACATGAAGTGACCGTTCGCTCAGGCTTTAAACCTGCTTTTGCAGGTAACGGCCAGAGAGCGGCAGCCTTTCTACGTTCCCCATGCTGGTACTAGGGAAACAGACCTACCGGCCAGGGGTGTTCTTCGGTTATAAATTAGAGTGCAATGTGCCCGGGTAAACCCACAAATGTTGATGTCTCCTTGCTTTTGTTTGTTTTTAAATTTAATTTATATTTATTATTAGAGTAATAGTCCATTGTGTACGTGGACCACTTCTTCTTGGTGCATTCCTCTGTTGATGGACATTTTCATGGCTTCCAAGTGCTGGCTGTGGTAAATCTTGCTGGCGTACAGGTTTGCCAGCCTGTGACTTTTTGATTCTCATTTTCTCAGGTGATAGGCCAAGCAGCGGTTGTGATTGATTGACTGGTAGCTCAATGTTTCCCTTTTCAAAGCACCTACATTGTGTTTTCATTAGTGGCTCTTTACATGCCCCCCCTTACAACCGAGGGTACGCATTTCTCCATACTCCCTTCACCATTTATTTTTTGCAGCATTTTTCCTAATGGCCATTCTGACTGCTGTGAGCTGATAGGTTTTTGTAATATGGGTATGCATGTCATTAAAATTTTTAAAATTCATCATATTCCTACGCCTTTTTCTTTTCTCTTAAAAGAAAAAACCGTGAGTACAATAGAGCTCTTGAAATTGTCTTCTTCGAAGGTTGCCCTCTTTTGAATTTTTTGGTCGATTTTTGACCCCAGACATTTTCTGGAGGGCTGGTGTCATTTACAGAACTGCAAGTTGGTGAAAATTTAGTGACCTTTTGCAGTGGGTTCAAAGCTGCTGTTGTGGGAAACGGCCACAAGGAGGTAGCATTTCTCCATGCCCCAATCTGGGTACTAGGGCAGCAGAGCCTTTCTGGAAGTCATTGTCCTAGGTTGTAAATTAGAATGGAATTTGCCAGGAGAAATCCCCATAAGTTTATGTCTCATTACTTCTTCTTGGTTTTTAAAATTTTTTTTAATCTGGGTAAAGTTTAGAATATTGTTTGTCCTAGGTGTACACAATCTGGTTCATTTGTACATCATGTATGTCTATTAACGTACAGATCCTCTTCCCATGTAAAATATACCAGTGTTCCGTCGACCTCCCTTGCTATATGTTCGGTCTTTTTGATACATGTATATAATATGTATTTGTATATGTATAGTAACACTAATCTTCATTTCTCAATTTCCCCCCCTCCTTTCCTTTTAGATGAGCATAGTTTGTTTTCTAAGCCTGTGAGTGTCTTTCTCTTTGGAAATCTGTTCATCTGTGTCAGTTATTAGATAATGCCATAAGTGATAAGATAGGCTGTAGGCCTTTTGCTTTCCGACCTACTTCATGTTTTGTGATTATCTCCAGGCTCATCTATGGTGCCTCGAAGAGCAGTGCTTCAATGTTTTCCATGGCTAATATTCCATTGTGTACATGGACCACTTCTTGGTGCATTCCTCTGTTGATGGACATTTTCGTTGCTTCCAAGTGTTGCCTATGGTAAATATTGCTGGAGTGCAGGATTGCCAGCCTGTGATTTTTGATTTTCATTTTCTCAGGTGATAGACCCAGCAGTGGGTATGATTGATTGACTGGTATGGTAGCTCAACGTTTACCTTTTCAAGGCACCTCAATTGTGCTTTCATTAGTGGCTCTTACCACGTCCCCCTTAGAATCGAGGGTACGCATTTCTCCACAATCACGTCAGCATTTATTGTTTGCAGCATTTTTGTTGATGGCCATTCTGACTGGTGTGAGCTGATAGGTTTTTGTAATTTGGGTTTACGTGTCTGTAAAAATTCCTACAATTCATCATTTTTCCACGCCTTTTTCTTTTCTGTTAAAAGAAAAAAGAAAAAAAGTGTGAGTATAATATACCTCTTCAAATTTCCTTTTTGGAAGGTTGCACTCTAGAATTTTTTGGTCGATTTTCGACCTCAGTATTTTTTGGAGGGCAGGTGTCATTTACAGCACTGCAATTGGTGAATATTTAGTGACCTTTTGCAGTGGGTTTAAAGCTGCTGTTGTGGGAAACGGCCACAAGGATGCAGCATTTCTCCATTCCCAAATCTGGGTACTAGGGCAGCAGAGCCGTTCTGGAAGTCGTTTGCCTAGGTTGTAAATTTGAATGGAATGGGCCAGGAAAACCCCCCATAAGTTCATGTCTCATTACTCCTAGTTCGTGGTTTTGATTTTTTCAATTGGGGTAATGGTTAGAATGTTGCTTGTCCAAGTTATACGCACTCTGGTTCATCTACATATTCTATATACCTATTTATGTAGAGATCCTCTTCCCGTGTAAATTATTACAGAGTGTTGCGTAAACCTTCCTTGCTGTATGGTCGGTCTTTTTGATATATGTGTATAATATGTGTTTGTATACATATGGTAATGCTAATCTTCATTTATCCATTCCCCCCACCTTTCCTTTTAGATAAGCATAGTATTTTTTTTAATAAGTCTGTGATTGACTTTCTCTGTGGAAATATGTTCCTTTGTGTCAGTTATTAGATAACGCCTCTAAGTGATATCATAGGATATAGGACTTTTGCTTTCCGACTTACCTCATGTTCTGTGATTATCTCCAAGATCATCTATGGTGCCTCAAAGAACAGTGTTTCATTGTTTTCCATGGCTAGTATTCATTGTGTACATGGACCACTTCTTCTTTATCCTTTCATCTGTTGATGGACATTTTGGTTGCTTCACTGTCCTGTCTATTGTGAATAAGGCTGCAGTGCAGCTTTGGCAGCCCGGGTCTTCTTCATTCTGGTCTTCTCAGGTGAGAGGCCCATTGGTGCGCCTGCTGGATTGAATGGTACCTCAATTTTTCCTTTTAAACGCAGCTCCTTTCTGTTCTCATTATTAGCGTTTAACCCTTTTACATCTCACCAGCAGCTAGAGGGTACACAGTTCTCTAAAACCTCTTCAGCATTTATTGTTTGTAGACTTTTTGCCAATGGTCAGTCGACTGGTGCGAGTTGAAAACTTTTTGTAGATTAGATTGCATGAGTCTAATAATTCCTGAGGTTGAGCTTTTATCCATTTTCCTTTCTTTAAAAAGAGAGTGAGTAAAACTTACCTCTTCATACTATCTTCTTGAAAATTTTGCCTGTTTTGAATTTTTTTTATCCATTCCCTATCTCAGCACAATTTTGAGGGCAGGTGTCCTTTACAGCCCTGAGTCCTTGTGAATGGTAAGTGACCATTAGCTGTGGGTTAAAAGCTGCTCTTGCTGGAATCGGCCACAAGGCGGCAGCATTTCTCCTTTACCAAATCTGGTTACTAGGGCAACAGAGCCTTACTGGAAGTGGTGTTCTAGGTTGTAAATTAGAATGGAATGTGCGAGGAAAAAGCCCTTTAATTTATGTCTCATTACTTCTTGTTGGTATTTTTAACTTAATTTTTATTTTTTACCACAGCAAACTTGATTACAATGTTTTGTTTGTTCTAGGTGTGCAAGATGTGGTTCTTTCACACATATACATATATCTGTTCTTCTTCGGATCCTTTTCCCATGTAGGTTATGACACAATGTTGAGTAGTCTTCTCTTGGTATTGCGTAGGTCTTTGGTGATTATATATTTCATATGTGTATGTATCTCTCTGTTAACCTCAATATGGTAATGTATCCAATCCTCACACCATTCCATATGGTGAACCATAAGTTTTTTTAATGAATCTATGATAGTGTTTCTCTGTGGAAATATCTCTGTTTGTATCATTTTTTAGGTAACACCTATATGTGATATGGTAGGATATGTGTCTTTCGCTTTCTCACTTACTCCAAGTTGCGTGATTACTTCTAGACTCATCTATGGTGCTGCAAATGGCATTGTTTCATTTTTTCACTAGCTCATATTCCATCTGTACGGGTAGCAGCTTTCTTTGTCCACCCATCTGTCGTTGGACTTTTTGGTTACTTCCATATCTTGGCTATTGTAATACTATGCAATGCAGATTTGCGTGCCTGTGTCCTTCCAATTCTGTCTTCTTAGTTCATAGGTCCAGGAATAGGTCTGCTGGATCATATGGTAGCTCAATGTTTACCTTTTCAAGGCACCTCTATTTTGTTCTCCTTAGTGGCTCTTTCCAGGTTACGTCCCACTTAAAGTGGAGGGTATGTATTTCTTCCCAGCACCTTCAGCATTTATTCTTTGTAGTTTTTGCTGATGGTTATTCTGAGTGGTGTGAGCTGATACCTCTTTGTGGTTGAATTTGCATGTGTCTCATAATGCGTTGAAATTGAGCTTTAAGACACGTCCTTTTTATTTTTCCAGCTGTGATTAGAGCTTATTTCTTCAAAGTGTTTTCTTAAAGTATGTGTCACCATTTGAAATATTTTGGCCGTTATCTCCCTCAAGACATTTTGAGGGCAGGTTTCATTTACAGCCCTGCAGTACTTGTTCACATGAAGTGACCGTTCGCTCAGGCTTTAAACCTGCTTTTGCAGGTAACGGCCAGAGAGCGGCAGCCTTTCTACGTTCCCCATGCTGGTACTAGGGAAACAGACCTACCGGCCAGGGTTGTTCTTCGGTTATAAATTAGAGTGCAATGTGCCCGGGTAAACCCACAAATGTTGATGTCTCCTTGCTTTTGTTTGTTTTTAAATTTAATTTATATTTATTATTAGAGTAATAGTCCATTGTGTACGTGGACCACTTCTTCTTGGTGCATTCCTCTGTTGATGGACATTTTCATGGCTTCCAAGTGCTGGCTGTGGTAAATCTTGCTGGCGTACAGGTTTGCCAGCCTGTGACTTTTTGATTCTCATTTTCTCAGGTGATAGGCCAAGCAGCGGTTGTGATTGATTGACTGGTAGCTCAATGTTTCCCTTTTCAAAGCACCTACATTGTGTTTTCATTAGTGGCTCTTTACATGCCCCCCCTTACAACCGAGGGTACGCATTTCTCCATACTCCCTTCACCATTTATTTTTTGCAGCATTTTTCCTAATGGCCATTCTGACTGCTGTGAGCTGATAGGTTTTTGTAATATGGGTATGCATGTCATTAAAATTTTTAAAATTCATCATATTCCTACGCCTTTTTCTTTTCTCTTAAAAGAAAAAACCGTGAGTACAATAGAGCTCTTGAAATTGTCTTCTTCGAAGGTTGCCCTCTTTTGAATTTTTTGGTCGATTTTTGACCCCAGACATTTTCTGGAGGGCTGGTGTCATTTACAGAACTGCAAGTTGGTGAAAATTTAGTGACCTTTTGCAGTGGGTTCAAAGCTGCTGTTGTGGGAAACGGCCACAAGGAGGTAGCATTTCTCCATGCCCCAATCTGGGTACTAGGGCAGCAGAGCCTTTCTGGAAGTCATTGTCCTAGGTTGTAAATTAGAATGGAATTTGCCAGGAGAAATCCCCATAAGTTTATGTCTCATTACTTCTTCTTGGTTTTTAAAATTTTTTTTAATCTGGGTAAAGTTTAGAATATTGTTTGTCCTAGGTGTACACAATCTGGTTCATTTGTACATCATGTATGTCTATTAACGTACAGATCCTCTTCCCATGTAAAATATACCAGTGTTCCGTCGACCTCCCTTGCTATATGTTCGGTCTTTTTGATACATGTATATAATATGTATTTGTATATGTATAGTAACACTAATCTTCATTTCTCAATTTCCCCCCCTCCTTTCCTTTTAGATGAGCATAGTTTGTTTTCTAAGCCTGTGAGTGTCTTTCTCTTTGGAAATCTGTTCATCTGTGTCAGTTATTAGATAATGCCATAAGTGATAAGATAGGCTGTAGGCCTTTTGCTTTCCGACCTACTTCATGTTTTGTGATTATCTCCAGGCTCATCTATGGTGCCTCGAAGAGCAGTGCTTCAATGTTTTCCATGGCTAATATTCCATTGTGTACATGGACCACTTCTTGGTGCATTCCTCTGTTGATGGACATTTTCGTTGCTTCCAAGTGTTGCCTATGGTAAATATTGCTGGAGTGCAGGATTGCCAGCCTGTGATTTTTGATTTTCATTTTCTCAGGTGATAGACCCAGCAGTGGGTATGATTGATTGACTGGTATGGTAGCTCAACGTTTACCTTTTCAAGGCACCTCAATTGTGCTTTCATTAGTGGCTCTTACCACGTCCCCCTTAGAATCGAGGGTACGCATTTCTCCACAATCACGTCAGCATTTATTGTTTGCAGCATTTTTGTTGATGGCCATTCTGACTGGTGTGAGCTGATAGGTTTTTGTAATTTGGGTTTACGTGTCTGTAAAAATTCCTACAATTCATCATTTTTCCACGCCTTTTTCTTTTCTGTTAAAAGAAAAAAGAAAAAAAGTGTGAGTATAATATACCTCTTCAAATTTCCTTTTTGGAAGGTTGCACTCTAGAATTTTTTGGTCGATTTTCGACCTCAGTATTTTTTGGAGGGCAGGTGTCATTTACAGCACTGCAATTGGTGAATATTTAGTGACCTTTTGCAGTGGGTTTAAAGCTGCTGTTGTGGGAAACGGCCACAAGGATGCAGCATTTCTCCATTCCCAAATCTGGGTACTAGGGCAGCAGAGCCGTTCTGGAAGTCGTTTGCCTAGGTTGTAAATTTGAATGGAATGGGCCAGGAAAACCCCCCATAAGTTCATGTCTCATTACTCCTAGTTCGTGGTTTTGATTTTTTCAATTGGGGTAATGGTTAGAATGTTGCTTGTCCAAGGTATACGCACTCTGGTTCATCTACATATTCTATATACCTATTTATGTAGAGATCCTCTTCCCGTGTAAATTATTACAGAGTGTTGCATAAACCTTCCTTGCTGTATGGTCGGTCTTTTTGATATATGTGTATAATATGTGTTTGTATACATATGGTAATGCTAATCTTCATTTATCCATTCCCCCCACCTTTCCTTTTAGATAAGCATAGTATTTTTTTTAATAAGTCTGTGATTGACTTTCTCTGTGGAAATATGTTCCTTTGTGTCAGTTATTAGATAACGCCTCTAAGTGATATCATAGGATATAGGACTTTTGCTTTCCGACTTACCTCATGTTCTGTGATTATCTCCAAGATCATCTATGGTGCCTCAAAGAACAGTGTTTCATTGTTTTCCATGGCTAGTATTCATTGTGTACATGGACCACTTCTTCTTTATCCTTTCATCTGTTGATGGACATTTTGGTTGCTTCACTGTCCTGTCTATTGTGAATAAGGCTGCAGTGCAGCTTTGGCAGCCCGGGTCTTCTTCATTCTGGTCTTCTCAGGTGAGAGGCCCATTGGTGCGCCTGCTGGATTGAATGGTACCTCAATTTTTCCTTTTAAACGCAGCTCCTTTCTGTTCTCATTATTAGCGTTTAACCCTTTTACATCTCACCAGCAGCTAGAGGGTACACAGTTCTCTAAAACCTCTTCAGCATTTATTGTTTGTAGACTTTTTGCCAATGGTCAGTCGACTGGTGCGAGTTGAAAACTTTTTGTAGATTAGATTGCATGAGTCTAATAATTCCTGAGGTTGAGCTTTTATCCATTTTCCTTTCTTTAAAAAGAGAGTGAGTAAAACTTACCTCTTCATACTATCTTCTTGAAAATTTTGCCTGTTTTGAATTTTTTTTATCCATTCCCTATCTCAGCACAATTTTGAGGGCAGGTGTCCTTTACAGCCCTGAGTCCTTGTGAATGGTAAGTGACCATTAGCTGTGGGTTAAAAGCTGCTCTTGCTGGAATCGGCCACAAGGCGGCAGCATTTCTCCTTTACCAAATCTGGTTACTAGGGCAACAGAGCCTTACTGGAAGTGGTGTTCTAGGTTGTAAATTAGAATGGAATGTGCGAGGAAAAAGCCCTTTAATTTATGTCTCATTACTTCTTGTTGGTATTTTTAACTTAATTTTTATTTTTTACCACAGCAAACTTGATTACAATGTTTTGTTTGTTCTAGGTGTGCAAGATGTGGTTCTTTCACACATATACATATATCTGTTCTTCTTCGGATCCTTTTCCCATGTAGGTTATGACACAATGTTGAGTAGTCTTCTCTTGGTATTGCGTAGGTCTTTGGTGATTATATATTTCATATGTGTATGTATCTCTCTGTTAACCTCAATATGGTAATGTATCCAATCCTCACACCATTCCATATGGTGAACCATAAGTTTTTTTAATGAATCTATGATAGTGTTTCTCTGTGGAAATATCTCTGTTTGTATCATTTTTTAGGTAACACCTATATGTGATATGGTAGGATATGTGTCTTTCGCTTTCTCACTTACTCCAAGTTGCGTGATTACTTCTAGACTCATCTATGGTGCTGCAAATGGCATTGTTTCATTTTTTCACTAGCTCATATTCCATCTGTACGGGTAGCAGCTTTCTTTGTCCACCCATCTGTCGTTGGACTTTTTGGTTACTTCCATATCTTGGCTATTGTAATACTATGCAATGCAGATTTGCGTGCCTGTGTCCTTCCAATTCTGTCTTCTTAGTTTATAGTTCCAGGAATAGGTCTGCTGGATCATATGGTAGCTCAATGTTTACCTTTTCAAGGCACCTCTATTTTGTTCTCCTTAGTGGCTCTTTCCAGGTTACATCCCACTTAAAGTGGAGGGTATGTATTTCTTCCCAGCACCTTCAGCATTTATTCTTTGTAGTTTTTGCTGATGGTTATTCTGAGTGGTGTGAGCTGATACCTCTTTGTGGTTGAATTTGCATGTGTCTCATAATGCGTTGAAATTGAGCTTTAAGACACGTCCTTTTTATTTTTCCAGCTGTGATTAGAGCTTATTTCTTCAAAGTGTTTTCTTAAAGTATGTGTCACCATTTGAAATATTTTGGCCGTTATCTCCCTCAAGACATTTTGAGGGCAGGTTTCATTTACAGCCCTGCAGTACTTGTTCACATGAAGTGACCGTTCGCTCAGGCTTTAAACCTGCTTTTGCAGGTAACGGCCAGAGAGCGGCAGCCTTTCTACGTTCCCCATGCTGGTACTAGGGAAACAGACCTACCGGCCAGGGGTGTTCTTCGGTTATAAATTAGAGTGCAATGTGCCCGGGTAAACCCACAAATGTTGATGTCTCCTTGCTTTTGTTTGTTTTTAAATTTAATTTATATTTATTATTAGAGTAATAGTCCATTGTGTACGTGGACCACTTCTTCTTGGTGCATTCCTCTGTTGATGGACATTTTCATGGCTTCCAAGTGCTGGCTGTGGTAAATCTTGCTGGCGTACAGGTTTGCCAGCCTGTGACTTTTTGATTCTCATTTTCTCAGGTGATAGGCCAAGCAGCGGTTGTGATTGATTGACTGGTAGCTCAATGTTTCCCTTTTCAAAGCACCTACATTGTGTTTTCATTAGTGGCTCTTTACATGCCCCCCCTTACAACCGAGGGTACGCATTTCTCCACACTCCCTTCACCATTTATTTTTTGCAGCATTTTTCCTAATGGCCATTCTGACTGCTGTGAGCTGATAGGTTTTTGTAATATGGGTATGCATGTCATTAAAATTTTTAAAATTCATCATATTCCTACGCCTTTTTCTTTTCTCTTAAAAGAAAAAACCGTGAGTACAATAGAGCTCTTGAAATTGTCTTCTTCGAAGGTTGCCCTCTTTTGAATTTTTTGGTCGATTTTTGACCCCAGACATTTTCTGGAGGGCTGGTGTCATTTACAGAACTGCAAGTTGGTGAAAATTTAGTGACCTTTTGCAGTGGGTTCAAAGCTGCTGTTGTGGGAAACGGCCACAAGGAGGTAGCATTTCTCCATGCCCCAATCTGGGTACTAGGGCAGCAGAGCCTTTCTGGAAGTCATTGTCCTAGGTTGTAAATTAGAATGGAATTTGCCAGGAGAAATCCCCATAAGTTTATGTCTCATTACTTCTTCTTGGTTTTTAAAATTTTTTTTAATCTGGGTAAAGTTTAGAATATTGTTTGTCCTAGGTGTACACAATCTGGTTCATTTGTACATCATGTATGTCTATTAACGTACAGATCCTCTTCCCATGTAAAATATACCAGTGTTCCGTCGACCTCCCTTGCTATATGTTCGGTCTTTTTGATACATGTATATAATATGTATTTGTATATGTATAGTAACACTAATCTTCATTTCTCAATTTCCCCCCCTCCTTTCCTTTTAGATGAGCATAGTTTGTTTTCTAAGCCTGTGAGTGTCTTTCTCTTTGGAAATCTGTTCATCTGTGTCAGTTATTAGATAATGCCATAAGTGATAAGATAGGCTGTAGGCCTTTTGCTTTCCGACCTACTTCATGTTTTGTGATTATCTCCAGGCTCATCTATGGTGCCTCGAAGAGCAGTGCTTCAATGTTTTCCATGGCTAATATTCCATTGTGTACATGGACCACTTCTTGGTGCATTCCTCTGTTGATGGACATTTTCGTTGCTTCCAAGTGTTGCCTATGGTAAATATTGCTGGAGTGCAGGATTGCCAGCCTGTGATTTTTGATTTTCATTTTCTCAGGTGATAGACCCAGCAGTGGGTATGATTGATTGACTGGTATGGTAGCTCAACGTTTACCTTTTCAAGGCACCTCAATTGTGCTTTCATTAGTGGCTCTTACCACGTCCCCCTTAGAATCGAGGGTACGCATTTCTCCACAATCACGTCAGCATTTATTGTTTGCAGCATTTTTGTTGATGGCCATTCTGACTGGTGTGAGCTGATAGGTTTTTGTAATTTGGGTTTACGTGTCTGTAAAAATTCCTACAATTCATCATTTTTCCACGCCTTTTTCTTTTCTGTTAAAAGAAAAAAGAAAAAAAGTGTGAGTATAATATACCTCTTCAAATTTCCTTTTTGGAAGGTTGCACTCTAGAATTTTTTGGTCGATTTTCGACCTCAGTATTTTTTGGAGGGCAGGTGTCATTTACAGCACTGCAATTGGTGAATATTTAGTGACCTTTTGCAGTGGGTTTAAAGCTGCTGTTGTGGGAAACGGCCACAAGGATGCAGCATTTCTCCATTCCCAAATCTGGGTACTAGGGCAGCAGAGCCGTTCTGGAAGTCGTTTGCCTAGGTTGTAAATTTGAATGGAATGGGCCAGGAAAACCCCCCATAAGTTCATGTCTCATTACTCCTAGTTCGTGGTTTTGATTTTTTCAATTGGGGTAATGGTTAGAATGTTGCTTGTCCAAGGTATACGCACTCTGGTTCATCTACATATTCTATATACCTATTTATGTAGAGATCCTCTTCCCGTGTAAATTATTACAGAGTGTTGCGTAAACCTTCCTTGCTGTATGGTCGGTCTTTTTGATATATGTGTATAATATGTGTTTGTATACATATGGTAATGCTAATCTTCATTTATCCATTCCCCCCACCTTTCCTTTTAGATAAGCATAGTATTTTTTTTAATAAGTCTGTGATTGACTTTCTCTGTGGAAATATGTTCCTTTGTGTCAGTTATTAGATAACGCCTCTAAGTGATATCATAGGATATAGGACTTTTGCTTTCCGACTTACCTCATGTTCTGTGATTATCTCCAAGATCATCTATGGTGCCTCAAAGAACAGTGTTTCATTGTTTTCCATGGCTAGTATTCATTGTGTACATGGACCACTTCTTCTTTATCCTTTCATCTGTTGATGGACATTTTGGTTGCTTCACTGTCCTGTCTATTGTGAATAAGGCTGCAGTGCAGCTTTGGCAGCCCGGGTCTTCTTCATTCTGGTCTTCTCAGGTGAGAGGCCCATTGGTGCGCCTGCTGGATTGAATGGTACCTCAATTTTTCCTTTTAAACGCAGCTCCTTTCTGTTCTCATTATTAGCGTTTAACCCTTTTACATCTCACCAGCAGCTAGAGGGTACACAGTTCTCTAAAACCTCTTCAGCATTTATTGTTTGTAGACTTTTTGCCAATGGTCAGTCGACTGGTGCGAGTTGAAAACTTTTTGTAGATTAGATTGCATGAGTCTAATAATTCCTGAGGTTGAGCTTTTATCCATTTTCCTTTCTTTAAAAAGAGAGTGAGTAAAACTTACCTCTTCATACTATCTTCTTGAAAATTTTGCCTGTTTTGAATTTTTTTTATCCATTCCCTATCTCAGCACAATTTTGAGGGCAGGTGTCCTTTACAGCCCTGAGTCCTTGTGAATGGTAAGTGACCATTAGCTGTGGGTTAAAAGCTGCTCTTGCTGGAATCGGCCACAAGGCGGCAGCATTTCTCCTTTACCAAATCTGGTTACTAGGGCAACAGAGCCTTACTGGAAGTGGTGTTCTAGGTTGTAAATTAGAATGGAATGTGCGAGGAAAAAGCCCTTTAATTTATGTCTCATTACTTCTTGTTGGTATTTTTAACTTAATTTTTATTTTTTACCACAGCAAACTTGATTACAATGTTTTGTTTGTTCTAGGTGTGCAAGATGTGGTTCTTTCACACATATACATATATCTGTTCTTCTTCGGATCCTTTTCCCATGTAGGTTATGACACAATGTTGAGTAGTCTTCTCTTGGTATTGCGTAGGTCTTTGGTGATTATATATTTCATATGTGTATGTATCTCTCTGTTAACCTCAATATGGTAATGTATCCAATCCTCACACCATTCCATATGGTGAACCATAAGTTTTTTTAATGAATCTATGATAGTGTTTCTCTGTGGAAATATCTCTGTTTGTATCATTTTTTAGGTAACACCTATATGTGATATGGTAGGATATGTGTCTTTCGCTTTCTCACTTACTCCAAGTTGCGTGATTACTTCTAGACTCATCTATGGTGCTGCAAATGGCATTGTTTCATTTTTTCACTAGCTCATATTCCATCTGTACGGGTAGCAGCTTTCTTTGTCCACCCATCTGTCGTTGGACTTTTTGGTTACTTCCATATCTTGGCTATTGTAATACTATGCAATGCAGATTTGCGTGCCTGTGTCCTTCCAATTCTGTCTTCTTAGTTTATAGGTCCAGGAATAGGTCTGCTGGATCATATGGTAGCTCAATGTTTACCTTTTCAAGGCACCTCTATTTTGTTCTCCTTAGTGGCTCTTTCCAGGTTACGTCCCACTTAAAGTGGAGGGTATGTATTTCTTCCCAGCACCTTCAGCATTTATTCTTTGTAGTTTTTGCTGATGGTTATTCTGAGTGGTGTGAGCTGATACCTCTTTGTGGTTGAATTTGCATGTGTCTCATAATGCGTTGAAATTGAGCTTTAAGACACGTCCTTTTTATTTTTCCAGCTGTGATTAGAGCTTATTTCTTCAAAGTGTTTTCTTAAAGTATGTGTCACCATTTGAAATATTTTGGCCGTTATCTCCCTCAAGACATTTTGAGGGCAGGTTTCATTTACAGCCCTGCAGTACTTGTTCACATGAAGTGACCGTTCGCTCAGGCTTTAAACCTGCTTTTGCAGGTAACGGCCAGAGAGCGGCAGCCTTTCTACGTTCCCCATGCTGGTACTAGGGAAACAGACCTACCGGCCAGGGGTGTTCTTCGGTTATAAATTAGAGTGCAATGTGCCCGGGTAAACCCACAAATGTTGATGTCTCCTTGCTTTTGTTTGTTTTTAAATTTAATTTATATTTATTATTAGAGTAATAGTCCATTGTGTACGTGGACCACTTCTTCTTGGTGCATTCCTCTGTTGATGGACATTTTCATGGCTTCCAAGTGCTGGCTGTGGTAAATCTTGCTGGCGTACAGGTTTGCCAGCCTGTGACTTTTTGATTCTCATTTTCTCAGGTGATAGGCCAAGCAGCGGTTGTGATTGATTGACTGGTAGCTCAATGTTTCCCTTTTCAAAGCACCTACATTGTGTTTTCATTAGTGGCTCTTTACATGCCCCCCCTTACAACCGAGGGTACGCATTTCTCCATACTCCCTTCACCATTTATTTTTTGCAGCATTTTTCCTAATGGCCATTCTGACTGCTGTGAGCTGATAGGTTTTTGTAATATGGGTATGCATGTCATTAAAATTTTTAAAATTCATCATATTCCTACGCCTTTTTCTTTTCTCTTAAAAGAAAAAACCGTGAGTACAATAGAGCTCTTGAAATTGTCTTCTTCGAAGGTTGCCCTCTTTTGAATTTTTTGGTCGATTTTTGACCCCAGACATTTTCTGGAGGGCTGGTGTCATTTACAGAACTGCAAGTTGGTGAAAATTTAGTGACCTTTTGCAGTGGGTTCAAAGCTGCTGTTGTGGGAAACGGCCACAAGGAGGTAGCATTTCTCCATGCCCCAATCTGGGTACTAGGGCAGCAGAGCCTTTCTGGAAGTCATTGTCCTAGGTTGTAAATTAGAATGGAATTTGCCAGGAGAAATCCCCATAAGTTTATGTCTCATTACTTCTTCTTGGTTTTTAAAATTTTTTTTAATCTGGGTAAAGTTTAGAATATTGTTTGTCCTAGGTGTACACAATCTGGTTCATTTGTACATCATGTATGTCTATTAACGTACAGATCCTCTTCCCATGTAAAATATACCAGTGTTCCGTCGACCTCCCTTGCTATATGTTCGGTCTTTTTGATACATGTATATAATATGTATTTGTATATGTATAGTAACACTAATCTTCATTTCTCAATTTCCCCCCCTCCTTTCCTTTTAGATGAGCATAGTTTGTTTTCTAAGCCTGTGAGTGTCTTTCTCTTTGGAAATCTGTTCATCTGTGTCAGTTATTAGATAATGCCATAAGTGATAAGATAGGCTGTAGGCCTTTTGCTTTCCGACCTACTTCATGTTTTGTGATTATCTCCAGGCTCATCTATGGTGCCTCGAAGAGCAGTGCTTCAATGTTTTCCATGGCTAATATTCCATTGTGTACATGGACCACTTCTTGGTGCATTCCTCTGTTGATGGACATTTTCGTTGCTTCCAAGTGTTGCCTATGGTAAATATTGCTGGAGTGCAGGATTGCCAGCCTGTGATTTTTGATTTTCATTTTCTCAGGTGATAGACCCAGCAGTGGGTATGATTGATTGACTGGTATGGTAGCTCAACGTTTACCTTTTCAAGGCACCTCAATTGTGCTTTCATTAGTGGCTCTTACCACGTCCCCCTTAGAATCGAGGGTACGCATTTCTCCACAATCACGTCAGCATTTATTGTTTGCAGCATTCTTGTTGATGGCCATTCTGACTGGTGTGAGCTGATAGGTTTTTGTAATTTGGGTTTACGTGTCTGTAAAAATTCCTACAATTCATCATTTTTCCACGCCTTTTTCTTTTCTGTTAAAAGAAAAAAGAAAAAAAGTGTGAGTATAATATACCTCTTCAAATTTCCTTTTTGGAAGGTTGCACTCTAGAATTTTTTGGTCGATTTTCGACCTCAGTATTTTTTGGAGGGCAGGTGTCATTTACAGCACTGCAATTGGTGAATATTTAGTGACCTTTTGCAGTGGGTTTAAAGCTGCTGTTGTGGGAAACGGCCACAAGGATGCAGCATTTCTCCATTCCCAAATCTGGGTACTAGGGCAGCAGAGCCGTTCTGGAAGTCGTTTGCCTAGGTTGTAAATTTGAATGGAATGGGCCAGGAAAACCCCCCATAAGTTCATGTCTCATTACTCCTAGTTCGTGGTTTTGATTTTTTCAATTGGGGTAATGGTTAGAATGTTGCTTGTCCAAGGTATACGCACTCTGGTTCATCTACATATTCTATATACCTATTTATGTAGAGATCCTCTTCCCGTGTAAATTATTACAGAGTGTTGCGTAAACCTTCCTTGCTGTATGGTCGGTCTTTTTGATATATGTGTATAATATGTGTTTGTATACATATGGTAATGCTAATCTTCATTTATCCATTCCCCCCACCTTTCCTTTTAGATAAGCATAGTATTTTTTTTAATAAGTCTGTGATTGACTTTCTCTGTGGAAATATGTTCCTTTGTGTCAGTTATTAGATAACGCCTCTAAGTGATATCATAGGATATAGGACTTTTGCTTTCCGACTTACCTCATGTTCTGTGATTATCTCCAAGATCATCTATGGTGCCTCAAAGAACAGTGTTTCATTGTTTTCCATGGCTAGTATTCATTGTGTACATGGACCACTTCTTCTTTATCCTTTCATCTGTTGATGGACATTTTGGTTGCTTCACTGTCCTGTCTATTGTGAATAAGGCTGCAGTGCAGCTTTGGCAGCCCGGGTCTTCTTCATTCTGGTCTTCTCAGGTGAGAGGCCCATTGGTGCGCCTGCTGGATTGAATGGTACCTCAATTTTTCCTTTTAAACGCAGCTCCTTTCTGTTCTCATTATTAGCGTTTAACCCTTTTACATCTCACCAGCAGCTAGAGGGTACACAGTTCTCTAAAACCTCTTCAGCATTTATTGTTTGTAGACTTTTTGCCAATGGTCAGTCGACTGGTGCGAGTTGAAAACTTTTTGTAGATTAGATTGCATGAGTCTAATAATTCCTGAGGTTGAGCTTTTATCCATTTTCCTTTCTTTAAAAAGAGAGTGAGTAAAACTTACCTCTTCATACTATCTTCTTGAAAATTTTGCCTGTTTTGAATTTTTTTTATCCATTCCCTATCTCAGCACAATTTTGAGGGCAGGTGTCCTTTACAGCCCTGAGTCCTTGTGAATGGTAAGTGACCATTAGCTGTGGGTTAAAAGCTGCTCTTGCTGGAATCGGCCACAAGGCGGCAGCATTTCTCCTTTACCAAATCTGGTTACTAGGGCAACAGAGCCTTACTGGAAGTGGTGTTCTAGGTTGTAAATTAGAATGGAATGTGCGAGGAAAAAGCCCTTTAATTTATGTCTCATTACTTCTTGTTGGTATTTTTAACTTAATTTTTATTTTTTACCACAGCAAACTTGATTACAATGTTTTGTTTGTTCTAGGTGTGCAAGATGTGGTTCTTTCACACATATACATATCTCTGTTCTTCTTCGGATCCTTTTCCCATGTAGGTTATGACACAATGTTGAGTAGTCTTCTCTTGGTATTGCGTAGGTCTTTGGTGATTATATATTTCATATGTGTATGTATCTCTCTGTTAACCTCAATATGGTAATGTATCCAATCCTCACACCATTCCATATGGTGAACCATAAGTTTTTTTAATGAATCTATGATAGTGTTTCTCTGTGGAAATATCTCTGTTTGTATCATTTTTTAGGTAACACCTATATGTGATATGGTAGGATATGTGTCTTTCGCTTTCTCACTTACTCCAAGTTGCGTGATTACTTCTAGACTCATCTATGGTGCTGCAAATGGCATTGTTTCATTTTTTCACTAGCTCATATTCCATCTGTACGGGTAGCAGCTTTCTTTGTCCACCCATCTGTCGTTGGACTTTTTGGTTACTTCCATATCTTGGCTATTGTAATACTATGCAATGCAGATTTGCGTGCCTGTGTCCTTCCAATTCTGTCTTCTTAGTTTATAGGTCCAGGAATAGGTCTGCTGGATCATATGGTAGCTCAATGTTTACCTTTTCAAGGCACCTCTATTTTGTTCTCCTTAGTGGCTCTTTCCAGGTTACGTCCCACTTAAAGTGGAGGGTATGTATTTCTTCCCAGCACCTTCAGCATTTATTCTTTGTAGTTTTTGCTGATGGTTATTCTGAGTGGTGTGAGCTGATACCTCTTTGTGGTTGAATTTGCATGTGTCTCATAATGCGTTGAAATTGAGCTTTAAGACACGTCCTTTTTATTTTTCCAGCTGTGATTAGAGCTTATTTCTTCAAAGTGTTTTCTTAAAGTATGTGTCACCATTTGAAATATTTTGGCCGTTATCTCCCTCAAGACATTTTGAGGGCAGGTTTCATTTACAGCCCTGCAGTACTTGTTCACATGAAGTGACCGTTCGCTCAGGCTTTAAACCTGCTTTTGCAGGTAACGGCCAGAGAGCGGCAGCCTTTCTACGTTCCCCATGCTGGTACTAGGGAAACAGACCTACCGGCCAGGGGTGTTCTTCGGTTATAAATTAGAGTGCAATGTGCCCGGGTAAACCCACAAATGTTGATGTCTCCTTGCTTTTGTTTGTTTTTAAATTTAATTTATATTTATTATTAGAGTAATAGTCCATTGTGTACGTGGACCACTTCTTCTTGGTGCATTCCTCTGTTGATGGACATTTTCATGGCTTCCAAGTGCTGGCTGTGGTAAATCTTGCTGGCGTACAGGTTTGCCAGCCTGTGACTTTTTGATTCTCATTTTCTCAGGTGATAGGCCAAGCAGCGGTTGTGATTGATTGACTGGTAGCTCAATGTTTCCCTTTTCAAAGCACCTACATTGTGTTTTCATTAGTGGCTCTTTACATGCCCCCCCTTACAACCGAGGGTACGCATTTCTCCATACTCCCTTCACCATTTATTTTTTGCAGCATTTTTCCTAATGGCCATTCTGACTGCTGTGAGCTGATAGGTTTTTGTAATATGGGTATGCATGTCATTAAAATTTTTAAAATTCATCATATTCCTACGCCTTTTTCTTTTCTCTTAAAAGAAAAAACCGTGAGTACAATAGAGCTCTTGAAATTGTCTTCTTCGAAGGTTGCCCTCTTTTGAATTTTTTGGTCGATTTTTGACCCCAGACATTTTCTGGAGGGCTGGTGTCATTTACAGAACTGCAAGTTGGTGAAAATTTAGTGACCTTTTGCAGTGGGTTCAAAGCTGCTGTTGTGGGAAACGGCCACAAGGAGGTAGCATTTCTCCATGCCCCAATCTGGGTACTAGGGCAGCAGAGCCTTTCTGGAAGTCATTGTCCTAGGTTGTAAATTAGAATGGAATTTGCCAGGAGAAATCCCCATAAGTTTATGTCTCATTACTTCTTCTTGGTTTTTAAAATTTTTTTTAATCTGGGTAAAGTTTAGAATATTGTTTGTCCTAGGTGTACACAATCTGGTTCATTTGTACATCATGTATGTCTATTAACGTACAGATCCTCTTCCCATGTAAAATATACCAGTGTTCCGTCGACCTCCCTTGCTATATGTTCGGTCTTTTTGATACATGTATATAATATGTATTTGTATATGTATAGTAACACTAATCTTCATTTCTCAATTTCCCCCCCTCCTTTCCTTTTAGATGAGCATAGTTTGTTTTCTAAGCCTGTGAGTGTCTTTCTCTTTGGAAATCTGTTCATCTGTGTCAGTTATTAGATAATGCCATAAGTGATAAGATAGGCTGTAGGCCTTTTGCTTTCCGACCTACTTCATGTTTTGTGATTATCTCCAGGCTCATCTATGGTGCCTCGAAGAGCAGTGCTTCAATGTTTTCCATGGCTAATATTCCATTGTGTACATGGACCACTTCTTGGTGCATTCCTCTGTTGATGGACATTTTCGTTGCTTCCAAGTGTTGCCTATGGTAAATATTGCTGGAGTGCAGGATTGCCAGCCTGTGATTTTTGATTTTCATTTTCTCAGGTGATAGACCCAGCAGTGGGTATGATTGATTGACTGGTATGGTAGCTCAACGTTTACCTTTTCAAGGCACCTCAATTGTGCTTTCATTAGTGGCTCTTACCACGTCCCCCTTAGAATCGAGGGTACGCATTTCTCCACAATCACGTCAGCATTTATTGTTTGCAGCATTTTTGTTGATGGCCATTCTGACTGGTGTGAGCTGATAGGTTTTTGTAATTTGGGTTTACGTGTCTGTAAAAATTCCTACAATTCATCATTTTTCCACGCCTTTTTCTTTTCTGTTAAAAGAAAAAAGAAAAAAAGTGTGAGTATAATATACCTCTTCAAATTTCCTTTTTGGAAGGTTGCACTCTAGAATTTTTTGGTCGATTTTCGACCTCAGTATTTTTTGGAGGGCAGGTGTCATTTACAGCACTGCAATTGGTGAATATTTAGTGACCTTTTGCAGTGGGTTTAAAGCTGCTGTTGTGGGAAACGGCCACAAGGATGCAGCATTTCTCCATTCCCAAATCTGGGTACTAGGGCAGCAGAGCCGTTCTGGAAGTCGTTTGCCTAGGTTGTAAATTTGAATGGAATGGGCCAGGAAAACCCCCCATAAGTTCATGTCTCATTACTCCTAGTTCGTGGTTTTGATTTTTTCAATTGGGGTAATGGTTAGAATGTTGCTTGTCCAAGGTATACGCACTCTGGTTCATCTACATATTCTATATACCTATTTATGTAGAGATCCTCTTCCCGTGTAAATTATTACAGAGTGTTGCGTAAACCTTCCTTGCTGTATGGTCGGTCTTTTTGATATATGTGTATAATATGTGTTTGTATACATATGGTAATGCTAATCTTCATTTATCCATTCCCCCCACCTTTCCTTTTAGATAAGCATAGTATTTTTTTTAATAAGTCTGTGATTGACTTTCTCTGTGGAAATATGTTCCTTTGTGTCAGTTATTAGATAACGCCTCTAAGTGATATCATAGGATATAGGACTTTTGCTTTCCGACTTACCTCATGTTCTGTGATTATCTCCAAGATCATCTATGGTGCCTCAAAGAACAGTGTTTCATTGTTTTCCATGGCTAGTATTCATTGTGTACATGGACCACTTCTTCTTTATCCTTTCATCTGTTGATGGACATTTTGGTTGCTTCACTGTCCTGTCTATTGTGAATAAGGCTGCAGTGCAGCTTTGGCAGCCCGGGTCTTCTTCATTCTGGTCTTCTCAGGTGAGAGGCCCATTGGTGCGCCTGCTGGATTGAATGGTACCTCAATTTTTCCTTTTAAACGCAGCTCCTTTCTGTTCTCATTATTAGCGTTTAACCCTTTTACATCTCACCAGCAGCTAGAGGGTACACAGTTCTCTAAAACCTCTTCAGCATTTATTGTTTGTAGACTTTTTGCCAATGGTCAGTCGACTGGTGCGAGTTGAAAACTTTTTGTAGATTAGATTGCATGAGTCTAATAATTCCTGAGGTTGAGCTTTTATCCATTTTCCTTTCTTTAAAAAGAGAGTGAGTAAAACTTACCTCTTCATACTATCTTCTTGAAAATTTTGCCTGTTTTGAATTTTTTTTATCCATTCCCTATCTCAGCACAATTTTGAGGGCAGGTGTCCTTTACAGCCCTGAGTCCTTGTGAATGGTAAGTGACCATTAGCTGTGGGTTAAAAGCTGCTCTTGCGGGAATCGGCCACAAGGCGGCAGCATTTCTCCTTTACCAAATCTGGTTACTAGGGCAACAGAGCCTTACTGGAAGTGGTGTTCTAGGTTGTAAATTAGAATGGAATGTGCGAGGAAAAAGCCCTTTAATTTATGTCTCATTACTTCTTGTTGGTATTTTTAACTTAATTTTTATTTTTTACCACAGCAAACTTGATTACAATGTTTTGTTTGTTCTAGGTGTGCAAGATGTGGTTCTTTCACACATATACATATATCTGTTCTTCTTCGGATCCTTTTCCCATGTAGGTTATGACACAATGTTGAGTAGTCTTCTCTTGGTATTGCGTAGGTCTTTGGTGATTATATATTTCATATGTGTATGTATCTCTCTGTTAACCTCAATATGGTAATGTATCCAATCCTCACACCATTCCATATGGTGAACCATAAGTTTTTTTTAATGAATCTATGATAGTGTTTCTCTGTGGAAATATCTCTGTTTGTATCATTTTTTAGGTAACACCTATATGTGATATGGTAGGATATGTGTCTTTCGCTTTCTCACTTACTCCAAGTTGCGTGATTACTTCTAGACTCATCTATGGTGCTGCAAATGGCATTGTTTCATTTTTTCACTAGCTCATATTCCATCTGTACGGGTAGCAGCTTTCTTTGTCCACCCATCTGTCGTTGGACTTTTTGGTTACTTCCATATCTTGGCTATTGTAATACTATGCAATGCAGATTTGCGTGCCTGTGTCCTTCCAATTCTGTCTTCTTAGTTTATAGGTCCAGGAATAGGTCTGCTGGATCATATGGTAGCTCAATGTTTACCTTTTCAAGGCACCTCTATTTTGTTCTCCTTAGTGGCTCTTTCCAGGTTACGTCCCACTTAAAGTGGAGGGTATGTATTTCTTCCCAGCACCTTCAGCATTTATTCTTTGTAGTTTTTGCTGATGGTTATTCTGAGTGGTGTGAGCTGATACCTCTTTGTGGTTGAATTTGCATGTGTCTCATAATGCGTTGAAATTGAGCTTTAAGACACGTCCTTTTTATTTTTCCAGCTGTGATTAGAGCTTATTTCTTCAAAGTGTTTTCTTAAAGTATGTGTCACCATTTGAAATATTTTGGCCGTTATCTCCCTCAAGACATTTTGAGGGCAGGTTTCATTTACAGCCCTGCAGTACTTGTTCACATGAAGTGACCGTTCGCTCAGGCTTTAAACCTGCTTTTGCAGGTAACGGCCAGAGAGCGGCAGCCTTTCTACGTTCCCCATGCTGGTACTAGGGAAACAGACCTACCGGCCAGGGGTGTTCTTCGGTTATAAATTAGAGTGCAATGTGCCCGGGTAAACCCACAAATGTTGATGTCTCCTTGCTTTTGTTTGTTTTTAAATTTAATTTATATTTATTATTAGAGTAATAGTCCATTGTGTACGTGGACCACTTCTTCTTGGTGCATTCCTCTGTTGATGGACATTTTCATGGCTTCCAAGTGCTGGCTGTGGTAAATCTTGCTGGCGTACAGGTTTGCCAGCCTGTGACTTTTTGATTCTCATTTTCTCAGGTGATAGGCCAAGCAGCGGTTGTGATTGATTGACTGGTAGCTCAATGTTTCCCTTTTCAAAGCACCTACATTGTGTTTTCATTAGTGGCTCTTTACATGCCCCCCCTTACAACCGAGGGTACGCATTTCTCCATACTCCCTTCACCATTTATTTTTTGCAGCATTTTTCCTAATGGCCATTCTGACTGCTGTGAGCTGATAGGTTTTTGTAATATGGGTATGCATGTCATTAAAATTTTTAAAATTCATCATATTCCTACGCCTTTTTCTTTTCTCTTAAAAGAAAAAACCGTGAGTACAATAGAGCTCTTGAAATTGTCTTCTTCGAAGGTTGCCCTCTTTTGAATTTTTTGGTCGATTTTTGACCCCAGACATTTTCTGGAGGGCTGGTGTCATTTACAGAACTGCAAGTTGGTGAAAATTTAGTGACCTTTTGCAGTGGGTTCAAAGCTGCTGTTGTGGGAAACGGCCACAAGGAGGTAGCATTTCTCCATGCCCCAATCTGGGTACTAGGGCAGCAGAGCCTTTCTGGAAGTCATTGTCCTAGGTTGTAAATTAGAATGGAATTTGCCAGGAGAAATCCCCATAAGTTTATGTCTCATTACTTCTTCTTGGTTTTTAAAATTTTTTTTAATCTGGGTAAAGTTTAGAATATTGTTTGTCCTAGGTGTACACAATCTGGTTCATTTGTACATCATGTATGTCTATTAACGTACAGATCCTCTTCCCATGTAAAATATACCAGTGTTCCGTCGACCTCCCTTGCTATATGTTCGGTCTTTTTGATACATGTATATAATATGTATTTGTATATGTATAGTAACACTAATCTTCATTTCTCAATTTCCCCCCCTCCTTTCCTTTTAGATGAGCATAGTTTGTTTTCTAAGCCTGTGAGTGTCTTTCTCTTTGGAAATCTGTTCATCTGTGTCAGTTATTAGATAATGCCATAAGTGATAAGATAGGCTGTAGGCCTTTTGCTTTCCGACCTACTTCATGTTTTGTGATTATCTCCAGGCTCATCTATGGTGCCTCGAAGAGCAGTGCTTCAATGTTTTCCATGGCTAATATTCCATTGTGTACATGGACCACTTCTTGGTGCATTCCTCTGTTGATGGACATTTTCGTTGCTTCCAAGTGTTGCCTATGGTAAATATTGCTGGAGTGCAGGATTGCCAGCCTGTGATTTTTGATTTTCATTTTCTCAGGTGATAGACCCAGCAGTGGGTATGATTGATTGACTGGTATGGTAGCTCAACGTTTACCTTTTCAAGGCACCTCAATTGTGCTTTCATTAGTGGCTCTTACCACGTCCCCCTTAGAATCGAGGGTACGCATTTCTCCACAATCACGTCAGCATTTATTGTTTGCAGCATTTTTGTTGATGGCCATTCTGACTGGTGTGAGCTGATAGGTTTTTGTAATTTGGGTTTACGTGTCTGTAAAAATTCCTACAATTCATCATTTTTCCACGCCTTTTTCTTTTCTGTTAAAAGAAAAAAGAAAAAAAGTGTGAGTATAATATACCTCTTCAAATTTCCTTTTTGGAAGGTTGCACTCTAGAATTTTTTGGTCGATTTTCGACCTCAGTATTTTTTGGAGGGCAGGTGTCATTTACAGCACTGCAATTGGTGAATATTTAGTGACCATTTGCAGTGGGTTTAAAGCTGCTGTTGTTGGAAACGGCCACAAGGATGCAGCATTTCTCCATTCCCAAATCTGGGTACTAGGGCAGCAGAGCCGTTCTGGAAGTCGTTTGCCTAGGTTGTAAATTTGAATGGAATGGGCCAGGAAAACCCCCCATAAGTTCATGTCTCATTACTTCTAGTTCGTGGTTTTGATTTTTTCAATTGGGGTAATGGTTAGAATGTTGCTTGTCCAAGGTATACGCACTCTGGTTCATCTACATATTCTATATACCTATTTATGTAGAGATCCTCTTCCCGTGTAAATTATTACAGAGTGTTGCGTAAACCTTCCTTGCTGTATGGTCGGTCTTTTTGATATATGTGTATAATATGTGTTTGTATACATATGGTAATGCTAATCTTCATTTATCCATTCCCCCCACCTTTCCTTTTAGATAAGCATAGTATTTTTTTTAATAAGTCTGTGATTGACTTTCTCTGTGGAAATATGTTCCTTTGTGTCAGTTATTAGATAACGCCTCTAAGTGATATCATAGGATATAGGACTTTTGCTTTCCGACTTACCTCATGTTCTGTGATTATCTCCAAGATCATCTATGGTGCCTCAAAGAGCAGTGTTTCATTGTTTTCCATGGCTAGTATTCATTGTGTACATGGACCACTTCTTCTTTATCCTTTCATCTGTTGATGGACATTTTGGTTGCTTCACTGTCCTGTCTATTGTGAATAAGGCTGCAGTGCAGCTTTGGCAGCCCGGGTCTTCTTCATTCTGGTCTTCTCAGGTGAGAGGCCCATTGGTGCGCCTGCTGGATTGAATGGTACCTCAATTTTTCCTTTTAAACGCAGCTCCTTTCTCTTCTCATTATTAGCGTTTAACCCTTTTACATCTCACCAGCAGCTAGAGGGTACACAGTTGTCTAAAACCTCTTCAGCATTTATTGTTTGTAGACTTTTTGCCAATGGTCAGTCGACTGGTGCGAGTTGAAAACTTTTTGTAGATTAGATTGCATGAGTCTACTAATTCCTGAGGTTGAGCTTTTATCCATTTTCCTTTCTTTAAAAAGAGATTGAGTAAAACTTACCTCTTCATACTATCTTCTTGAAAATTTTGCCTGTTTTGAATTATTTTTTATCCATTCCCTACCTCAGCACAATTTTGAGGGCAGGTGTCCTTTACAGCCCTGAGTCCTTGTGAATGGTAAGTGACCATTAGCTGTGGGTTAAAAGCTGCTCTTGCGGGAATCGGCCACAAGGCGGCAGCATTTCTCCTTTACCAAATCTGGTTACTAGGGCAACAGAGCCTTACTGGAAGTGGTGTTCTAGGTTGTAAATTAGAATGGAATGTGCGAGGAAAAAGCCCTTTAATTTATGTCTCATTACTTCTTGTTGGTATTTTTAACTTAATTTTTATTTTTTACCACAGCAAACTTGATTACAATGTTTTGTTTGTTCTAGGTGTGCAAGATGTGGTTCTTTCACACATATACATATATCTGTTCTTCTTCGGATCCTTTTCCCATGTAGGTTATGACACAATGTTGAGTAGTCTTCTCTTGGTATTGCGTAGGTCTTTGGTGATTATATATTTCATATGTGTATGTATCTCTCTGTTAACCTCAATATGGTAATGTATCCAATCCTCACACCATTCCATATGGTGAACCATAAGTTTTTTTTAATGAATCTATGATAGTGTTTCTCTGTGGAAATATCTCTGTTTGTATCATTTTTTAGGTAACACCTATATGTGATATGGTAGGATATGTGTCTTTCGCTTTCTCACTTACTCCAAGTTGCGTGATTACTTCTAGACTCATCTATGGTGCTGCAAATGGCATTGTTTCATTTTTTCACTAGCTCATATTCCATCTGTACGGGTAGCAGCTTTCTTTGTCCACCCATCTGTCGTTGGACTTTTTGGTTACTTCCATATCTTGGCTATTGTAATACTATGCAATGCAGATTTGCGTGCCTGTGTCCTTCCAATTCTGTCTTCTTAGTTTATAGGTCCAGGAATAGGTCTGCTGGATCATATGGTAGCTCAATGTTTACCTTTTCAAGGCACCTCTATTTTGTTCTCCTTAGTGGCTCTTTCCAGGTTACGTCCCACTTAAAGTGGAGGGTATGTATTTCTTCCCAGCACCTTCAGCATTTATTCTTTGTAGTTTTTGCTGATGGTTATTCTGAGTGGTGTGAGCTGATACCTCTTTGTGGTTGAATTTGCATGTGTCTCATAATGCGTTGAAATTGAGCTTTAAGACACGTCCTTTTTATTTTTCCAGCTGTGATTAGAGCTTATTTCTTCAAAGTGTTTTCTTAAAGTATGTGTCACCATTTGAAATATTTTGGCCGTTATTTCCCTCAAGACATTTTGAGGGCAGGTTTCATTTACAGCCCTGCAGTACTTGTTCACATGAAGTGACCGTTCGCTCAGGCTTTAAACCTGCTTTTGCAGGTAACGGCCAGAGAGCGGCAGCCTTTCTACGTTCCCCATGCTGGTACTAGGGAAACAGACCTACCGGCCAGGGGTGTTCTTCGGTTATAAATTAGAGTGCAATGTGCCCGGGTAAACCCACAAATGTTGATGTCTCCTTGCTTTTGTTTGTTTTTAAATTTAATTTATATTTATTATTAGAGTAATAGTCCATTGTGTACGTGGACCACTTCTTCTTGGTGCATTCCTCTGTTGATGGACATTTTCATGGCTTCCAAGTGCTGGCTGTGGTAAATCTTGCTGGCGTACAGGTTTGCCAGCCTGTGACTTTTTGATTCTCATTTTCTCAGGTGATAGGCCAAGCAGCGGTTGTGATTGATTGACTGGTAGCTCAATGTTTCCCTTTTCAAAGCACCTACATTGTGTTTTCATTAGTGGCTCTTTACATGCCCCCCCTTACAACCGAGGGTACGCATTTCTCCATACTCCCTTCACCATTTATTTTTTGCAGCATTTTTCCTAATGGCCATTCTGACTGCTGTGAGCTGATAGGTTTTTGTAATATGGGTATGCATGTCATTAAAATTTTTAAAATTCATCATATTCCTACGCCTTTTTCTTTTCTCTTAAAAGAAAAAACCGTGAGTACAATAGAGCTCTTGAAATTGTCTTCTTCGAAGGTTGCCCTCTTTTGAATTTTTTGGTCGATTTTTGACCCCAGACATTTTCTGGAGGGCTGGTGTCATTTACAGAACTGCAAGTTGGTGAAAATTTAGTGACCTTTTGCAGTGGGTTCAAAGCTGCTGTTGTGGGAAACGGCCACAAGGAGGTAGCATTTCTCCATGCCCCAATCTGGGTACTAGGGCAGCAGAGCCTTTCTGGAAGTCATTGTCCTAGGTTGTAAATTAGAATGGAATTTGCCAGGAGAAATCCCCATAAGTTTATGTCTCATTACTTCTTCTTGGTTTTTAAATTTTTTTTTAATCTGGGTAAAGTTTAGAATATTGTTTGTCCTAGGTGTACACAATCTGGTTCATTTGTACATCATGTATGTCTATTAACGTACAGATCCTCTTCCCATGTAAAATATACCAGTGTTCCGTCGACCTCCCTTGCTATATGTTCGGTCTTTTTGATACATGTATATAATATGTATTTGTATATGTATAGTAACACTAATCTTCATTTCTCAATTTCCCCCCCTCCTTTCCTTTTAGATGAGCATAGTTTGTTTTCTAAGCCTGTGAGTGTCTTTCTCTTTGGAAATCTGTTCATCTGTGTCAGTTATTAGATAATGCCATAAGTGATAAGATAGGCTGTAGGCCTTTTGCTTTCCGACCTACTTCATGTTTTGTGATTATCTCCAGGCTCATCTATGGTGCCTCGAAGAGCAGTGCTTCAATGTTTTCCATGGCTAATATTCCATTGTGTACATGGACCACTTCTTGGTGCATTCCTCTGTTGATGGACATTTTCGTTGCTTCCAAGTGTTGCCTATGGTAAATATTGCTGGAGTGCAGGATTGCCAGCCTGTGATTTTTGATTTTCATTTTCTCAGGTGATAGACCCAGCAGTGGGTATGATTGATTGACTGGTATGGTAGCTCAACGTTTACCTTTTCAAGGCACCTCAATTGTGCTTTCATTAGTGGCTCTTACCACGTCACCCTTAGAATCGAGGGTACGCATTTCTCCACAATCACGTCAGCATTTATTGTTTGCAGCATTTTTGTTGATGGCCATTCTGACTGGTGTGAGCTGATAGGTTTTTGTAATTTGGGTTTACGTGTCTGTAAAAATTCCTACAATTCATCATTTTTCCACGCCTTTTTCTTTTCTGTTAAAAGAAAAAAGAAAAAAAGTGTGAGTATAATATACCTCTTCAAATTTCCTTTTTGGAAGGTTGCACTCTAGAATTTTTTGGTCGATTTTCGACCTCAGTATTTTTTGGAGGGCAGGTGTCATTTACAGCACTGCAATTGGTGAATATTTAGTGACCTTTTGCAGTGGGTTTAAAGCTGCTGTTGTGGGAAACGGCCACAAGGATGCAGCATTTCTCCATTCCCAAATCTGGGTACTAGGGCAGCAGAGCCGTTCTGGAAGTCGTTTGCCTAGGTTGTAAATTTGAATGGAATGGGCCAGGAAAACCCCCCATAAGTTCATGTCTCATTACTCCTAGTTCGTGGTTTTGATTTTTTCAATTGGGGTAATGGTTAGAATGTTGCTTGTCCAAGGTATACGCACTCTGGTTCATCTACATATTCTATATACCTATTTATGTAGAGATCCTCTTCCCGTGTAAATTATTACAGAGTGTTGCGTAAACCTTCCTTGCTGTATGGTCGGTCTTTTTGATATATGTGTATAATATGTGTTTGTATACATATGGTAATGCTAATCTTCATTTATCCATTCCCCCCACCTTTCCTTTTAGATAAGCATAGTATTTTTTTTAATAAGTCTGTGATTGACTTTCTCTGTGGAAATATGTTCCTTTGTGTCAGTTATTAGATAACGCCTCTAAGTGATATCATAGGATATAGGACTTTTGCTTTCCGACTTACCTCATGTTCTGTGATTATCTCCAAGATCATCTATGGTGCCTCAAAGAACAGTGTTTCATTGTTTTCCATGGCTAGTATTCATTGTGTACATGGACCACTTCTTCTTTATCCTTTCATCTGTTGATGGACATTTTGGTTGCTTCACTGTCCTGTCTATTGTGAATAAGGCTGCAGTGCAGCTTTGGCAGCCCGGGTCTTCTTCATTCTGGTCTTCTCAGGTGAGAGGCCCATTGGTGCGCCTGCTGGATTGAATGGTACCTCAATTTTTCCTTTTAAACGCAGCTCCTTTCTGTTCTCATTATTAGCGTTTAACCCTTTTACATCTCACCAGCAGCTAGAGGGTACACAGTTCTCTAAAACCTCTTCAGCATTTATTGTTTGTAGACTTTTTGCCAATGGTCAGTCGACTGGTGCGAGTTGAAAACTTTTTGTAGATTAGATTGCATGAGTCTAATAATTCCTGAGGTTGAGCTTTTATCCATTTTCCTTTCTTTAAAAAGAGAGTGAGTAAAACTTACCTCTTCATACTATCTTCTTGAAAATTTTGCCTGTTTTGAATTTTTTTTATCCATTCCCTATCTCAGCACAATTTTGAGGGCAGGTGTCCTTTACAGCCCTGAGTCCTTGTGAATGGTAAGTGACCATTAGCTGTGGGTTAAAAGCTGCTCTTGCGGGAATCGGCCACAAGGCGGCAGCATTTCTCCTTTACCAAATCTGGTTACTAGGGCAACAGAGCCTTACTGGAAGTGGTGTTCTAGGTTGTAAATTAGAATGGAATGTGCGAGGAAAAAGCCCTTTAATTTATGTCTCATTACTTCTTGTTGGTATTTTTAACTTAATTTTTATTTTTTACCACAGCAAACTTGATTACAATGTTTTGTTTGTTCTAGGTGTGCAAGATGTGGTTCTTTCACACATATACATATATCTGTTCTTCTTCGGATCCTTTTCCCATGTAGGTTATGACACAATGTTGAGTAGTCTTCTCTTGGTATTGCGTAGGTCTTTGGTGATTATATATTTCATATGTGTATGTATCTCTCTGTTAACCTCAATATGGTAATGTATCCAATCCTCACACCATTCCATATGGTGAACCATAAGTTTTTTTTAATGAATCTATGATAGTGTTTCTCTGTGGAAATATCTCTGTTTGTATCATTTTTTAGGTAACACCTATATGTGATATGGTAGGATATGTGTCTTTCGCTTTCTCACTTACTCCAAGTTGCGTGATTACTTCTAGACTCATCTATGGTGCTGCAAATGGCATTGTTTCATTTTTTCACTAGCTCATATTCCATCTGTACGGGTAGCAGCTTTCTTTGTCCACCCATCTGTCGTTGGACTTTTTGGTTACTTCCATATCTTGGCTATTGTAATACTATGCAATGCAGATTTGCGTGCCTGTGTCCTTCCAATTCTGTCTTCTTAGTTTATAGGTCCAGGAATAGGTCTGCTGGATCATATGGTAGCTCAATGTTTACCTTTTCAAGGCACCTCTATTTTGTTCTCCTTAGTGGCTCTTTCCAGGTTACGTCCCACTTAAAGTGGAGGGTATGTATTTCTTCCCAGCACCTTCAGCATTTATTCTTTGTAGTTTTTGCTGATGGTTATTCTGAGTGGTGTGAGCTGATACCTCTTTGTGGTTGAATTTGCATGTGTCTCATAATGCGTTGAAATTGAGCTTTAAGACACGTCCTTTTTATTTTTCCAGCTGTGATTAGAGCTTATTTCTTCAAAGTGTTTTCTTAAAGTATGTGTCACCATTTGAAATATTTTGGCCGTTATCTCCCTCAAGACATTTTGAGGGCAGGTTTCATTTACAGCCCTGCAGTACTTGTTCACATGAAGTGACCGTTCGCTCAGGCTTTAAACCTGCTTTTGCAGGTAACGGCCAGAGAGCGGCAGCCTTTCTACGTTCCCCATGCTGGTACTAGGGAAACAGACCTACCGGCCAGGGGTGTTCTTCGGTTATAAATTAGAGTGCAATGTGCCCGGGTAAACCCACAAATGTTGATGTCTCCTTGCTTTTGTTTGTTTTTAAATTTAATTTATATTTATTATTAGAGTAATAGTCCATTGTGTACGTGGACCACTTCTTCTTGGTGCATTCCTCTGTTGATGGACATTTTCATGGCTTCCAAGTGCTGGCTGTGGTAAATCTTGCTGGCGTACAGGTTTGCCAGCCTGTGACTTTTTGATTCTCATTTTCTCAGGTGATAGGCCAAGCAGCGGTTGTGATTGATTGACTGGTAGCTCAATGTTTCCCTTTTCAAAGCACCTACATTGTGTTTTCATTAGTGGCTCTTTACATGCCCCCCCTTACAACCGAGGGTACGCATTTCTCCATACTCCCTTCACCATTTATTTTTTGCAGCATTTTTCCTAATGGCCATTCTGACTGCTGTGAGCTGATAGGTTTTTGTAATATGGGTATGCATGTCATTAAAATTTTTAAAATTCATCATATTCCTACGCCTTTTTCTTTTCTCTTAAAAGAAAAAACCGTGAGTACAATAGAGCTCTTGAAATTGTCTTCTTCGAAGGTTGCCCTCTTTTGAATTTTTTGGTCGATTTTTGACCCCAGACATTTTCTGGAGGGCTGGTGTCATTTACAGAACTGCAAGTTGGTGAAAATTTAGTGACCTTTTGCAGTGGGTTCAAAGCTGCTGTTGTGGGAAACGGCCACAAGGAGGTAGCATTTCTCCATGCCCCAATCTGGGTACTAGGGCAGCAGAGCCTTTCTGGAAGTCATTGTCCTAGGTTGTAAATTAGAATGGAATTTGCCAGGAGAAATCCCCATAAGTTTATGTCTCATTACTTCTTCTTGGTTTTTAAAATTTTTTTTAATCTGGGTAAAGTTTAGAATATTGTTTGTCCTAGGTGTACACAATCTGGTTCATTTGTACATCATGTATGTCTATTAACGTACAGATCCTCTTCCCATGTAAAATATACCAGTGTTCCGTCGACCTCCCTTGCTATATGTTCGGTCTTTTTGATACATGTATATAATATGTATTTGTATATGTATAGTAACACTAATCTTCATTTCTCAATTTCCCCCCCTCCTTTCCTTTTAGATGAGCATAGTTTGTTTTCTAAGCCTGTGAGTGTCTTTCTCTTTGGAAATCTGTTCATCTGTGTCAGTTATTAGATAATGCCATAAGTGATAAGATAGGCTGTAGGCCTTTTGCTTTCCGACCTACTTCATGTTTTGTGATTATCTCCAGGCTCATCTATGGTGCCTCGAAGAGCAGTGCTTCAATGTTTTCCATGGCTAATATTCCATTGTGTACATGGACCACTTCTTGGTGCATTCCTCTGTTGATGGACATTTTCGTTGCTTCCAAGTGTTGCCTATGGTAAATATTGCTGGAGTGCAGGATTGCCAGCCTGTGATTTTTGATTTTCATTTTCTCAGGTGATAGACCCAGCAGTGGGTATGATTGATTGACTGGTATGGTAGCTCAACGTTTACCTTTTCAAGGCACCTCAATTGTGCTTTCATTAGTGGCTCTTACCACGTCCCCCTTAGAATCGAGGGTACGCATTTCTCCACAATCACGTCAGCATTTATTGTTTGCAGCATTTTTGTTGATGGCCATTCTGACTGGTGTGAGCTGATAGGTTTTTGTAATTTGGGTTTACGTGTCTGTAAAAATTCCTACAATTCATCATTTTTCCACGCCTTTTTCTTTTCTGTTAAAAGAAAAAAGAAAAAAAGTGTGAGTATAATATACCTCTTCAAATTTCCTTTTTGGAAGGTTGCACTCTAGAATTTTTTGGTCGATTTTCGACCTCAGTATTTTTTGGAGGGCAGGTGTCATTTACAGCACTGCAATTGGTGAATATTTAGTGACCTTTTGCAGTGGGTTTAAAGCTGCTGTTGTGGGAAACGGCCACAAGGATGCAGCATTTCTCCATTCCCAAATCTGGGTACTAGGGCAGCAGAGCCGTTCTGGAAGTCGTTTGCCTAGGTTGTAAATTTGAATGGAATGGGCCAGGAAAACCCCCCATAAGTTCATGTCTCATTACTCCTAGTTCGTGGTTTTGATTTTTTCAATTGGGGTAATGGTTAGAATGTTGCTTGTCCAAGTTATACGCACTCTGGTTCATCTACATATTCTATATACCTATTTATGTAGAGATCCTCTTCCCGTGTAAATTATTACAGAGTGTTGCGTAAACCTTCCTTGCTGTATGGTCGGTCTTTTTGATATATGTGTATAATATGTGTTTGTATACATATGGTAATGCTAATCTTCATTTATCCATTCCCCCCACCTTTCCTTTTAGATAAGCATAGTATTTTTTTTAATAAGTCTGTGATTGACTTTCTCTGTGGAAATATGTTCCTTTGTGTCAGTTATTAGATAACGCCTCTAAGTGATATCATAGGATATAGGACTTTTGCTTTCCGACTTACCTCATGTTCTGTGATTATCTCCAAGATCATCTATGGTGCCTCAAAGAACAGTGTTTCATTGTTTTCCATGGCTAGTATTCATTGTGTACATGGACCACTTCTTCTTTATCCTTTCATCTGTTGATGGACATTTTGGTTGCTTCACTGTCCTGTCTATTGTGAATAAGGCTGCAGTGCAGCTTTGGCAGCCCGGGTCTTCTTCATTCTGGTCTTCTCAGGTGAGAGGCCCATTGGTGCGCCTGCTGGATTGAATGGTACCTCAATTTTTCCTTTTAAACGCAGCTCCTTTCTGTTCTCATTATTAGCGTTTAACCCTTTTACATCTCACCAGCAGCTAGAGGGTACACAGTTCTCTAAAACCTCTTCAGCATTTATTGTTTGTAGACTTTTTGCCAATGGTCAGTCGACTGGTGCGAGTTGAAAACTTTTTGTAGATTAGATTGCATGAGTCTAATAATTCCTGAGGTTGAGCTTTTATCCATTTTCCTTTCTTTAAAAAGAGAGTGAGTAAAACTTACCTCTTCATACTATCTTCTTGAAAATTTTGCCTGTTTTGAATTTTTTTTATCCATTCCCTATCTCAGCACAATTTTGAGGGCAGGTGTCCTTTACAGCCCTGAGTCCTTGTGAATGGTAAGTGACCATTAGCTGTGGGTTAAAAGCTGCTCTTGCTGGAATCGGCCACAAGGCGGCAGCATTTCTCCTTTACCAAATCTGGTTACTAGGGCAACAGAGCCTTACTGGAAGTGGTGTTCTAGGTTGTAAATTAGAATGGAATGTGCGAGGAAAAAGCCCTTTAATTTATGTCTCATTACTTCTTGTTGGTATTTTTAACTTAATTTTTATTTTTTACCACAGCAAACTTGATTACAATGTTTTGTTTGTTCTAGGTGTGCAAGATGTGGTTCTTTCACACATATACATATATCTGTTCTTCTTCGGATCCTTTTCCCATGTAGGTTATGACACAATGTTGAGTAGTCTTCTCTTGGTATTGCGTAGGTCTTTGGTGATTATATATTTCATATGTGTATGTATCTCTCTGTTAACCTCAATATGGTAATGTATCCAATCCTCACACCATTCCATATGGTGAACCATAAGTTTTTTTTAATGAATCTATGATAGTGTTTCTCTGTGGAAATATCTCTGTTTGTATCATTTTTTAGGTAACACCTATATGTGATATGGTAGGATATGTGTCTTTCGCTTTCTCACTTACTCCAAGTTGCGTGATTACTTCTAGACTCATCTATGGTGCTGCAAATGGCATTGTTTCATTTTTTCACTAGCTCATATTCCATCTGTACGGGTAGCAGCTTTCTTTGTCCACCCATCTGTCGTTGGACTTTTTGGTTACTTCCATATCTTGGCTATTGTAATACTATGCAATGCAGATTTGCGTGCCTGTGTCCTTCCAATTCTGTCTTCTTAGTTTATAGGTCCAGGAATAGGTCTGCTGGATCATATGGTAGCTCAATGTTTACCTTTTCAAGGCACCTCTATTTTGTTCTCCTTAGTGGCTCTTTCCAGGTTACGTCCCACTTAAAGTGGAGGGTATGTATTTCTTCCCAGCACCTTCAGCATTTATTCTTTGTAGTTTTTGCTGATGGTTATTCTGAGTGGTGTGAGCTGATACCTCTTTGTGGTTGAATTTGCATGTGTCTCATAATGCGTTGAAATTGAGCTTTAAGACACGTCCTTTTTATTTTTCCAGCTGTGATTAGAGCTTATTTCTTCAAAGTGTTTTCTTAAAGTATGTGTCACCATTTGAAATATTTTGGCCGTTATCTCCCTCAAGACATTTTGAGGGCAGGTTTCATTTACAGCCCTGCAGTACTTGTTCACATGAAGTGACCGTTCGCTCAGGCTTTAAACCTGCTTTTGCAGGTAACGGCCAGAGAGCGGCAGCCTTTCTACGTTCCCCATGCTGGTACTAGGGAAACAGACCTACCGGCCAGGGGTGTTCTTCGGTTATAAATTAGAGTGCAATGTGCCCGGGTAAACCCACAAATGTTGATGTCTCCTTGCTTTTGTTTGTTTTTAAATTTAATTTATATTTATTATTAGAGTAATAGTCCATTGTGTACGTGGACCACTTCTTCTTGGTGCATTCCTCTGTTGATGGACATTTTCATGGCTTCCAAGTGCTGGCTGTGGTAAATCTTGCTGGCGTACAGGTTTGCCAGCCTGTGACTTTTTGATTCTCATTTTCTCAGGTGATAGGCCAAGCAGCGGTTGTGATTGATTGACTGGTAGCTCAATGTTTCCCTTTTCAAAGCACCTACATTGTGTTTTCATTAGTGGCTCTTTACATGCCCCCCCTTACAACCGAGGGTACGCATTTCTCCATACTCCCTTCACCATTTATTTTTTGCAGCATTTTTCCTAATGGCCATTCTGACTGCTGTGAGCTGATAGGTTTTTGTAATATGGGTATGCATGTCATTAAAATTTTTAAAATTCATCATATTCCTACGCCTTTTTCTTTTCTCTTAAAAGAAAAAACCGTGAGTACAATAGAGCTCTTGAAATTGTCTTCTTCGAAGGTTGCCCTCTTTTGAATTTTTTGGTCGATTTTTGACCCCAGACATTTTCTGGAGGGCTGGTGTCATTTACAGAACTGCAAGTTGGTGAAAATTTAGTGACCTTTTGCAGTGGGTTCAAAGCTGCTGTTGTGGGAAACGGCCACAAGGAGGTAGCATTTCTCCATGCCCCAATCTGGGTACTAGGGCAGCAGAGCCTTTCTGGAAGTCATTGTCCTAGGTTGTAAATTAGAATGGAATTTGCCAGGAGAAATCCCCATAAGTTTATGTCTCATTACTTCTTCTTGGTTTTTAAAATTTTTTTTAATCTGGGTAAAGTTTAGAATATTGTTTGTCCTAGGTGTACACAATCTGGTTCATTTGTACATCATGTATGTCTATTAACGTACAGATCCTCTTCCCATGTAAAATATACCAGTGTTCCGTCGACCTCCCTTGCTATATGTTCGGTCTTTTTGATACATGTATATAATATGTATTTGTATATGTATAGTAACACTAATCTTCATTTCTCAATTTCCCCCCCTCCTTTCCTTTTAGATGAGCATAGTTTGTTTTCTAAGCCTGTGAGTGTCTTTCTCTTTGGAAATCTGTTCATCTGTGTCAGTTATTAGATAATGCCATAAGTGATAAGATAGGCTGTAGGCCTTTTGCTTTCCGACCTACTTCATGTTTTGTGATTATCTCCAGGCTCATCTATGGTGCCTCGAAGAGCAGTGCTTCAATGTTTTCCATGGCTAATATTCCATTGTGTACATGGACCACTTCTTGGTGCATTCCTCTGTTGATGGACATTTTCGTTGCTTCCAAGTGTTGCCTATGGTAAATATTGCTGGAGTGCAGGATTGCCAGCCTGTGATTTTTGATTTTCATTTTCTCAGGTGATAGACCCAGCAGTGGGTATGATTGATTGACTGGTATGGTAGCTCAACGTTTACCTTTTCAAGGCACCTCAATTGTGCTTTCATTAGTGGCTCTTACCACGTCCCCCTTAGAATCGAGGGTACGCATTTCTCCACAATCACGTCAGCATTTATTGTTTGCAGCATTTTTGTTGATGGCCATTCTGACTGGTGTGAGCTGATAGGTTTTTGTAATTTGGGTTTACGTGTCTGTAAAAATTCCTACAATTCATCATTTTTCCACGCCTTTTTCTTTTCTGTTAAAAGAAAAAAGAAAAAAAGTGTGAGTATAATATACCTCTTCAAATTTCCTTTTTGGAAGGTTGCACTCTAGAATTTTTTGGTCGATTTTCGACCTCAGTATTTTTTGGAGGGCAGGTGTCATTTACAGCACTGCAATTGGTGAATATTTAGTGACCTTTTGCAGTGGGTTTAAAGCTGCTGTTGTGGGAAACGGCCACAAGGATGCAGCATTTCTCCATTCCCAAATCTGGGTACTAGGGCAGCAGAGCCGTTCTGGAAGTCGTTTGCCTAGGTTGTAAATTTGAATGGAATGGGCCAGGAAAACCCCCCATAAGTTCATGTCTCATTACTTCTAGTTCGTGGTTTTGATTTTTTCAATTGGGGTAATGGTTAGAATGTTGCTTGTCCAAGGTATACGCACTCTGGTTCATCTACATATTCTATATACCTATTTATGTAGAGATCCTCTTCCCGTGTAAATTATTACAGAGTGTTGCGTAAACCTTCCTTGCTGTATGGTCGGTCTTTTTGATATATGTGTATAATATGTGTTTGTATACATATGGTAATGCTAATCTTCATTTATCCATTCCCCCCACCTTTCCTTTTAGATAAGCATAGTATTTTTTTTAATAAGTCTGTGATTGACTTTCTCTGTGGAAATATGTTCCTTTGTGTCAGTTATTAGATAACGCCTCTAAGTGATATCATAGGATATAGGACTTTTGCTTTCCGACTTACCTCATGTTCTGTGATTATCTCCAAGATCATCTATGGTGCCTCAAAGAGCAGTGTTTCATTGTTTTCCATGGCTAGTATTCATTGTGTACATGGACCACTTCTTCTTTATCCTTTCATCTGTTGATGGACATTTTGGTTGCTTCACTGTCCTGTCTATTGTGAATAAGGCTGCAGTGCAGCTTTGGCAGCCCGGGTCTTCTTCATTCTGGTCTTCTCAGGTGAGAGGCCCATTGGTGCGCCTGCTGGATTGAATGGTACCTCAATTTTTCCTTTTAAACGCAGCTCCTTTCTCTTCTCATTATTAGCGTTTAACCCTTTTACATCTCACCAGCAGCTAGAGGGTACACAGTTGTCTAAAACCTCTTCAGCATTTATTGTTTGTAGACTTTTTGCCAATGGTCAGTCGACTGGTGCGAGTTGAAAACTTTTTGTAGATTAGATTGCATGAGTCTACTAATTCCTGAGGTTGAGCTTTTATCCATTTTCCTTTCTTTAAAAAGAGATTGAGTAAAACTTACCTCTTCATACTATCTTCTTGAAAATTTTGCCTGTTTTGAATTATTTTTTATCCATTCCCTACCTCAGCACAATTTTGAGGGCAGGTGTCCTTTACAGCCCTGAGTCCTTGTGAATGGTAAGTGACCATTAGCTGTGGGTTAAAAGCTGCTCTTGCGGGAATCGGCCACAAGGCGGCAGCATTTCTCCTTTACCAAATCTGGTTACTAGGGCAACAGAGCCTTACTGGAAGTGGTGTTCTAGGTTGTAAATTAGAATGGAATGTGCGAGGAAAAAGCCCTTTAATTTATGTCTCATTACTTCTTGTTGGTATTTTTAACTTAATTTTTATTTTTTACCACAGCAAACTTGATTACAATGTTTTGTTTGTTCTAGGTGTGCAAGATGTGGTTCTTTCACACATATACATATATCTGTTCTTCTTCGGATCCTTTTCCCATGTAGGTTATGACACAATGTTGAGTAGTCTTCTCTTGGTATTGCGTAGGTCTTTGGTGATTATATATTTCATATGTGTATGTATCTCTCTGTTAACCTCAATATGGTAATGTATCCAATCCTCACACCATTCCATATGGTGAACCATAAGTTTTTTTTAATGAATCTATGATAGTGTTTCTCTGTGGAAATATCTCTGTTTGTATCATTTTTTAGGTAACACCTATATGTGATATGGTAGGATATGTGTCTTTCGCTTTCTCACTTACTCCAAGTTGCGTGATTACTTCTAGACTCATCTATGGTGCTGCAAATGGCATTGTTTCATTTTTTCACTAGCTCATATTCCATCTGTACGGGTAGCAGCTTTCTTTGTCCACCCATCTGTCGTTGGACTTTTTGGTTACTTCCATATCTTGGCTATTGTAATACTATGCAATGCAGATTTGCGTGCCTGTGTCCTTCCAATTCTGTCTTCTTAGTTTATAGGTCCAGGAATAGGTCTGCTGGATCATATGGTAGCTCAATGTTTACCTTTTCAAGGCACCTCTATTTTGTTCTCCTTAGTGGCTCTTTCCAGGTTACGTCCCACTTAAAGTGGAGGGTATGTATTTCTTCCCAGCACCTTCAGCATTTATTCTTTGTAGTTTTTGCTGATGGTTATTCTGAGTGGTGTGAGCTGATACCTCTTTGTGGTTGAATTTGCATGTGTCTCATAATGCGTTGAAATTGAGCTTTAAGACACGTCCTTTTTATTTTTCCAGCTGTGATTAGAGCTTATTTCTTCAAAGTGTTTTCTTAAAGTATGTGTCACCATTTGAAATATTTTGGCCGTTATTTCCCTCAAGACATTTTGAGGGCAGGTTTCATTTACAGCCCTGCAGTACTTGTTCACATGAAGTGACCGTTCGCTCAGGCTTTAAACCTGCTTTTGCAGGTAACGGCCAGAGAGCGGCAGCCTTTCTACGTTCCCCATGCTGGTACTAGGGAAACAGACCTACCGGCCAGGGGTGTTCTTCGGTTATAAATTAGAGTGCAATGTGCCCGGGTAAACCCACAAATGTTGATGTCTCCTTGCTTTTGTTTGTTTTTAAATTTAATTTATATTTATTATTAGAGTAATAGTCCATTGTGTACGTGGACCACTTCTTCTTGGTGCATTCCTCTGTTGATGGACATTTTCATGGCTTCCAAGTGCTGGCTGTGGTAAATCTTGCTGGCGTACAGGTTTGCCAGCCTGTGACTTTTTGATTCTCATTTTCTCAGGTGATAGGCCAAGCAGCGGTTGTGATTGATTGACTGGTAGCTCAATGTTTCCCTTTTCAAAGCACCTACATTGTGTTTTCATTAGTGGCTCTTTACATGCCCCCCCTTACAACCGAGGGTACGCATTTCTCCATACTCCCTTCACCATTTATTTTTTGCAGCATTTTTCCTAATGGCCATTCTGACTGCTGTGAGCTGATAGGTTTTTGTAATATGGGTATGCATGTCATTAAAATTTTTAAAATTCATCATATTCCTACGCCTTTTTCTTTTCTCTTAAAAGAAAAAACCGTGAGTACAATAGAGCTCTTGAAATTGTCTTCTTCGAAGGTTGCCCTCTTTTGAATTTTTTGGTCGATTTTTGACCCCAGACATTTTCTGGAGGGCTGGTGTCATTTACAGAACTGCAAGTTGGTGAAAATTTAGTGACCTTTTGCAGTGGGTTCAAAGCTGCTGTTGTGGGAAACGGCCACAAGGAGGTAGCATTTCTCCATGCCCCAATCTGGGTACTAGGGCAGCAGAGCCTTTCTGGAAGTCATTGTCCTAGGTTGTAAATTAGAATGGAATTTGCCAGGAGAAATCCCCATAAGTTTATGTCTCATTACTTCTTCTTGGTTTTTAAAATTTTTTTTAATCTGGGTAAAGTTTAGAATATTGTTTGTCCTAGGTGTACACAATCTGGTTCATTTGTACATCATGTATGTCTATTAACGTACAGATCCTCTTCCCATGTAAAATATACCAGTGTTCCGTCGACCTCCCTTGCTATATGTTCGGTCTTTTTGATACATGTATATAATATGTATTTGTATATGTATAGTAACACTAATCTTCATTTCTCAATTTCCCCCCCTCCTTTCCTTTTAGATGAGCATAGTTTGTTTTCTAAGCCTGTGAGTGTCTTTCTCTTTGGAAATCTGTTCATCTGTGTCAGTTATTAGATAATGCCATAAGTGATAAGATAGGCTGTAGGCCTTTTGCTTTCCGACCTACTTCATGTTTTGTGATTATCTCCAGGCTCATCTATGGTGCCTCGAAGAGCAGTGCTTCAATGTTTTCCATGGCTAATATTCCATTGTGTACATGGACCACTTCTTGGTGCATTCCTCTGTTGATGGACATTTTCGTTGCTTCCAAGTGTTGCCTATGGTAAATATTGCTGGAGTGCAGGATTGCCAGCCTGTGATTTTTGATTTTCATTTTCTCAGGTGATAGACCCAGCAGTGGGTATGATTGATTGACTGGTATGGTAGCTCAACGTTTACCTTTTCAAGGCACCTCAATTGTGCTTTCATTAGTGGCTCTTACCACGTCCCCCTTAGAATCGAGGGTACGCATTTCTCCACAATCACGTCAGCATTTATTGTTTGCAGCATTTTTGTTGATGGCCATTCTGACTGGTGTGAGCTGATAGGTTTTTGTAATTTGGGTTTACGTGTCTGTAAAAATTCCTACAATTCATCATTTTTCCACGCCTTTTTCTTTTCTGTTAAAAGAAAAAAGAAAAAAAGTGTGAGTATAATATACCTCTTCAAATTTCCTTTTTGGAAGGTTGCACTCTAGAATTTTTTGGTCGATTTTCGACCTCAGTATTTTTTGGAGGGCAGGTGTCATTTACAGCACTGCAATTGGTGAATATTTAGTGACCTTTTGCAGTGGGTTTAAAGCTGCTGTTGTGGGAAACGGCCACAAGGATGCAGCATTTCTCCATTCCCAAATCTGGGTACTAGGGCAGCAGAGCCGTTCTGGAAGTCGTTTGCCTAGGTTGTAAATTTGAATGGAATGGGCCAGGAAAACCCCCCATAAGTTCATGTCTCATTACTCCTAGTTCGTGGTTTTGATTTTTTCAATTGGGGTAATGGTTAGAATGTTGCTTGTCCAAGGTATACGCACTCTGGTTCATCTACATATTCTATATACCTATTTATGTAGAGATCCTCTTCCCGTGTAAATTATTACAGAGTGTTGCGTAAACCTTCCTTGCTGTATGGTCGGTCTTTTTGATATATGTGTATAATATGTGTTTGTATACATATGGTAATGCTAATCTTCATTTATCCATTCCCCCCACCTTTCCTTTTAGATAAGCATAGTATTTTTTTTAATAAGTCTGTGATTGACTTTCTCTGTGGAAATATGTTCCTTTGTGTCAGTTATTAGATAACGCCTCTAAGTGATATCATAGGATATAGGACTTTTGCTTTCCGACTTACCTCATGTTCTGTGATTATCTCCAAGATCATCTATGGTGCCTCAAAGAACAGTGTTTCATTGTTTTCCATGGCTAGTATTCATTGTGTACATGGACCACTTCTTCTTTATCCTTTCATCTGTTGATGGACATTTTGGTTGCTTCACTGTCCTGTCTATTGTGAATAAGGCTGCAGTGCAGCTTTGGCAGCCCGGGTCTTCTTCATTCTGGTCTTCTCAGGTGAGAGGCCCATTGGTGCGCCTGCTGGATTGAATGGTACCTCAATTTTTCCTTTTAAACGCAGCTCCTTTCTGTTCTCATTATTAGCGTTTAACCCTTTTACATCTCACCAGCAGCTAGAGGGTACACAGTTCTCTAAAACCTCTTCAGCATTTATTGTTTGTAGACTTTTTGCCAATGGTCAGTCGACTGGTGCGAGTTGAAAACTTTTTGTAGATTAGATTGCATGAGTCTAATAATTCCTGAGGTTGAGCTTTTATCCATTTTCCTTTCTTTAAAAAGAGAGTGAGTAAAACTTACCTCTTCATACTATCTTCTTGAAAATTTTGCCTGTTTTGAATTTTTTTTATCCATTCCCTATCTCAGCACAATTTTGAGGGCAGGTGTCCTTTACAGCCCTGAGTCCTTGTGAATGGTAAGTGACCATTAGCTGTGGGTTAAAAGCTGCTCTTGCTGGAATCGGCCACAAGGCGGCAGCATTTCTCCTTTACCAAATCTGGTTACTAGGGCAACAGAGCCTTACTGGAAGTGGTGTTCTAGGTTGTAAATTAGAATGGAATGTGCGAGGAAAAAGCCCTTTAATTTATGTCTCATTACTTCTTGTTGGTATTTTTAACTTAATTTTTATTTTTTACCACAGCAAACTTGATTACAATGTTTTGTTTGTTCTAGGTGTGCAAGATGTGGTTCTTTCACACATATACATATATCTGTTCTTCTTCGGATCCTTTTCCCATGTAGGTTATGACACAATGTTGAGTAGTCTTCTCTTGGTATTGCGTAGGTCTTTGGTGATTATATATTTCATATGTGTATGTATCTCTCTGTTAACCTCAATATGGTAATGTATCCAATCCTCACACCATTCCATATGGTGAACCATAAGTTTTTTTAATGAATCTATGATAGTGTTTCTCTGTGGAAATATCTCTGTTTGTATCATTTTTTAGGTAACACCTATATGTGATATGGTAGGATATGTGTCTTTCGCTTTCTCACTTACTCCAAGTTGCGTGATTACTTCTAGACTCATCTATGGTGCTGCAAATGGCATTGTTTCATTTTTTCACTAGCTCATATTCCATCTGTACGGGTAGCAGCTTTCTTTGTCCACCCATCTGTCGTTGGACTTTTTGGTTACTTCCATATCTTGGCTATTGTAATACTATGCAATGCAGATTTGCGTGCCTGTGTCCTTCCAATTCTGTCTTCTTAGTTTATAGGTCCAGGAATAGGTCTGCTGGATCATATGGTAGCTCAATGTTTACCTTTTCAAGGCACCTCTATTTTGTTCTCCTTAGTGGCTCTTTCCAGGTTACGTCCCACTTAAAGTGGAGGGTATGTATTTCTTCCCAGCACCTTCAGCATTTATTCTTTGTAGTTTTTGCTGATGGTTATTCTGAGTGGTGTGAGCTGATACCTCTTTGTGGTTGAATTTGCATGTGTCTCATAATGCGTTGAAATTGAGCTTTAAGACACGTCCTTTTTATTTTTCCAGCTGTGATTAGAGCTTATTTCTTCAAAGTGTTTTCTTAAAGTATGTGTCACCATTTGAAATATTTTGGCCGTTATCTCCCTCAAGACATTTTGAGGGCAGGTTTCATTTACAGCCCTGCAGTACTTGTTCACATGAAGTGACCGTTCGCTCAGGCTTTAAACCTGCTTTTGCAGGTAACGGCCAGAGAGCGGCAGCCTTTCTACGTTCCCCATGCTGGTACTAGGGAAACAGACCTACCGGCCAGGGGTGTTCTTCGGTTATAAATTAGAGTGCAATGTGCCCGGGTAAACCCACAAATGTTGATGTCTCCTTGCTTTTGTTTGTTTTTAAATTTAATTTATATTTATTATTAGAGTAATAGTCCATTGTGTACGTGGACCACTTCTTCTTGGTGCATTCCTCTGTTGATGGACATTTTCATGGCTTCCAAGTGCTGGCTGTGGTAAATCTTGCTGGCGTACAGGTTTGCCAGCCTGTGACTTTTTGATTCTCATTTTCTCAGGTGATAGGCCAAGCAGCGGTTGTGATTGATTGACTGGTAGCTCAATGTTTCCCTTTTCAAAGCACCTACATTGTGTTTTCATTAGTGGCTCTTTACATGCCCCCCCTTACAACCGAGGGTACGCATTTCTCCATACTCCCTTCACCATTTATTTTTTGCAGCATTTTTCCTAATGGCCATTCTGACTGCTGTGAGCTGATAGGTTTTTGTAATATGGGTATGCATGTCATTAAAATTTTTAAAATTCATCATATTCCTACGCCTTTTTCTTTTCTCTTAAAAGAAAAAACCGTGAGTACAATAGAGCTCTTGAAATTGTCTTCTTCGAAGGTTGCCCTCTTTTGAATTTTTTGGTCGATTTTTGACCCCAGACATTTTCTGGAGGGCTGGTGTCATTTACAGAACTGCAAGTTGGTGAAAATTTAGTGACCTTTTGCAGTGGGTTCAAAGCTGCTGTTGTGGGAAACGGCCACAAGGAGGTAGCATTTCTCCATGCCCCAATCTGGGTACTAGGGCAGCAGAGCCTTTCTGGAAGTCATTGTCCTAGGTTGTAAATTAGAATGGAATTTGCCAGGAGAAATCCCCATAAGTTTATGTCTCATTACTTCTTCTTGGTTTTTAAATTTTTTTTTAATCTGGGTAAAGTTTAGAATATTGTTTGTCCTAGGTGTACACAATCTGGTTCATTTGTACATCATGTATGTCTATTAACGTACAGATCCTCTTCCCATGTAAAATATACCAGTGTTCCGTCGACCTCCCTTGCTATATGTTCGGTCTTTTTGATACATGTATATAATATGTATTTGTATATGTATAGTAACACTAATCTTCATTTCTCAATTTCCCCCCCTCCTTTCCTTTTAGATGAGCATAGTTTGTTTTCTAAGCCTGTGAGTGTCTTTCTCTTTGGAAATCTGTTCATCTGTGTCAGTTATTAGATAATGCCATAAGTGATAAGATAGGCTGTAAGCCTTTTGCTTTCCGACCTACTTCATGTTTTGTGATTATCTCCAGGCTCATCTATGGTGCCTCGAAGAGCAGTGCTTCAATGTTTTCCATGGCTAATATTCCATTGTGTACATGGACCACTTCTTGGTGCATTCCTCTGTTGATGGACATTTTCGTTGCTTCCAAGTGTTGCCTATGGTAAATATTGCTGGAGTGCAGGATTGCCAGCCTGTGATTTTTGATTTTCATTTTCTCAGGTGATAGACCCAGCAGTGGGTATGATTGATTGACTGGTATGGTAGCTCAACGTTTACCTTTTCAAGGCACCTCAATTGTGCTTTCATTAGTGGCTCTTACCACGTCCCCCTTAGAATCGAGGGTACGCATTTCTCCACAATCACGTCAGCATTTATTGTTTGCAGCATTTTTGTTGATGGCCATTCTGACTGGTGTGAGCTGATAGGTTTTTGTAATTTGGGTTTACGTGTCTGTAAAAATTCCTACAATTCATCATTTTTCCACGCCTTTTTCTTTTCTGTTAAAAGAAAAAAGAAAAAAAGTGTGAGTATAATATACCTCTTCAAATTTCCTTTTTGGAAGGTTGCACTCTAGAATTTTTTGGTCGATTTTCGACCTCAGTATTTTTTGGAGGGCAGGTGTCATTTACAGCACTGCAATTGGTGAATATTTAGTGACCTTTTGCAGTGGGTTTAAAGCTGCTGTTGTGGGAAACGGCCACAAGGATGCAGCATTTCTCCATTCCCAAATCTGGGTACTAGGGCAGCAGAGCCGTTCTGGAAGTCGTTTGCCTAGGTTGTAAATTTGAATGGAATGGGCCAGGAAAACCCCCCATAAGTTCATGTCTCATTACTCCTAGTTCGTGGTTTTGATTTTTTCAATTGGGGTAATGGTTAGAATGTTGCTTGTCCAAGGTATACGCACTCTGGTTCATCTACATATTCTATATACCTATTTATGTAGAGATCCTCTTCCCGTGTAAATTATTACAGAGTGTTGCGTAAACCTTCCTTGCTGTATGGTCGGTCTTTTTGATATATGTGTATAATATGTGTTTGTATACATATGGTAATGCTAATCTTCATTTATCCATTCCCCCCACCTTTCCTTTTAGATAAGCATAGTATTTTTTTTAATAAGTCTGTGATTGACTTTCTCTGTGGAAATATGTTCCTTTGTGTCAGTTATTAGATAACGCCTCTAAGTGATATCATAGGATATAGGACTTTTGCTTTCCGACTTACCTCATGTTCTGTGATTATCTCCAAGATCATCTATGGTGCCTCAAAGAACAGTGTTTCATTGTTTTCCATGGCTAGTATTCATTGTGTACATGGACCACTTCTTCTTTATCCTTTCATCTGTTGATGGACATTTTGGTTGCTTCACTGTCCTGTCTATTGTGAATAAGGCTGCAGTGCAGCTTTGGCAGCCCGGGTCTTCTTCATTCTGGTCTTCTCAGGTGAGAGGCCCATTGGTGCGCCTGCTGGATTGAATGGTACCTCAATTTTTCCTTTTAAACGCAGCTCCTTTCTGTTCTCATTATTAGCGTTTAACCCTTTTACATCTCACCAGCAGCTAGAGGGTACACAGTTCTCTAAAACCTCTTCAGCATTTATTGTTTGTAGACTTTTTGCCAATGGTCAGTCGACTGGTGCGAGTTGAAAACTTTTTGTAGATTAGATTGCATGAGTCTAATAATTCCTGAGGTTGAGCTTTTATCCATTTTCCTTTCTTTAAAAAGAGAGTGAGTAAAACTTACCTCTTCATACTATCTTCTTGAAAATTTTGCCTGTTTTGATTTTTTTTTATCCATTCCCTATCTCAGCACAATTTTGAGGGCAGGTGTCCTTTACAGCCCTGAGTCCTTGTGAATGGTAAGTGACCATTAGCTGTGGGTTAAAAGCTGCTCTTGCTGGAATCGGCCACAAGGCGGCAGCATTTCTCCTTTACCAAATCTGGTTACTAGGGCAACAGAGCCTTACTGGAAGTGGTGTTCTAGGTTGTAAATTAGAATGGAATGTGCGAGGAAAAAGCCCTTTAATTTATGTCTCATTACTTCTTGTTGGTATTTTTAACTTAATTTTTATTTTTTACCACAGCAAACTTGATTACAATGTTTTGTTTGTTCTAGGTGTGCAAGATGTGGTTCTTTCACACATATACATATATCTGTTCTTCTTCGGATCCTTTTCCCATGTAGGTTATGACACAATGTTGAGTAGTCTTCTCTTGGTATTGCGTAGGTCTTTGGTGATTATATATTTCATATGTGTATGTATCTCTCTGTTAACCTCAATATGGTAATGTATCCAATCCTCACACCATTCCATATGGTGAACCATAAGTTTTTTTAATGAATCTATGATAGTGTTTCTCTGTGGAAATATCTCTGTTTGTATCATTTTTTAGGTAACACCTATATGTGATATGGTAGGATATGTGTCTTTCGCTTTCTCACTTACTCCAAGTTGCGTGATTACTTCTAGACTCATCTATGGTGCTGCAAATGGCATTGTTTCATTTTTTCACTAGCTCATATTCCATCTGTACGGGTAGCAGCTTTCTTTGTCCACCCATCTGTCGTTGAACTTTTTGGTTACTTCCATATCTTGGCTATTGTAATACTATGCAATGCAGATTTGCGTGCCTGTGTCCTTCCAATTCTGTCTTCTTAGTTTATAGGTCCAGGAATAGGTCTGCTGGATCATATGGTAGCTCAATGTTTACCTTTTCAAGGCACCTCTATTTTGTTCTCCTTAGTGGTTCTTTCCAGGTTACGTCCCACTTAAAGTGGAGGGTATGTATTTCTTCCCAGCACCTTCAGCATTTATTCTTTGTAGTTTTTGCTGATGGTTATTCTGAGTGGTGTGAGCTGATACCTCTTTGTGGTTGAATTTGCATGTGTCTCATAATGCGTTGAAATTGAGCTTTAAGACACGTCCTTTTTATTTTTCCAGCTGTGATTAGAGCTTATTTCTTCCAAGTGTTTTCTTAAAGTATGTGTCACCATTTGAAATATTTTGGCCATTATCTCCCTCAAGACATTTTGAGGGCAGGTTTCATTTACAGCCCTGCAGTACTTGTTCACATGAAGTGACCGTTCGCTCAGGCTTTAAACCTGCTTTTGCAGGTAACGGCCAGAGAGCGGCAGCCTTTCTACGTTCCCCATGCTGGTACTAGGGAAACAGACCTACCGGCCAGTGGTGTTCTTCGGTTATAAATTAGAGTGCAATGTGCCCGGGTAAACCCACAAATGTTGATGTCTCCTTGCTTTTGTTTGTTTTTAAATTTAATTTATATTTATTATTAGAGTAATAGTCCATTGTGTACGTGGACCACTTCTTCTTGGTGCATTCCTCTGTTGATGGACATTTTCATGGCTCCCAAGTGCTGGCTGTGGTAAATCTTGCTGGCGTACAGGTTTGCCAGCCTGTGACTTTTTGATTCTCATTTTCTCAGGTGATAGGCCAAGCAGCGGTTGTGATTGATTGACTGGTAGCTCAATGTTTCCCTTTTCAAAGCACCTACATTGTGTTTTCATTAGTGGCTCCTTACATGCCCCCCCTTACAACCGAGGGTACGCATTTCTCCACACTCCCTTCACCATTTAATTTTTGCAGCATTTTTCCTAATGGCCATTCTGACTGCTGTGAGCTGATAGGTTTTTGTAGTATGGGTATGCATGTCATTAAAATTTTTGAAATTCATCATATTCCTACGCCTTTTTCTTTTCTCTTAAAAGAAAAAACCGTGAGTACAATAGAGCTCTTGAAATTGTCTTCTTCGAAGGTTGCCCTCTTTTGAATTTTTTGGTCGATTTTTGACCCCAGACATTTTCTGGAGGGCTGGTGTCATTTACAGAACTGCAAATTGGTGAAAATTTAGTGACCTTTTGCAATGGGTTCAAAGCTGCTGTTGTGGGAAACGGCCACAAGGAGGTAGCATTTCTCCATGCCCCAATCTGGGTACTAGGGCAGCAGAGCCTTTCTGGAAGTCATTGTCCTAGGTCGTAAATTAGAATGGAGTTTGCCAGGAGAAATCCCCATAAGTTTATGTCTCATTACTTCTTCTTGGTTTTTAAAATTTTTTTAATCTGGGTAAAGTTTAGAATATTGTTTGTCCTAGGTGTACACAATCTGGTTCATTTGTACATCATGTATGTCTATTAACGTACAGATCCTCTTCCCATGTAAAATATACCAGTGTTCCGTCGACCTCCCTTGCTATATGTTCGGTCTTTTTGATACATGTATATAATATGTATTTGTATATGTATAGTAACACTAATCTTCATTTCTCAATTTCCCCCCCTCCTTTCCTTTTAGATGAGCATAGTTTGTTTTCTAAGCCTGTGAGTGTCTTTCTCTTTGGAAATCTGTTCATCTGTGTCAGTTATTAGATAATGCCATAAGTGATAAGATAGGCTGTAGGCCTTTTGCTTTCCGACCTACTTCATGTTTTGTGATTATCTCCAGGCTCATCTATGGTGCCTCGAAGAGCAGTGCTTCAATGTTTTCCATGGCTAATATTCCATTGTGTACATGGACCACTTCTTCTTGGTGCATTCCTCTGTTGATGGACATTTTCATTGCTTCCAAGTGTTGCCTATGGTAAATATTGCTGGAGTGCAGGATTGCCAGCCTGTGATTTTTGATTTTCATTTTCTCAGGTGATAGACCCAGCAGTGGGTATGATTGATTGACTGGTATGGTAGCTCAACGTTTACCTTTTCAAGGCACCTCAATTGTGCTTTCATTAGTGGCTCTTACCACGTCCCCCTTAGAATCGAGGGTACGCATTTCTCCACAATCACGTCAGCATTTATTGTTTGCAGCATTTTTGTTGATGGCCATTCTGACTGGTGTGAGCTGATAGGTTTTTGTAATTTGGGTTTACGTGTCTGTAAAAATTCCTACAATTCATCATTTTTCCACGCCTTTTTCTTTTCTGTTAAAAGAAAAAAGAAAAAAAGTGTGAGTATAATATACCTCTTCAAATTTCCTTTTTGGAAGGTTGCACTCTAGAATTTTTTGGTCGATTTTCGACCTCAGTATTTTTTGGAGGGCAGGTGTCATTTACAGCACTGCAATTGGTGAATATTTAGTGACCTTTTGCAGTGGGTTTAAAGCTGCTGTTGTGGGAAACGGCCACAAGGATGCAGCATTTCTCCATTCCCAAATCTGGGTACTAGGGCAGCAGAGCCGTTCTGGAAGTCGTTTGCCTAGGTTGTAAATTTGAATGGAATGGGCCAGGAAAATCCCCCATAAGTTCATGTCTCATTACTCCTAGTTCGTGGTTTTAATTTTTTCAATTGGGGTAATGGTTAGAATGTTGCTTGTCCAAGGTATACGCACTCTGGTTCATCTACATATTCTATATACCTATTTATGTAGAGATCCTCTTCCCGTGTAAATTATTACAGAGTGTTGCGTAAACCTTCCTTGCTGTATGGTCGGTCTTTTTGATATATGTGTATAATATGTGTTTGTATACATATGGTAATGCTAATCTTCATTTATCCATTCCCCCCACCTTTCCTTTTAGATAAGCATAGTATTTTTTTTAATAAGTCTGTGATTGACTTTCTCTGTGGAAATATGTTCCTTTGTGTCAGTTATTAGATAACGCCTCTAAGTGATATCATAGGATATAGGACTTTTGCTTTCCGACTTACCTCATGTTCTGTGATTATCTCCAAGATCATCTATGGTGCCTCAAAGAGCAGTGTTTCATTGTTTTCCATGGCTAGTATTCATTGTGTACATGGACCACTTCTTCTTTATCCTTTCATCTGTTGATGGACATTTTGGTTGCTTCACTGTCCTGTCTATTGTGAATAAGGCTGCAGTGCAGCTTTGGCAGCCCGGGTCTTCTTCATTCTGGTCTTCTCAGGTGAGAGGCCCATTGGTGCGCCTGCTGGATTGAATGGTACCTCAATTTTTCCTTTTAAACGCAGCTCCTTTCTTTTCTCATTATTAGCGTTTAACCCTTTTACATCTCACCAGCAGCTAGAGGGTACACAGTTCTCTAAAACCTCTTCAGCATTTATTGTTTGTAGACTTTTTGCCAATGGTCAGTCGACTGGTGCGAGTTGAAAACTTTTTGTAGATTAGATTGCATGAGTCTAATAATTCCTGAGGTTGAGCTTTTATCCATTTTCCTTTCTTTAAAAAGAGAGTGAGTAAAACTTACCTCTTCATACTATCTTCTTGAAAATTTTGCCTGTTTTGAATTATTTTTTATCCATTCCCTACCTCAGCACAATTTTGAGGGCAGGTGTCCTTTACAGCCCTGAGTCCTTGTGAATGGTAAGTGACCATTAGCTGTGGGTTAAAAGCTGCTCTTGCGGGAATCGGCCACAAGGCGGCAGCATTTCTCCTTTACCAAATCTGGTTACTAGGGCAACAGAGCCTTACTGGAAGTGGTGTTCTAGGTTGTAAATTAGAATGGAATGTGCGAGGAAAAAGCCCTTTAATTTATGTCTCATTACTTCTTGTTGGTATTTTTAACTTAATTTTTATTTTTTACCACAGCAAACTTGATTACAATGTTTTGTTTGTTCTAGGTGTGCAAGATGTGGTTCTTTCACACATATACATATATCTGTTCTTCTTCGGATCCTTTTCCCATGTAGGTTATGACACAATGTTGAGTAGTCTTCTCTTGGTATTGCGTAGGTCTTTGGTGATTATATATTTCATATGTGTATGTATCTCTCTGTTAACCTCAATATGGTAATGTATCCAATCCTCACACCATTCCATATGGTGAACCATAAGTTTTTTTTAATGAATCTATGATAGTGTTTCTCTGTGGAAATATCTCTGTTTGTATCATTTTTTAGGTAACACCTATATGTGATATGGTAGGATATGTGTCTTTCGCTTTCTCACTTACTCCAAGTTGCGTGATTACTTCTAGACTCATCTATGGTGCTGCAAATGGCATTGTTTCATTTTTTCACTAGCTCATATTCCATCTGTACGGGTAGCAGCTTTCTTTGTCCACCCATCTGTCGTTGGACTTTTTGGTTACTTCCATATCTTGGCTATTGTAATACTATGCAATGCAGATTTGCGTGCCTGTGTCCTTCCAATTCTGTCTTCTTAGTTTATAGGTCCAGGAATAGGTCTGCTGGATCATATGGTAGCTCAATGTTTACCTTTTCAAGGCACCTCTATTTTGTTCTCCTTAGTGGCTCTTTCCAGGTTACGTCCCACTTAAAGTGGAGGGTATGTATTTCTTCCCAGCACCTTCAGCATTTATTCTTTGTAGTTTTTGCTGATGGTTATTCTGAGTGGTGTGAGCTGATACCTCTTTGTGGTTGAATTTGCATGTGTCTCATAATGCGTTGAAATTGAGCTTTAAGACACGTCCTTTTTATTTTTCCAGCTGTGATTAGAGCTTATTTCTTCAAAGTGATTTCTTAAAGTATGTGTCACCATTTGAAATATTTTGGCCGTTATCTCCCTCAAGACATTTTGAGGGCAGGTTTCATTTACAGCCCTGCAGTACTTGTTCACATGAAGTGACCGTTCGCTCAGGCTTTAAACCTGCTTTTGCAGGTAACGGCCAGAGAGCGGCAGCCTTTCTACGTTCCCCATGCTGGTACTAGGGAAACAGACCTACCGGCCAGGGGTGTTCTTCGGTTATAAATTAGAGTGCAATGTGCCCGGGTAAACCCACAAATGTTGATGTCTCCTTGCTTTTGTTTGTTTTTAAATTTAATTTATATTTATTATTAGAGTAATAGTCCATTGTGTACGTGGACCACTTCTTCTTGGTGCATTCCTCTGTTGATGGACATTTTCATGGCTCCCAAGTGCTGGCTGTGGTAAATCTTGCTGGCGTACAGGTTTGCCAGCCTGTGACTTTTTGATTCTCATTTTCTCAGGTGATAGGCCAAGCAGCGGTTGTGATTGATTGACTGGTAGCTCAATGTTTCCCTTTTCAAAGCACCTACATTGTGTTTTCATTAGTGGCTCCTTACATGCCCCCCCTTACAACCGAGGGTACGCATTTCTCCACACTCCCTTCACCATTTTTTTTTGCAGCATTTTTCCTAATGGCCATTCTGACTGCTGTGAGCTGATAGGTTTTTGTAATATGGGTATGCATGTCATTAAAATTTTTAAAATTCATCATATTCCTACGCCTTTTTCTTTTCTCTTAAAAGAAAAAACCGTGAGTACAATAGAGCTCTTGAAATTGTCTTCTTCGAAGGTTGCCCTCTTTTGAATTTTTTGGTCGATTTTTGACCCCAGACATTTTCTGGAGGGCTGGTGTCATTTACAGAACTGCAAGTTGGTGAAAATTTAGTGACCTTTTGCAGTGGGTTCAAAGCTGCTGTTGTGGGAAACGGCCACAAGGAGGTAGCATTTCTCCATGCCCCAATCTGGGTACTAGGGCAGCAGAGCCTTTCTGGAAGTCATTGTCCTAGGTTGTAAATTAGAATGGAATTTGCCAGGAGAAATCCCCATAAGTTTATGTCTCATTACTTCTTCTTGGTTTTTAAAATTTTTTTAATCTGGGTAAAGTTTAGAATATTGTTTGTCCTAGGTGTACACAATCTGGTTCATTTGTACATCATGTATGTCTATTAACGTACAGATCCTCTTCCCATGTAAAATATACCAGTGTTCCGTCGACCTCCCTTGCTATATGTTCGGTCTTTTTGATACATGTATATAATATGTATTTGTATATGTATAGTAACACTAATCTTCATTTCTCAATTTCCCCCCCTCCTTTCCTTTTAGATGAGCATAGTTTGTTTTCTAAGCCTGTGAGTGTCTTTCTCTTTGGAAATCTGTTCATCTGTGTCAGTTATTAGATAATGCCATAAGTGATAATATAGGCTGTAGGCCTTTTGCTTTCCGACCTACTTCATGTTTTGTGATTATCTCCAGGCTCATCTATGGTGCCTCAAAGAGCAGTGCTTCAATGTTTTCCATGGCTAATATTCCATTGTGTACATGGACCACTTCTTCTTGGTGCATTCCTCTGTTGATGGACATTTTCGTTGCTTCCAAGTGTTGCCTATGGTAAATATTGCTGGACTGCAGGATTGCCAGCCTGTGATTTTTGATTTTCATTTTCTCAGGTGATAGACCCAGCAGTGGGTATGATTGATTGACTGGTATGGTAGCTCAACGTTTACCTTTTCAAGGCACCTCAATTGTGCTTTCATTAGTGGCTCTTACCACGTCCCCCTTAGAATCGAGGGTACGCATTTCTCCACAATCACATCAGCATCTATTGTTTGCAGCATTTTTGTTGATGGCCATTCTGACTGGTGTGAGCTGATAGGTTTTTGTAATTTGGGTTTACGTGTCTGTAAAAATTCCTACAATTCATCATTTTTCCACGCCTTTTTCTTTTCTGTTAAAAGAAAAAAGAAAAAAAGTGTGAGTATAATATACCTCTTCAAATTTCCTTTTTGGAAGGTTGCACTCTAGAATTTTTTGGTCGATTTTCGACCTCAGGATTTTTTGGAGGGCAGGTGTCATTTACAGCACTGCAATTGGTGAATATTTAGTGACCTTTTGCAGTGGGTTTAAAGCTGCTGTTGTGGGAAACGGCCACAAGGATGCAGCATTTCTCCATTCCCAAATCTGGGTACTAGGGCAGCAGAGCCGTTCTGGAAGTCGTTTGCCTAGGGTGTAAATTTGAATGCAATGGGCCAGGAAAACCCCCCATAAGTTCATGTCTCATTACTCCTAGTTCGTGGTTTTAATTTTTTCAATTGGGGTAAAGGTTAGAATGTTGCTTGTCCAAGGTATACGCACTCTGGTTCATCTACATATTCTATATACCTATTTATGTAGAGATCCTCTTCCCGTGTAAATTATTACAGAGTGTTGCGTAAAACCTCCTTGCTGTATGGTCGGTCTTTTTGATATATGTGTATAATATGTGTTTGTATACATATGGTAACGCTAATCTTCATTTATCCATTCCCCCCACCTTTCCTTTTAGATAAGCATAGTATTTTTTTTAATAAGTCTGTGATTGACTTTCTCTGTGGAAATATGTTCCTTTGTGTCAGTTATTAGATAACGCCTCTAAGTGATATCATAGGATATAGGACTTTTGCTTTCCGACTTACCTCATATTCTGTGATTATCTCCAAGATCATCTATGGTGCCTCAAAGAGCAGTGTTTCATTGTTTTCCATGGCTAGTATTCATTGTGTACATGGACCACTTCTTCTTTACCCTTTCATCTGTTGATGGACATTTTGGTTGCTTCACTGTCCTGTCTATTGTGAATAAGGCTGCAGTGCAGTTTTGGCAGCCCGTGTCTTCTTCATTCTGGTCTTCTCAGGTGAGAGGCCCATTGGTGCGCCTGCTGGATTGAATGGTACCTCAATTTTTCCTTTTAAACGCAGCTCCTTTCTGTTCTCATTATTAGCGTTTAACCCTTTTACATCTCACCAGCAGCTAGAGGGTACACAGTTCTCTAAAACCTCTTCAGCATTTATTGTTTGTAGACTTTTTGCCAATGGTCAGTCGACTGGTGCGAGTTGAAAACTTTTTGTAGATTAGATTGCATGAGTCTACTAATTCCTGAGGTTGAGCTTTTATCCATTTTCCTTTCTTTAAAAAGAGAGTGAGTAAAACTTACCTCTTCATACTATCTTCTTGAAAATTTTGCCTGTTTTGAATTTTTTTTATCCATTCCCTACCTCAGCACAATTTTGAGGGCAGGTGTCCTTTACAGCCCTGAGTCCTTGTGAAAGGTAAGTGACCATTAGCTGTGGGTTAAAAGCTGCTCTTGCGGGAATCGGCCACAAAGCGGCAGCATTTCTCCTTTACCAAATCTGGTTACTAGGGCAACAGAGCCTTACTGGAAGTGGTGTTCTAGGTTGTAAATTAGAATGGAATGTGCGAGGAAACAGCCCTTTAATTTATGTCTCATTACTTCTTGTTGGTATTTTTAACTTAATTTTTATTTTTTACCACAGCAAACTTGATTACAATGTTTTGTTTGTTCTAGGTGTGCAAGATGTGGTTCTTTCACACATATACATATATCTGTTCTTCTTCGGATCCTTTTCCCATGTAGGTTATGACACAATGTTGAGTAGTCTTCTCTTGGTATTGCGTAGGTCTTTGGTGATTATATATTTCATACGTGTATGTATCTCTCTGTTCACCTCAATATGGTAATGTATCCAATCCTCACACCATTCCATATGGCGAACCATAAGTTTTTTTAATGAATCTATGATAGTGTTTCTCTGTGGAAATATCTTTGTTTGTATAATTTTTTAGGTAACACCTATGTGTGATATGATAGGATATGTGTCTTTCGCTTTCTCACTTACTCCAAGTTGCGTGATTACTTCTAGACTCATCTATGGTGCTGCAAATGGCATTGTTTCATTTTTTCACTAGCTCATATTCCATCTGTACAGGTAGCAGCTTTCTTTGTCCACCCATCTGTCGTTGGACTTTTTGGTTACTTCCATATCTTGGCTATTGTAATACTATGCAATGCAGATTTGCGTGCCTGTGTCCTTCCAATTCTGTCTTCTTAGTTTATAGGTCCAGGAATTGGTCTGCTGGATCATATGGTAGCTCAATGTTTACCATTTCAAGGCACCTCTATTTTGTTCTCCTTAGTGGCTCTTTCCAGGTTACGTCCCACTTAAAGTGGAGGGTATGTATTTCTTCCCAGCACCTTCAGCATTTATTCTTTGTAGTTTTTGCTGATGGTTATTCTGAGTGGTGTGAGCTGATACCTCTTTGTGGTTGAATTTGCATGTGTCTCATAATGCGTTGAAATTGAGCTTTAAGACACGTCCTTTTTATTTTTCCAGCTGTGATTAGAGCTTATTTCTTCAAAGTGTTTTCTTAAAGTATGTGTCACCATTTGAAATATTTTGGCCATTATCTCCCTCAAGACATTTTGAGGGCAGGTTTCATTTACAGCCCTGCAGTACTTGTTCACATGAAGTGACCGTTAGCTCAGGCTTTAAACCTGCTTTTGCAGGTAACGGCCAGCGAGCGGCAGCCTTTCTACGTTCCCCATGCTGGTACTAGGGAAACAGACCTACCGGCCAGTGGTGTTCTTCGGTTATAAATTAGAGTGCAATGTGCCCGGGTAAACCCACAAATGTTGATGTCTCCTTGCTTTTGTTTGTTTTTAAATTTAATGTATAGTTATTATTGGAGTAATAGTCCATTGTGTACGTGGACCACTTCTTCTTGGTGCATTCCTCTGTTGATGGACATTTTCATGGCTTCCAAGTGCTGGCTGTGGTAAATCTTGCTGGCGTACAGGTTTTCCAGCCTGTGACTTTTTGATTCTCATTTTCTCAGGTGATAGGCCAAGCAGCGGTTGTGATTGATTGACTGGTAGCTCAATGTTTCCCTTTTCAAAGCACCTACATTGTGTTTTCATTAGTGGCTCTTTACATGCCCCCCCTTACAACCGAGGGTACGCATTTCTCCACACTCCCTTCACCATTTATTTTTTGCAGCATTTTTCCTAATGGCCATTCTGACTGCTGTGAGCTGATAGGTTTTTGTAATATGGGTATGCATGTCATTAAAATTTTTAAAATTCATCATATTCCTACGCCTTTTTCTTTTCTCTTAAAAGAAAAAACCGTGAGTACAATAGAGCTCTTGAAATTGTCTTCTTCGAAGGTTGCCCTCTTTTGAATTTTTTGGTCGATTTTTGACCCCAGACATTTTCTGGAGGGCTGGTGTCATTTACAGAACTGCAAGTTGGTGAAAATTTAGTGACCTTTTGCAGTGGGTTCAAAGCTGCTGTTGTGGGAAACGGCCACAAGGAGGTAGCATTTCTCCATGCCCCAATCTGGGTACTAGGGCAGCAGAGCCTTTCTGGAAGTCATTGTCCTAGGTTGTAAATTAGAATGGAATTTGCCAGGAGAAATCCCCATAAGTTTATGTCTCATTACTTCTTCTTGGTTTTTAAAATTTTTTTAATCTGGGTAAAGTTTAGAATATTGTTTGTCCTAGGTGTACACAATCTGGTTCATTTGTACATCATGTATGTCTATTAACGTACAGATCCTCTTCCCATGTAAAATATACCAGTGTTCCGTCGACCTCCCTTGCTATATGTTCGGTCTTTTTGATACATGTATATAATATGTATTTGTATATGTATAGTATCACTAATCTTCATTTCTCAATTTCCCCCCCTCCTTTCCTTTTAGATGAGCATAGTTTGTTTTCTAAGCCTGTGAGTGTCTTTCTCTTTGTAAATCTGTTCATCTGTGTCACTTATTAGATAATGCCATAAGTGATAATATAGGCTATAGGCCTTTTGCTTTCCGACCTACTTCATGTTTTGTGATTATCTCCAGGCTCATCTATGGTGCCTCAAAGAGCAGTGCTTCAATGTTTTCCATGGCTAATATTCCATTGTGTACATGGACCACTTCTTCTTGGTGCATTCCTCTGTTGATGGACATTTTCGTTGCTTCCAAGTGTTGCCTATGGTAAATATTGCTGGAGTGCAGGATTGCCAGCCTGTGATTTTTGATTTTCATTTTCTCAGGTGATAGACCCAGCAGTGGGTATGATTGATTGACTGGTATGGTAGCTCAACGTTTACCTTTTCAAGGCACCTCAATTGTGCTTTCATTAGTGGCTCTTACCACGTCCCCCTTAGAATCGAGGGTACGCATTTCTCCACAATCACGTCAGCATCTATTGTTTGCAGCATTTTTGTTGATGGCCATTCTGACTGGTGTGAGCTGATAGGTTTTTGTAATTTGGGTTTACGTGTCTGTAAAAATTCCTACAATTCATCATTTTTCCACGCCTTTTTCTTTTCTGTTAAAAGAAAAAAGAAAAAAAGTGTGAGTATAATATACCTCTTCAAATTTCCTTTTTGGAAGTTTGCACTCTAGAATTTTTTGGTCGATTTTCGACCTCAGTATTTTTTGGAGGGCAGGTGTCATTTACAGCACTGCAATTGGTGAATATTTAGTGACCTTTTGCAGTGGGTTTAAAGCTGCTGTTGTGGGAAACGGCCACAAGGATGCAGCATTTCTCCATTCCCAAATCTGGGTACTAGGGCAGCAGAGCCGTTCTGGAAGTCGTTTGCCTAGGGTGTAAATTTGAATGCAATGGGCCAGGAAAACCCCCCATAAGTTCATGTCTCATTACTCCTAGTTCGTGGTTTTAATTTTTTCAATTGGGGTAAAGGTTAGAATGTTGCTTGTCCAAGGTATACGCACTCTGGTTCATCTACATATTCTATATACCTATTTATGTAGAGATCCTCTTCCCGTGTAAATTATTACAGAGTGTTGCGTAAAACCTCCTTGCTGTATGGTCGGTCTTTTTGATATATGTGTATAATATGTGTTTGTATACATATGGTAACGCTAATCTTCATTTATCCATTCCCCCCACCTTTCCTTTTAGATAAGCATAGTATTTTTTTTAATAAGTCTGTGATTGACTTTCTCTGTGGAAATATGTTCCTTTGTGTCAGTTATTAGATAACGCCTCTAAGTGATATCATAGGATATAGGACTTTTGCTTTCCGACTTACCTCATATTCTGTGATTATCTCCAAGATCATCTATGGTGCCTCAAAGAGCAGTGTTTCATTGTTTTCCATGGCTAGTATTCATTGTGTACATGGACCACTTCTTCTTTACCCTTTCATCTGTTGATGGACATTTTGGTTGCTTCACTGTCCTGTCTATTGTGAATAAGGCTGCAGTGCAGTTTTGGCAGCCCGTGTCTTCTTCATTCTGGTCTTCTCAGGTGAGAGGCCCATTGGTGCGCCTGCTGGATTGAATGGTACCTCAATTTTTCCTTTTAAACGCAGCTCCTTTCTGTTCTCATTATTAGCGTTTAACCCTTTTACATCTCACCAGCAGCTAGAGGGTACACAGTTCTCTAAAACCTCTTCAGCATTTATTGTTTGTAGACTTTTTGCCAATGGTCAGTCGACTGGTGCGAGTTGAAAACTTTTTGTAGATTAGATTGCATGAGTCTACTAATTCCTGAGGTTGAGCTTTTATCCATTTTCCTTTCTTTAAAAAGAGAGTGAGTAAAACTTACCTCTTCATACTATCTTCTTGAAAATTTTGCCTGTTTTGAATTTTTTTTTATCCATTCCCTATCTCAGCACAATTTTGAGGGCAGGTGTCCTTTACAGCCCTGAGTCCTTGTGAATGGTAAGTGACCATTAGCTGTGGGTTAAAAGCTGCTCTTGCGGGAATCGGCCACAAGGCGGCAGCATTTCTCCTTTACCAAATCTGGTTACTAGGGCAACAGAGCCTTACTGGAAGTGGTGTTCTAGGTTGTCAATTAGAATGGAATGTGCGAGGAAACAGCCCTGTAATTTATGTCTCATTACTTCTTGTTGGTATTTTTAACTTAATTTTTATTTTTTACCACAGCAAACTTGATTACAATGTTTTGTTTGTTCTAGGTGTGCAAGATGTGGTTCTTTCACACATATACATATATCTGTTCTTCTTCGGATCCTTTTCCCATGTAGGTTATGACACAATGTTGAGTAGTCTTCTCTTGGTATTGCGTAGGTCTTTGGTGATTATATATTTCATATGTGTATGTATCTCTCTGTTAACCTCAATATGGTAATGTATCCAATCCTCACACCATTCCATATGGTGAACCATAAGTTTTTTTAATGAATCTATGATAGTGTTTCTCTGTGGAAATATCTTTGTTTGTATCATTTTTTAGGTAACACCTATGTGTGATATGGTAGGATATGTGTCTTTCGCTTTCTCACTTACTCCAAGTTGCGTGATTACTTCTAGACTCAACTATGGTGCTGCAAATGGCATTGTTTCATTTTTTCACTAGCTCATATTCCATCTGTACGGGTAGCAGCTTTCTTTGTCCACCCATCTGTCATTGGACTTTTTGGTTACTTCCATATCTTGGCTATTGTAATACTATGCAATGCAGATTTGCGTGCCTGTGTCCTTCCAATTCTGTCTTCTTAGTTTATAGGTCCAGGAATAGGTCTGCTGGATCATATGGTAGCTCAATGTTTACCTTTTCAAGGCACCTCTATTTTGTTCTCCTTAGTGGCTCTTTCCAGGTTACGTCCCACTTAAAGTGGAGGGTATGTATTTCTTCCCAGCACCTTCAGCATTTATTCTTTGTAGTTTTTGCTGATGGTTATTCTGAGTGGTGTGAGCTGATACCCCTTTGTGGTTGAATTTGCATGTGTCTCATAATGCGTTGAAATTGAGCTTTAAGACACGTCCTTTTTATTTTTCCAGCTGTGATTAGAGCTTATTTCTTCAAAGTGTTTTCTTAAAGTATGTGTCACCATTTGAAATATTTTGGCCATTATCTCCCTCAAGACATTTTGAGGGCAGGTTTCATTTACAGCCCTGCAGTACTTGTTCACATGAAGTGACCGTTAGCTCAGGCTTTAAACCTGCTTTTGCAGGTAACGGCCAGCGAGCGGCAGCCTTTCTACGTTCCCCATGCTGGTACTAGGGAAACAGACCTACCGGCCAGTGGTGTTCTTCGGTTATAAATTAGAGTGCAATGTGCCCGGGTAAACCCACAAATGTTGATGTCTCCTTGCTTTTGTTTGTTTTTAAATTTAATGTATAGTTATTATTAGAGTAATAGTCCATTGTGTACGTGGACCACTTCTTCTTGGTGCATTCCTCTGTTGATGGACATTTTCTTGGCTTCCAAGTGCTGGCTGTGGTAAATCTTGCTGGCGTACAGGTTTTCCAGCCTGTGACTTTTTGATTCTCATTTTCTCAGGTGATAGGCCAAGCAGCGGTTGTGATTGATTGACTGGTAGCTCAATGTTTCCCTTTTCAAAGCACCTACATTGTGTTTTCATTCGTGGCTCTTTACATGCCCCCCCTTACAACCGAGGGTACGTATTTCTCCACACACCCTTCACCATTTATTTTTTGCAGCATTTTTCCTAATGGCCATTCTGACTGCTGTGAGCTGATAGGTTTTTGTAATATGGGTATGCATGTCATTAAAATTTTTAAAATTCATCATATTCCTACGCCTTTTTCTTTTCTCTTAAAAGAAAAAACCGTGAGTACAATAGAGCTCTTGAAATTGTCTTCTTTGAAGGTTGCCCTCTTTTGAATTTTTTGGTCGATTTTTGACCCCAGACATTTTCTGGAGGGCTGGTGTCATTTACAGAACTGCAAGTTGGTGAAAATTTAGTGACCTTTTGCAGTGGGTTCAAAGCTGCTGTTGTGGGAAACGGCCACAAGGAGGTAGCATTTCTCCATGCCCCAATCGGGGTACTAGGGCAGCAGAGCCTTTCTGGAAGTCATTGTCCTAGGTTGTAAATTAGAATGGAATTTGCCAGGAGAAATCCCCATAAGTTTATGTCTCATTACTTCTTCTTGGTTTTTAAAATTTTTTTAATCTGGGTAAAGTTTAGAATATTGTTTGTCCTAGGTGTACACAATCTGGTTCATTTGTACATCATGTATGTCTATTAACGTACAGATCCTCTTCCCATGTAAAATATACCAGTGTTCCGTCGACCTCCCTTGCTATATGTTCGGTCTTTTTGATACATGTATATAATATGTATTTGTATATGTATAGTAACACTAATCTTCATTTCTCAATTTCCCCCCCTCCTTTCCTTTTAGATGAGCATAGTTTGTTTTCTAAGCCTGTGAGTGTCTTTCTCTTTGGAAATCTGTTCATCTGTGTCAGTTATTAGATAATGCCATAAGTGATAAGATAGGCTGTAGGCCTTTTGCTTTCCGACCTACTTCATGTTTTGTGATTATCTCCAGGCTCATCTATGGTGCCTCGAAGAGCAGTGCTTCAATGTTTTCCATGGCTAATATTCCATTGTGTACATGGACCACTTCTTGGTGCATTCCTCTGTTGATGGACATTTTCGTTGCTTCCAAGTGTTGCCTATGGTAAATATTGCTGGAGTGCAGGATTGCCAGCCTGTGATTTTTGATTTTCATTTTCTCAGGTGATAGACCCAGCAGTGGGTATGATTGATTGACTGGTATGGTAGCTCAACGTTTACCTTTTCAAGGCACCTCAATTGTGCTTTCATTAGTGGCTCTTACCACGTCCCCCTTAGAATCGAGGGTACGCATTTCTCCACAATCACGTCAGCATTTATTGTTTGCAGCATTTTTGTTGATGGCCATTCTGACTTGTGTGAGCTGATAGGTTTTTGTAATTTGGGTTTACGTGTCTGTAAAAATTCCTACAATTCATCATTTTTCCACGCCTTTTTCTTTTCTGTTAAAAGAAAAAAGAAAAAAAGTGTGAGTATAATATACCTCTTCAAATTTCCTTTTTGGAAGGTTGCACTCTAGAATTTTTTGGTCGATTTTCGACCTCAGTATTTTTTGGAGGGCAGGTGTCATTTACAGCACTGCAATTGGTGAATATTTAGTGACCTTTTGCAGTGGGTTTAAAGCTGCTGTTGTGGGAAACGGCCACAAGGATGCAGCATTTCTCCATTCCCAAATCTGGGTACTAGGGCAGCAGAGCCGTTCTGGAAGTCGTTTGCCTAGGTTGTAAATTTGAATGCAATGGGCCAGGAAAACCCCCCATAAGTTCATGTCTCATTACTTCTAGTTCGTGGTTTTGATTTTTTCAATTGGGGTAATGGTTAGAATGTTGCTTGTCCAAGGTATACGCACTCTGGTTCATCTACATATTCTATATACCTATTTATGTAGAGATCCTCTTCCCGTGTAAATTATTACAGAGTGTTGCGTAAACCTTCCTTGCTGTATGGTCGGTCTTTTTGATATATGTGTATAATATGTGTTTGTATACATATGGTAATGCTAATCTTCATTTATCCATTCCCCCCACCTTTCCTTTTAGATAAGCATAGTATTTTTTTTAATAAGTCTGTGATTGACTTTCTCTGTGGAAATATGTTCCTTTGTGTCAGTTATTAGATAACGCCTCTAAGTGATATCATAGGATATAGGACTTTTGCTTTCCGACTTACCTCATGTTCTGTGATTATCTCCAAGATCATCTATGGTGCCTCAAAGAGCAGTGTTTCATTGTTTTCCATGGCTAGTATTCATTGTGTACATGGACCACTTCTTCTTTATCCTTTCATCTGTTGATGGACATTTTGGTTGCTTCACTGTCCTGTCTATTGTGAATAAGGCTGCAGTGCAGCTTTGGCAGCCCGGGTCTTCTTCATTCTGGTCTTCTCAGGTGAGAGGCCCATTGGTGCGCCTGCTGGATTGAATGGTACCTCAATTTTTCCTTTTAAACGCAGCTCCTTTCTCTTCTCATTATTAGCGTTTAACCCTTTTACATCTCACCAGCAGCTAGAGGGTACACAGTTGTCTAAAACCTCTTCAGCATTTATTGTTTGTAGACTTTTTGCCAATGGTCAGTCGACTGGTGCGAGTTGAAAACTTTTTGTAGATTAGATTGCATGAGTCTACTAATTCCTGAGGTTGAGCTTTTATCCATTTTCCTTTCTTTAAAAAGAGATTGAGTAAAACTTACCTCTTCATACTATCTTCTTGAAAATTTTGCCTGTTTTGAATTATTTTTTATCCATTCCCTACCTCAGCACAATTTTGAGGGCAGGTGTCCTTTACAGCCCTGAGTCCTTGTGAATGGTAAGTGACCATTAGCTGTGGGTTAAAAGCTGCTCTTGCGGGAATCGGCCACAAGGCGGCAGCATTTCTCCTTTACCAAATCTGGTTACTAGGGCAACAGAGCCTTACTGGAAGTGGTGTTCTAGGTTGTAAATTAGAATGGAATGTGCGAGGAAAAAGCCCTTTAATTTATGTCTCATTACTTCTTGTTGGTATTTTTAACTTAATTTTTATTTTTTACCACAGCAAACTTGATTACAATGTTTTGTTTGTTCTAGGTGTGCAAGATGTGGTTCTTTCACACATATACATATATCTGTTCTTCTTCGGATCCTTTTCCCATGTAGGTTATGACACAATGTTGAGTAGTCTTCTCTTGGTATTGCGTAGGTCTTTGGTGATTATATATTTCATATGTGTATGTATCTCTCTGTTCACCTCAATATGGTAATGTATCCAATCCTCACACCATTCCATATGGCGAACCATAAGTTTTTTTAATGAATCTATTATAGTGTTTCTCTGTGGAAATATCGTTGTTTGTATCATTTTTTAGGTAACACCTATGTGTGATATGATAGGATATGTGTCTTTCGCTTTCTCACTTACTCCAAGTTGCGTGATTACTTCTAGACTCATCTATGGTGCTGCAAATGGCATTGTTTCATTTTTTCACTAGCTCATATTCCATCTGTACAGGTAGCAGCTTTCTTTGTCCACCCATCTGTTGTTGGACTTTTTGGTTACTTCCATATCTTGGCTATTGTAATACTATGCAATGCAGATTTGCATGCCTGTGTCCTTCCAATTCTGTCTTCTTAGTTTATAGGTCCAGGAATAGGTCTGCTGGATCATATGGTAGCTCAATGTTTACCTTTTCAAGGCACCTCTATTCTGTTCTCCTTAGTGGCTCTTTCCAGGTTGCGTCCCACTTAAAGTGGAGGGTATGTATTTCTTCCCAGCACCTTCAGCATTTATTCTTTGTAGTTTTTGCTGATGGTTATTCTGAGTGGTGTGAGCTGATACCTCTTTGTGGTTGAATTTGCATGTGTCACATAATGCGTTGAAATTGATCTTTAAGACACGTCCTTTGTATTTTTACAGCTGTGATTAGAGCTTATTTCTTCAAAGTGTTTTCTTAAAGTATGTGTCACCATTTGAAATATTTTGGCCATTATCTCCCTCAAGACATTTTGAGGGCAGGTTTCATTTACAGCCCTGCAGTACTTGTTCATATGAAGTGACTGTTAGCTCAGGCTTTAATCCTGCTTTTGCAGGTAACGGCCAGAGAGCGGCAGCCTTTCTACGTTCCCCATGCTGGTACTAGGGAAACAGACCTACCGGCCAGTAGTGTTCTTCGGTTATAAATTAGAGTGCAATGTGCCCGGGTAAACCCACAAATGTTGATGTCTCCTTGCTTTTGTTTGTTTCTAAATTTAATTTATATTTATTATTAGAGTAATAGTCCATTGTGTACGTGGACCACTTCTTTTTGGTGCATTCCTCTGTTGATGGACATTTTCATGGCTTCCAAGTGCTGGCTGTGGTAAATCTTGCTGGCGTACAGGTTTGCCAGCCTGTGACTTTTTGATTCTCATTTTCTCAGGTGATAGGCCAAGCAGCGGTTGTGATTGATTGACTGGTAGCTCAATGTTTCCCTTTTCAAAGCACCTACATTGTGTTTTCATTAGTGGCTCTTTACATGCCCCCCCTTACAACCGAGGGTACGCATTTCTCCACACTCCCTTCACCATTTAATTTTTGCAGCATTTTTCCTAATGGCCATTCTGACTGCTGTGAGCTGATAGGTTTTTGTAGTATGGGTATGCATGTCATTAAAATTTTTAAAATTCATCATATTCCTACGCCTTTTTCTTTTCTCTTAAAAGAAAAAACCGTGAGTACAATAGAGCTCTTGAAATTGTCTTCTTCGAAGGTTGCCCTCTTTTGAACTTTTTGGTCGATTTTTGACCCCAGACATTTTCTGGAGGGCTGGTGTCATTTACAGAACTGCAAGTTGGTGAAAATTTAGTGACCTTTTGCAGTGGGTTCAAAGCTGCTGTTGTGGGAAACGGCCACAAGGAGGTAGCATTTCTCCATGCCCCAATCTGGGTATTAGGGCAGCAGAGCCTTTCTGGAAGTCATTGTCCTAGGTTGTAAATTAGAATGGAATTTGCCGGGAGAAATCCCCATAAGTTTATGTCTCATTACTTCTTCTTGGTTTTTAAAATTTTTTTAATCTGGGTAAAGTTTAGAATATTGTTTGTCCTAGGTGTACACAATCTGGTTCATTTGTACATCATGTATGTATATTAACATACAGATCCTCTTCCCATGTAAAATATTCCAGTGTTCCGTCGACCTCCCTTGCCATATGTTCGGTCTTTTTGATACATGTATATAATATGTATTTGTATATGTATAGTAACACTAATCTTCATTTCTCAATTTCCCCCCCTCCATTCCTTGTAGATGAGCATAGTTTGTTTTCTAAGCCTGTGAGTGTCTTTCTCTTTGGAAATCTGTTCATCTGTGTCAGTTATTAGATAATGCCATAAGTGATAATATAGGCTATAGGCCTTTTGCTTTCCGACCTACTTCATGTTTTGTGATTATCTCCAGGCTCATCTATGGTGCCTCAAAGAGCAGTGCTTCAATGTTTTCCATGGCTAATATTCCATTGTGTACATGGACCACTTCTTCTTGGTGCATTCCTCTGTTGATGGACATGTTCGTTGCTTCCAAGTGTTGCCTATGGTAAATATTGCTGGAGTGCAGGATTGGCAGCCTGTGATTTTTGATTTTCATTTTCTCAGGTGATAGACCCAGCAGTGGGTATGATTGATTGACTGGTATGGTAGCTCAACGTTTACCTTTTCAAGGCACCTCAATTGTGCTTTCATTAGTGGCTCTTACCACGTCCCCCTTAGAATCGAGGGTACGCATTTCTCCACAATCACGTCAGCATCTATTGTTTGCAGCATTTTTGTTGATGGCCATTCTGACTGGTGTGAGCTGATAGGTTTTTGTAATTTGGGTTTACGTGTCTGTAAAAATTCCTACAATTCATCATTTTTCCACGCCTTTTTCTTTTCTGTTAAAAGAAAAAAAGTGTGAGTATAATATACCTCTTCAAATTTCCTTTTTGGAAGGTTGCAGTCTAGAAATTTTGTCGATTTTCGACCTCAGTATTTTTTGGAGGGCAGGTGTCATTTACAGCACTGCAATTGGTGAATATTTAGTGACCTTTTGCAGTGGGTTTAAAGCTGCTGTTGTGGGAAACGGCCACAAGGATGCAGCATTTCTCCATTCCCAAATCTGGGTACTAGGGCAGCAGAGCCGTTCTGGAAGTCGTTTGCCTAGGTTGTAAATTTGAATGGAATGGGCCAGGAAAACCCCCCATAAGTTCATGTCTCATTACTCCTAGTTCGTGGTTTTAATTTTTTCAATTGGGGAAAAGGTTAGAATGTTGCTTGTCCAAGGTATATGCACTCTGGTTCATCTACATATTCTATATACCTATTTATGTAGAGATCCTCTTCCCGTGTAAATTATTACAGAGTGTTGCGTAAACCCTCCTTGCTGTATGGTCGGTCTTTTTGATATATGTGTATAATATGTGTTTGTATACATATGGTAACGCTAATCTTCATTTATCCATTCCCCCCACCTTTCCTTTTAGATAAGCATAGTATTTTTTTTAATAAGTCTGTGATTGACTTTCTCTGTGGAAATATGTTCCTTTGTGTCAGTTATTAGATAACGCCTCTAAGTGATATCATAGGATATAGGACTTTTGCTTTCCGACTTACCTCATGTTCTGTGATTATCTCCAAGATCATCTATGGTGCCTCAAAGAGCAGTGTTTCATTGTTTTCCATGGCTAGTATTCATTGTGTACATGGACCACTTCTTCTTTACCCTTTCATCTGTTGATGGACATTTTGGTTGCTTCACTGTCCTGTCTATTGTGAATAAGGCTGCAGTGCAGCTTTGGCAGCCCGGGTCTTCTTCATTCTGGTCTTCTCAGGTGAGAGGCCCATTGGTGCGCCTGCTGGATTGAATGGTACCTCAATTTTTCCTTTTAAACGCAGCTCCTTTCTGTTCTCATTATTAGCGTTTAACCCTTTTACATCTCACCAGCAGCTAGAGGGTACACAGTTCTCTAAAACCTCTTCAGCATTTATTGTTTGTAGACTTTTTGCCAATGGTCAGTCGACTGGTGCGAGTTGAAAACTTTTGTAGATTAGATTGCATGAGTCTAATAATTCCTGAGGTTGAGCTTTTATCCATTTTCCTTTCTTTAAAAAGAGAGTGAGTAAAACTTACCTCTTCATACTATCTTCTTGAAAATTGTGCCTGTTTTGAATTTTTTTTATCCATTCCCTACCTCAGCACAATTTTGAGGGCACGTGTCCTTTACAGCCCTGAGTCCTTGTGAATGGTAAGTGACCATTAGCTGTGGGTTAAAAGCTGCTCTTGCGGGAATCGGCCACAAGGCGGCAGCATTTCTCCTTTACCAAATCTGGTTACTAGGGCAACAGAGCCTTACTGGAAGTGGTGTTCTAGGTTGTAAATTAGAATGGAATGTGCGAGGAAACAGCCCTTTAATTTATGTCTCATTACTTCTTCTTGGTATTTTTAACTTAATTTTTATTTTTTATCACAGCAAACTTGATTACAATGTTTTGTTTGTTCTAGGTGTGCAAGATGTGGTTCTTTCACACATATACATATATCTGTTCTTCTTCGGATCCTTTTCCCATGTAGGTTATGACACAATGTTGAGTAGTCTTCTCTTGGTATTGCGTAGGTCTTTGGTGATTATATATTTCATATGTGTATGTATCTCTCTGTTAACCTCAATATGGTAATGTATCCAATCCTCACACCATTCCATATGGCGAACCATAAGTTTTTTTAATGAATCTATGATAGTGTTTCTCTGTGGAAATATCTTTGTTTGTATCATTTTTTAGGTAACACCTATGTGTGATATGATAGGATATGTGTCTTTCGCTTTCTCACTTACTCCAAGTTGCGTGATTACTTCTAGACTCATCTATGGTGCTGCAAATGGCATTGTTTCATTTTTTCACTAGCTCATATTCCATCTGTACAGGTAGCAGCTTTCTTTGTCCACCCATCTGTCGTTGGACTTTTTGGTTACTTCCATATCTTGGCTATTGTAATACTATGCAATGCAGATTTGCGTGCCTGTGTCCTTCCAATTCTGTCTTCTTAGTTTATAGGTCCAGGAATAGGTCTGCTGGATCATATGGTAGCTCAATGTTTACCTTTTCAAGGCACCTCTATTCTGTTCTCCTTAGTGTCTCTTTCCAGGTTGCATCCCACTTAAAGTGGAGGGTATGTATTTCTTCCCAGCACCTTCAGCATTTATTCTTTGTAGTTTTTGCTGATGGTTATTCTGAGTGGTGTGAGCTGATACCTCTTTGTGGTTGAATTTGCATGTGTCACATAATGCGTTGAAATTGAGCTTTAAGACATGTCCTTTTTATTTTTCCAGCTGTGATTAGAGCTTATTTCTTCAAAGTGTTTTCTTAAAGTATGTGTCACCATTTGAAATATTTTGGCCATTATCTCCCTCAAGACATTTTGAGGGCAGGTTTCATTTACAGCCCTGCAGTACTTGTTCATATGAAGTGACCGTTAGCTCAGGCTTTAAACCTGCTTTTGCAGGTAACAGCCAGAGAGCGGCAGCCTTTCTACGTTCCCCATGCTGGTACTAGTGAAACAGACCTACCGGCCAGTGGTGTTCTTCGGTTATAAATTAGAGTGCAATGTGCCCGGGTAAACCCACAAATGTTGATGTCTCCTTGCTTTTGTTTGTTTTTAAATTTAATTTATATTTATTATTAGAGTAATAGTCCATTGTGTACGTGGACCACTTCTTCTTGGTGCATTCCTCTGTTGATGGACATTTTCATGGCTTCCAAGTGCTGGCTGTGGTAAATCTTGCTGGCGTACAGGTTTGCCAGCCTGTGACTTTTTGATTCTCATTTTCTCAGGTGATAGGCCAAGCAGCGGTTGTGATTGATTGACTGGTAGCTCAATGTTTCCCTTTTCAAAGCACCTACATTGTGTTTTCATTATTGGCTCTTTACATGTCCCCCCTTACAACCGAGGGTACGCATTTCTCCACACTCCCTTCACCATTTAATTTTTGCAGCATTTTTCCTAATGGCCATTCTGACTGCTGTGAGCTGATAGGTTTTTGTAGTATGGGTATGCATGTCATTAAAATTTTTAAAATTCATCATATTCCTACGCCTTTTTCTTTTCTCTTAAAAGAAAAAACCGTGAGTACAATAGAGCTCTTGAAATTGTCTTCTTCGAAGGTTGCCCTCTTTTGAATTTTTTGGTCGATTTTTGACCCCAGACATTTTCTGGAGGGCTGGTGTCATTTACAGAACTGCAAGTTGGTGAAAATTTAGTGACCTTTTGCAGTGGGTTCAAAGCTGCTGTTGTGGGAAACGGCCACAAGGAGGTAGCATTTCTCCATGCCCCAATCGGGGTACTAGGGCAGCAGAGCCTTTCTGGAAGTCATTGTCCTAGGTTGTAAATTAGAATGGAATTTGCCAGGAGAAATCCCCATAAGTTTATGTCTCATTACTTCTTCTTGGTTTTTAAATTTTTTTTAATCTGGGTAAAGTTTAGAATATTGTTTGTCCTAGGTGTACACAATCTGGTTCATTTGTACATCATGTATGTCTATTAACGTACAGATCCTCTTCCCATATAAAATATTCCAGTGTTCCGTCGACCTCCCTTGTTATATGTTCGGTCTTTTTGATACATGTATATAATATGTATTTGTATATGTATAGTAACACTAATCTTCATTTCTCATTTCCCCCCCCTCCTTTCCTTTTAGATGAGCATAGTTTGTTTTCTAAGCCTGTGAGTGTCTTTCTCTTTGGAAATCTGTTCATCTGTGTCAGTTATTAGATAATGCCATAAGTGATAATATAGGCTATAGGCCTTTTGCTTTCCGACCTACTTCATGTTCTGTGATTATCTCCAGGCTCATCTATGGTGCCTCAAAGAGCAGTGCTTCAATGTTTTCCATGGCTAATATTCCATTGTGTACATGGACCACTTCTTCTTGGTGCATTCCTCTGTTGATGGACATTTTCGTTGCTTCCAAGTGTTGCCTATGGTAAATATTGCTGGAGTGCAGGATTGCCAGCCTGTGATTTTTGATTTTCATTTTCTCAGGTGATAGACCCAGCAGTGGGTATGATTGATTGACTGGTATGGTAGCTCAAGGTTTACCTTTTCAAGGCACCTCAATTGTGCTTTCATTAGTGGCTCTTACCACGTCCCCCTTAGAATCGAGGGTACGCATTTCTCCACAATCACGTCAGCATCTATTGTTTGCAGCATTTTTGTTGATGGCCATTCTGACTGTTGTGAGCTGATAGGTTTTTGTAATTTGGGTTTACGTGTCTGTAAAAATTCCTACAATTCATCATTTTTCCACGCCTTTTTCTTTTCTGTTAAAAGAAAAAAAGTGTGAGTATAATATACCTCTTCAAATTTCCTTTTTGGAAGGTTGCACTCTAGAATTTTTTGGTCGATTTTCGACCTCAGTATTTTTTGGAGGGCAGGTGTCATTTACAGCACTGCAATTGGTGAATATTTAGTGACCTTTTGCAGTGGGTTTAAAGCTGCTGTTGTGGGAAACGGCCACAAGGATGCAGCATTTCTCCATTCCCAAATCTGGGTACTAGGGCAGCAGAGCCGTTCTGGAAGTCGTTTGCCTAGGTTGTAAATTTGAATGGAATGGGCCAGGAAAACCCCCCATAAGTTCATGTCTCATTACTCCTAGTTCGTGGTTTTAATTTTTTCAATTGGGGTAAAGGTTAGAATGTTGCTTGTCCAAGGTGTACGCACTCTGGTTCATCTACATATTCTATATACCTATTTATGTAAAGATCCTCTTCCCGTGTAAACTATTACAGAGTGTTGCGTAAACCCTCCTTGCTGTATGGTCGGTCTTTTTGATATATGTGTATAATATGTGTTTGTATACATATGGTAACGCTAATCTTCATTTATCCATTCCCCCCAACTTTCCTTTTAGATAAGCATAGTATTTTTTTTAATAAATCTGTGATTGACTTTCTCTGTGGAAATATGTTCATTTGTGTCAGTTATTAGATAACGCCTCTAAGTGGTATCATAGGATATAGGACTTTTGCTTTCCGACTTACCTCATGTTCTGTGATTATCTCCAAGATCATCTATGGTGCCTCAAAGAGCAGTGTTTCATTGTTTTCCATGGCTAGTTTTCATTGTGTACATGGACCACTTCTTCTTTATCCTTTCATCTGTTGATGGACATTTTGGTTGCTTCACTGTCCTGTCTATTGTGAATAAGGCTGCAGTGCAGCTTTGGCAGCCCGGGTCTTCTTCATTCTGGTCTTCTCAGGTGAGAGGCCCATTGGTGCGCCTGCTGGATTGAATGGTACCTCAATTTTTCCTTTTAAACGCAGCTCCTTTCTGTTCTCATTATTAGCGTTTAACCCTTTTACATCTCACCAGCAGCTAGAGGGTACACAGTTCTCTAAAACCTCTTCAGCATTTATTGTTTGTAGACTTTTTGCCAATGGTCAGTCGACTGGTGCGAGTTGAAAACTTTTTGTAGATTAGTTTGCATGAGTCTACTAATTCCTGAGGTTGAGCTTTTATCCATTTTCCTTTCTTTAAAAAGAGAGTGAGTAAAACTTACCTCTTCATACTAACTTCTTGAAAATTTTGCCTGTTTTGAATTTTTTTTATCCATTCCCTACCTCAGCACAATTTTGAGGGCAGGTGTCCTTTACAGCCCTGAGTCCTTGTGAATGGTAAGTGACCATTAGCTGTGGGTTAAAAGCTGCTTTTGCGGGAATCGGCCACAAGGCGGCAGCATTTCTCCTTTACCAAATCTGGTTACTAGGGCAACAGAGCCTTACTGGAAGTGGTGTTCTAGGTTGTAAATTAGAATGGAATGTGCGAGAAAACAGCCCTTTAATTTATGTCTCATTACTTCTTCTTGGTATTTTTAACTTAATTTTTATTTTTTATCACAGCAAACTTGATTACAATGTTTTGTTTGTTCTAGGTGTGCAAGATGTGGTTCTTTCACACATATACATATATCTGTTCTTCTTCGGATCCTTTTCCCATGTAGGTTATGACACAATGTTGAGTAGTCTTCTCTTGGTATTGCGTAGGTCTTTGGTGATTATATATTTCATATGTGTATGTATCTCTCTGTTAACCTCAATATGGTAATGTATCCAATCCTCACACCATTCCATACGGCGTACCATAAGGTTTTTTAATGAATCTATGATAGTGTTTCTCTGTGGAAATATCTTTGTTTGTATCATTTTTTAGGTAACACCTATGTGTGATATGATAGGATATGTGTCTTTCGCTTTCTCACTTACTCCAAGTTGCGTGATTACTTCTAGACTCATCTATGGTGCTGCAAATGGCATTGTTTCATTTTTTCACTAGCTCATATTCCATCTGTACAGGTAGCAGCTTTCTTTGTCCACCCATCTGTTGTTGGACTTTTTGGTTACTTCCATATCTTGGCTATTGTAATACTATGCAATGCAGATTTGCGTGCCTGTGTCCTTCCAATTCTCTCTTCTTAGTTTATAGGTCCAGGAATAGGTCTGCTGGATCATATGGTAGCTCAATGTTTACCTTTTCAAGGCACCTCTATTCTGTTCTCCTTAGTGGCTCTTTCCAGGTTGCGTCCCACTTAAAGTGGAGGGTATGTATTTCTTCCCAGCACCTTCAGCATTTATTCTTTGTAGTTTTTGCTGATGGTTATTCTGAGTGGTGTGAGCTGATACCTCTTTGTGGTTGAATTTGCATGTGTCACATAATGCGTTGAAATTGAGCTTTAAGACATGTCCTTTTTATTTTTCCAGCTGTGATTAGAGCTTATTTCTTCAAAGTGTTTTCTTAAAGTATGTGTCACCATTTGAAATATTTTGGCCATTATCTCCCTCAAGACATTTTGAGGGCAGGTTTCATTTACAGCCCTGCAGTACTTGTTCATATGAAGTGACTGTTAGCTCAGGCTTTAAACCTGCTTTTGCAGGTAACGGCCAGAGAGCGGCAGCCTTTCTACATTCCCCATGCTGGTACTAGGGAAACAGACCTACCGGCCAGTGGTGTTCTTCGGTTATAAATTAGAATGCAATGTGCCCGGGTAAACCCACAAATGTTGATGTCTCCTTGCTTTTGTTTGTTTTTAAATTTAATGTATAGTTATTATTGGAGTAATAGTCCATTGTGTACGTGGACCACTTCTTCTTGGTGCATTCCTCTGTTGATGGACATTTTCATGGCTTCCAAGTGCTGGCTGTGGTAAATCTTGCTGGCGTACATGTTTGCCAGCCTGTGACTTTTTGATTCTCATTTTCTCAGGTGATAGGCCAAGCAGCGGTTGTGATTGATTGACTGGTAGCTCAATGTTTCCCTTTTCAAAGCACCTACATTGTGTTTTCATTAGTGGCTCTTTGCATGCCCCCCCCTTACAACCGAGGGTACGCATTTCTCCACACTCCCTTCACCATTTATTTTTTGCAGCATTTTTCCTAATGGCCATTCTGACTGCTGTGAGCTGATAGGTTTTTGTAATATGGGTATGCATGTCATTAAAATTTTTAAAATTCATCATATTCCTACGCCTTTTTCTTTTCTCTTAAAAGAAAAAACCGTGAGTACAATAGAGCTCTTGAAATTGTCTTCTTCGAAGGTTGCCCTCTTTTGAATTTTTTGGTCGATTTTTGACCCCAGACATTTTCTGGAGGGCTGGTGTCATTTACAGAACTGCAAGTTGGTGACAATTTAGTGACCTTTTGCAGTGGGTTCAAAGCTGCTGTTGTGGGAAACGGCCACAAGGAGGTAGCATTTCTCCATGCCCCAATCTGGGTATTAGGGCAGCAGAGCCTTTCTGGAAGTCATTGTCCTAGTTTGTAAATTAGAATGGAATTTGCCAGGAGAAATCCCCATAAGTTTATGTCTCATTACTTCTTCTTGGTTTTTAAAATTTTTTTAATCTGGGTAAAGTTTAGAATATTGTTTGTCCTAGGTGTACACAATCTGGTTCATTTGTACATCATGTATGTCTATTAACATACAGATCCTCTTCCCATGTAAAATATTCCAGTGTTCCTTCGACCTCCCTTGCTATATGTTCGGTCTTTTTGATACATGTATATAATATGTATTTGTATATGTATAGTAACACTAATCTTCATTTCTCAATTTCCCCCCCTCCATTCCTTGTAGATGAGCATAGTTTGTTTTCTAAGCCTGTGAGTGTCTTTCTCTTTGGAAATCTGTTCATCTGTGTCAGTTATTAGATAATGCCATAAGTGATAATATAGGCTATAGGCCTTTTGCTTTCCGACCTACTTCATGTTTTGTGATTATCTCCAGGCTCATCTATGGTGCCTCAAAGAGCAGTGCTTCAATGTTTTCCATGGCTAATATTCCATTGTGTACATGGACCACTTCTTCTTGGTGCATTCCTCTGTTGATGGACATTTTCGTTGCTTCCAAGTGTTGCCTATGGTAAATATTGCTGGAGTGCAGGATTGGCAGCCTGTGATTTTTGATTTTCATTTTCTCAGGTGATAGACCCAGCAGTGGGTATGATTGATTGACTGGTATGGTAGCTCAACGTTTACCTTTTCAAGGCACCTCAATTGTGCTTTCATTAGTGGCTCTTACCACGTCCCCCTTAGAATCGAGGGTACGCATTTCTCCACAATCACGTCAGCATCTATTGTTTGCAGCATTTTTGTTGATGGCCATTCTGACTGGTGTGAGCTGATAGGTTTTTGTAATTTGGGTTTACGTGTCTGTAAAAATTCCTACAATTCATCATTTTTCCACGCCTTTTTCTTTTCTGTTAAAAGAAAAAAAGTGTGAGTATAATATACCTCTTCAAATTTCCTTTTTGGAAGGTTGCAGTCTAGAAATTTTTGGTCGATTTTCGACCTCAGTATTTTTTGGAGGGCAGGTGTCATTTACAGCACTGCAATTGGTGAATATTTAGTGACCTTTTGCAGTGGGTTTAAAGCTGCTGTTGTGGGAAACGGCCACAAGGATGCAGCATTTCTCCATTCCCAAATCTGGGTACTAGGGCAGCAGAGCCGTTCTGGAAGTCGTTTGCCTAGGTTGTAAATTTGAATGGAATGGGCCAGGAAAACCCCCCATAAGTTCATGTCTCATTACTCCTAGTTCGTGGTTTTAATTTTTTCAATTGGGGTAAAGGTTAGAATGTTGCTTGTCCAAGGTATATGCACTCTGGTTCATCTACATATTCTATATACCTATTTATGTAGAGATCCTCTTCCCGTGTAAATTATTACAGAGTGTTGCGTAAACCCTCCTTGCTGTATGGTCGGTCTTTTTGATATATGTGTATAATATGTGTTTGTATACATATGGTAACGCTAATCTTCATTTATCCATTCCCCCCACCTTTCCTTTTAGATATGCATAGTATTTTTTTTAATAAGTCTGTGAATGACTTTCTCTTTGGAAATATGTTCATTTGTGTCAGTTATTAGATAACGCCTCTAAGTGATATCATAGGATATAGGACTTTTGCTTTCCGACTTACCTCATGTTCTGTGATTATCTCCAAGATCATCTATGGTGCCTCAAAGAGCAGTGTTTCATTGTTTTCCATGGCTAGTATTCATTGTGTACATGGACCACTTCTTCTTTACCCTTTCATCTGTTGATGGACATTTTGGTTGCTTCACTGTCCTGTCTATTGTGAATAAGGCTGCAGTGCAGCTTTGGCAGCCCGGGTCTTCTTCATTCTGGTCTTCTCAGGTGAGAGGCCCATTGGTGCGCCTGCTGGATTGAATGGTACCTCAATTTTTCCTTTTAAACGCAGCTCCTTTCTGTTCTCATTATTAGCGTTTAACCCTTTTACATCTCACCAGCAGCTAGAGGGTACACAGTTGTCTAAAACCTCTTCAGCATTTATTGTTTGTAGACTTTTTGCCAATGGTCAGTCGACTGGTGCGAGTTGAAAACTTTTTGTAGATTAGATTGCATGAGTCTACTAATTCCTGAGGTTGAGCTTTTATCCATTTTCCTTTCTTTAAAAAGAGAGTGAGTAAAACTTACCTCTTCATACTATCTTCTTGAAAATTTTGCCTGTTTTGAATTTTTTTTATCCATTCCCTACCTCAGCACAATTTTGAGGGCAGGTGTCCTTTACAGCCCTGAGTCCTTGTGAATGGTAAGTGACCATTAGCTGTGGGTTAAAAGCTGCTCTTGCGGGAATCGGCCACAAGGCGGCAGCATTTCTCCTTTACCAAATCTGGTTACTAGGGCAACAGAGCCTTACTGGAAGTGGTGTTCTAGGTTGTAAATTAGAATGGAATGTGCGAGGAAACAGCCCTTTAATTTATGTCTCATTACTTCTTCTTGGTATTTTTAACTTAATTTTTATTTTTTATCACAGCAAACTTGATTACAATGTTTTGTTTGTTCTAGGTGTGCAAGATGTGGTTCTTTCACACATATACATATATCTGTTCTTCTTCGGATCCTTTTCCCATGTAGGTTATGACACAATGTTGAGTAGTCTTCTCTTGGTATTGCGTAGGTCTTTGGTGATTATATATTTCATATGTGTATGTATCTCTCTGTTAACCTCAATATGGTAATGTATCCAATCCTCACACCATTCCATATGGCGAACCATAAGTTTTTTTAATGAATCTATGATAGTGTTTCTCTGTGGAAATATCTTTGTTTGTATCATTTTTTAGGTAACACCTATGTGTGATATGATAGGATATGTGTCTTTCGCTTTCTCACTTACTCCAAGTTGCGTGATTACTTCTAGACTCATCTATGGTGCTGCAAATGACATTGTTTCATTTTTTCACTAGCTCATATTCCATCTGTACAGGTAGCAGCTTTCTTTGTCCACCCATCTGTCGTTGGACTTTTTGGTTACTTCCATATCTTGGCTATTGTAATACTATGCAATGCAGATTTGCGTGCCTGTGTCCTTCCAATTCTGTCTTCTTAGTTTATAGGTCCAGGAATAGGTCTGCTGGATCATATGGTAGCTCAATGTTTACCTTTTCAAGGCACCTCTATTCTGTTCTCCTTAGTGGCTCTTTCCAGGTTACGTCCCACTTAAAGTGGAGGGTATGTATTTCTTCCCAGCACCTTCAGCATTTATTCTTTGTAGTTTTTGCTGATGGTTATTCTGAGTGGTGTGAGCTGATACCTCTTTGTGGTTGAATTTGCATGTGTCACATAATGCGTTGAAATTGAGCTTTAAGACATGTCCTTTTTATTTTTCCAGCTGTGATTAGAGCTTATTTCTTCAAAGTGTTTTCTTAAAGTATGTGTCACCATTTGAAATATTTTGGACGTTATCTCCCTCAAGACATTTTGAGGGCAGGTTTCATTTACAGCCCTGCAGTACTTGTTCATATGAAGTGACCGTTAGCTCAGGCTTTAAACCTGCTTTTGCAGGTAACAGCCAGAGAGTGGCAGCCTTTCTACGTTCCCCATGCTGGTACTAGGGAAACAGACCTACCGGCCAGTGGTGTTCTTCGGTTATAAATTAGAGTGCAATGTGCCCGGGTAAACCCACAAATGTTGATGTCTCCTTGCTTTTGTTTGTTTTTAAATTTAATTTATATTTATTATTCGAGTAATAGTCCATTGTGTACGTGGACCACTTCTTCTTGGTGCATTCCTCTGTTGATGGACATTTTCATGGCTTCCAAGTGCTGGCTGTGGTAAATCTTGCTGGCGTACATGTTTGCCAGCCTGTGACTTTTTGATTCTCATTTTCTCAGGTGATAGGCCAAGCAGCGGTTGTGATTGATTGACTGGTAGCTCAATGTTTCCCTTTTCAAAGCACCTACATTGTGTTTTCATTAGTGGCTCTTTACATGCCCCCCCTTACAACCGAGGGTACGCATTTCTCCACACTCCCTTCACCATTTATTTTTTGCAGCATTTTTCCTAATGGCCATTCTGACTGCTGTGAGCTGATAGGTTTTTGTAGTATGGGTATGCATGTCATTAAAATTTTTAAAATTCATCATATTCCTACGCCTTTTTCTTTTCTCTTAAAAGAAAAAACCGTGAGTACAATAGAGCTCTTGAAATTGTCTTCTTCGAAGGTTGCCCTCTTTTGAATATTTTGGTCGATTTTTGACCCCAGACATCTTCTGGAGGGCTGGTGTCATTTACAGAACTGCAAGTTGGTGAAAATTTAGTGACCTTTTGCAGTGGGTTCAAAGCTGCTGTTGTGGGAAACGGCCACAAGGAGGTAGCATTTCTCCATGCCCCAATCGGGGTACTAGGGCAGCAGAGCCTTTCTGGAAGTCATTGTCCTAGGTTGTAAATTCGAATGGAATTTGCCAGGAGAAATCCCCATATGTTTATGTCTCATTACTTCTTCTTGGTTTTTAAAATTTTTTTAATCTGGGTAAAGTTTAGAATATTGTTTGTCCTAGGTGTACACAATCTGGTTCATTTGTACATCATGTATGTCTATTAACGTACAGATCCTCTTCCCATATAAAATATTCCAGTGTTCCGTCGACCTCCCTTGTTATATGTTCGGTCTTTTTGATACATGTATATAATATGTATTTGTATATGTATAGTAACACTAATCTTCATTTCTCATTTCCCCCCCCTCCTTTCCTTTTAGATGAGCATAGTTTGTTTTCTAAGCCTGTGAGTGTCTTTCTCTTTGGAAATCTGTTCATCTGTGTCACTTATTAGATAATGCCATAAGTGATAATATAGGCTATAGGCCTTTTGCTTTCCGACCTACTTCATGTTTTGTGATTATCTCCAGGCTCATCTATGGTGCCTCAAAGAGCAGTGCTTCAATGTTTTCCATGGCTAATATTCCATTGTGTACATGGACCACTTCTTCTTGGTGCATTCCTCTGTTGATGGACATTTTCGTTGCTTCCAAGTGTTGCCTATGGTAAATATTGCTGGACTGCAGGATTGCCAGCCTGTGATTTTTGATTTTCATTTTCTCAGGTGATAGACCCAGCAGTGGGTATGATTGATTGACTGGTATGGTAGCTCAACGTTTACCTTTTCAAGGCACCTCAATTGTGCTTTCATTAGTGGCTCTTACCACGTCCCCCTTAGAATCGAGGGTACGCATTTCTCCACAATCACGTCAGCATCTATTGTTTGCAGCATTTTTGTTGATGGCCATTCTGACTGGTGTGAGCTGATAGGTTTTTGTAATTTGGGTTTACGTGTCTGTAAAAATTCCTACAATTCATCATTTTTCCACGCCTTTTTCTTTTCTGTTAAAAGAAAAAAAAGTGTGAGTATAATATACCTCTTCAAATTTCCTTTTTGGAAGGTTGCAGTCTAGAAATTTTTGGTCGATTTTCGACCTCAGTATTTTTTGGAGGGCAGGTGTCATTTACAGCACTGCAATTGGTGAATATTTAGTGACCTTTTGCAGTGGGTTTAAAGCTGCTGTTGTGGGAAACGGCCACAAGGATGCAGCATTTCTCCATTCCCAAATCTGGGTACTAGGGCAGCAGAGCCGTTCTGGAAGTCGTTTGCCTAGGGTGTAAATTTGAATGCAATGGGCAAGGAAAACCCCCCATAAGTTCATGTCTCATTACTCCTAGTTCGTGGTTTTAATTTTTTCAATTGGGGTAAAGGTTAGAATGTTGCTTGTCCAAGGTATACGCACTCTGGTTCATCTACATATTCTATATACCTATTTATGTAGAGATCCTCTTCCCGTGTAAATTATTACAGAGTGTTGCGTAAAACCTCCTTGCTGTATGGTCGGTCTTTTTGATATATGTGTATAATATGTGTTTGTATACATATGGTAACGCTAATCTTCATTTATCCATTCCCCCCACCTTTCCTTTTAGATAAGCATAGTATTTTTTTTAATAAGTCTGTGATTGACTTTCTCTGTGGAAATATGTTCCTTTGTGTCAGTTATTAGATAACGCCTCTAAGTGATATCATAGGATATAGGACTTTTGCTTTCCGACTTACCTCATATTCTGTGATTATCTCCAAGATCATCTATGGTGCCTCAAAGAGCAGTGTTTCATTGTTTTCCATGGCTAGTATTCATTGTGTACATGGACCACTTCTTCTTTACCCTTTCATCTGTTGATGGACATTTTGGTTGCTTCACTGTCCTGTCTATTGTGAATAAGGCTGCAGTGCAGTTTTGGCAGCCCGTGTCTTCTTCATTCTGGTCTTCTCAGGTGAGAGGCCCATTGGTGCGCCTGCTGGATTGAATGGTACCTCAATTTTTCCTTTTAAACGCAGCTCCTTTCTGTTCTCATTATTAGCGTTTAACCCTTTTACATCTCACCAGCAGCTAGAGGGTACACAGTTCTCTAAAACCTCTTCAGCATTTATTGTTTGTAGACTTTTTGCCAATGGTCAGTCGACTGGTGCGAGTTGAAAACTTTTTGTAGATTAGATTGCATGAGTCTACTAATTCCTGAGGTTGAGCTTTTATCCATTTTCCTTTCTTTAAAAAGAGAGTGAGTAAAACTTACCTCTTCATACTATCTTCTTGAAAATTTTGCCTGTTTTGAATTTTTTTTATCCATTCCCTACCTCAGCACAATTTTGAGGGCAGGTGTCCTTTACAGCCCTGAGTCCTTGTGAAAGGTAAGTGACCATTAGCTGCGGGTTAAAAGCTGCTCTTGCGGGAATCGGCCACAAGGCGGCAGCATTTCTCCTTTACCAAATCTGGTTACTAGGGCAACAGAGCCTTACTGGAAGTGGTGTTCTAGGTTGTAAATTAGAATGGAATGTGCGAGGAAACAGCCCTTTAATTTATGTCTCATTAATTCTTGTTGGTATTTTTAACTTAATTTTTATTTTTTACCACAGCAAACTTGATTACAATGTTTTGTTTGTTCTAGGTGTGCAAGATGTGGTTCTTTCACACATATACATATATCTGTTCTTCTTCGGATCCTTTTCCCATGTAGGTTATGACACAATGTTGAGTAGTCTTCTCTTGGTATTGCGTAGGTCTTTGGTGATTATATATTTCATACGTGTATGTATCTCTCTGTTCACCTCAATATGGTAATGTATCCAATCCTCACACCATTCCATATGGCGAACCATAAGTTTTTTTAATGAATCTATGATAGTGTTTCTCTGTGGAAATATCTTTGTTTGTATCATTTTTTAGGTAACACCTATGTGTGATATGATAGGATATGTGTCTTTCGCTTTCTCACTTACTCCAAGTTGCGTGATTACTTCTAGACTCATCTATGGTGCTGCAAATGGCATTGTTTCATTTTTTCACTAGCTCATATTCCATCTGTACAGGTAGCAGCTTTCTTTGTCCACCCATCTGTCGTTGGACTTTTTGGTTACTTCCATATCTTGGCTATTGTAATACTATGCAATGCAGATTTGCGTGCCTGTGTCCTTCCAATTCTGTCTTCTTAGTTTATAGGTCCAGGAATAGGTCTGCTGGATCATATGGTAGCTCAATGTTTACCTTTTCAAGGCACCTCTATTTTGTTCTCCTTAGTGGCTCTTTCCAGGTTACGTCCCACTTAAAGTGGAGGGTATGTATTTCTTCCCAGCACCTTCAGCATTTATTCTTTGTAGTTTTTGCTGATGGTTATTGTGAGTGGTGTGAGCTGATACCTCTTTGTGGTTGAATTTGCATGTGTCTCATAATGCGTTGAAATTGAGCTTTAAGACACGTCCTTTTTATTTTTCCAGCTGTGATTAGAGCTTATTTCTTCAAAGTGTTTTCTTAAAGTATGTGTCACCATTTGAAATATTTTGGCCATTATCTCCCTCAAGACATTTTGAGGGCAGGTTTCATTTACAGCCCTGCAGTACTTGTTCACATGAAGTGACCGTTAGCTCAGGCTTTAAACCTGCTTTTGCAGGTAACGGCCAGCGAGCGGCAGCCTTTCTACGTTCCCCATGCTGGTACTAGGGAAACAGACCTACCGGCCAGTGGTGTTCTTCGGTTATAAATTAGAGTGCAATGTGCCCGGGTAAACCCACAAATGTTGATGTCTCCTTGCTTTTGTTTGTTTTTAAATTTAATGTATAGTTATTATTGGAGTAATAGTCCATTGTGTACGTGGACCACTTCTTCTTGGTGCATTCCTCTGTTGATGGACATTTTCATGGCTTCCAAGTGCTGGCTGTGGTAAATCTTGCTGGCGTACAGGTTTTCCAGCCTGTGACTTTTTGATTCTCATTTTCTCAGGTGATAGGCCAAGCAGCGGTTGTGATTGATTGACTGGTAGCTCAATGTTTCCCTTTTCAAAGCACCTACATTGTGTTTTCATTAGTGGCTCTTTACATGCCCCCCCTTACAACCGAGGGTACGCATTTCTCCACACTCCCTTCACCATTTATTTTTTGCAGCATTTATCCTAATGGCCATTCTGACTGCTGTGAGCTGATAGGTTTTTGTAATATGGGTATGCATGTCATTAAAATTTTTAAAATTCATCATATTCCTACGCCTTTTTCTTTTCTCTTAAAAGAAAAAACCGTGAGTACAATAGAGCTCTTGAAATTGTCTTCTTCGAAGGTTGCCCTCTTTTGAATTTTTTGGTCGATTTTTGACCCCAGACATTTTCTGGAGGGCTGGTGTCATTTACAGAACTGCAAGTTGGTGAAAATTTAGTGACCTTTTGCAGTGGGTTCAAAGCTGCTGTTGTGGGAAACGGCCACAAGGAGGTAGCATTTCTCCATGCCCCAATCTGGGTACTAGGGCAGCAGAGCCTTTCTGGAAGTCATTGTCCTAGGTTGTAAATTAGAATGGAATTTGCCAGGAGAAATCCCCATAAGTTTATGTCTCATTACTTCTTCTTGGTTTTTAAAATTTTTTTAATCTGGGTAAAGTTTAGAATATTGTTTGTCCTAGGTGTACACAATCTGGTTCATTTGTACATCATGTATGTCTATTAACGTACAGATCCTCTTCCCATGTAAAATATACCAGTGTTCCGTCGACCTCCCTTGCTATATGTTCGGTCTTTTTGATACATGTATATAATATGTATTTGTATATGTATAGTAACACTAATCTTCATTTCTCAATTTCCCCCCCTCCTTTCCTTTTAGATGAGCATAGTTTGTTTTCTAAGCCTGTGAGTGTCTTTCTCTTTGTAAATCTGTTCATCTGTGTCACTTATTAGATAATGCCATAAGTGATAATATAGGCTGTAGGCCTTTTGCTTTCCGACCTACTTCATGTTTTGTGATTATCTCCAGGCTCATCTATGGTGCCTCAAAGAGCAGTGCTTCAATGTTTTCCATGGCTAATATTCCATTGTGTACATGGACCACTTCTTCTTGGTGCATTCCTCTGTTGATGGACATTTTCGTTGCTTCCAAGTGTTGCCTATGGTAAATATTGCTGGAGTGCAGGATTGGCAGCCTGTGATTTTTGATTTTCATTTTCTCAGGTGATAGACCCAGCAGTGGGTATGATTGATTGACTGGTATGGTAGCTCAACGTTTACCTTTTCAAGGCACCTCAATTGTGCTTTCATTAGTGGCTCTTACCACGTCCCCCTTAGAATCGAGGGTACGCATTTCTCCACAATCACGTCAGCATCTATTGTTTGCAGCATTTTTGTTGATGGCCATTCTGACTGGTGTGAGCTGATAGGTTTTTGTAATTTGGGTTTACGTGTCTGTAAAAATTCCTACAATTCATCATTTTTCCACGCCTTTTTCTTTTCTGTTAAAAGAAAAAAGAAAAAAAGTGTGAGTATAATATACCTCTTCAAATTTCCTTTTTGGAAGGTTGCACTCTAGAATTTTTTGGTCGATTTTCGACCTCAGGATTTTTTGGAGGGCAGGTGTCATTTACAGCACTGCAATTGGTGAATATTTAGTGACCTTTTGCAGTGGGTTTAAAGCTGCTGTTGTGGGAAACGGCCACAAGGATGCAGCATTTCTCCATTCCCAAATCTGGGTACTGCGGCAGCAGAGCCGTTCTGGAAGTCGTTTGCCTAGGGTGTAAATTTGAATGCAATGGGCCAGGAAAACCCCCCATAAGTTCATGTCTCATTACTCCTAGTTCGTGGTTTTAATTTTTTCAATTGGGGTAAAGGTTAGAATGTTGCTTGTCCAAGGTATACGCACTCTGGTTCATCTACATATTCTATATACCTATTTATGTAGAGATCCTCTTCCCATGTAAATTATTACAGAGTGTTGCGTAAAACCTCCTTGCTGTATGGTCGGTCTTTTTGATATATGTGTATAATATGTGTTTGTATACATATGGTAACGCTAATCTTCATTTATCCATTCCCCCCACCTTTCCTTTTAGATAAGCATAGTATTTTTTTTAATAAGTCTGTGATTGACTTTCTCTGTGGAAATATGTTCCTTTGTGTCAGTTATTAGATAACGCCTCTAAGTGATATCATAGGATATAGGACTTTTGCTTTCCGACTTACCTCATATTCTGTGATTATCTCCAAGATCATCTATGGTGCCTCAAAGAGCAGTGTTTCATTGTTTTCCATGGCTAGTATTCATTGTGTACATGGACCACTTCTTCTTTACCCTTTCATCTGTTGATGGACATTTTGGTTGCTTCACTGTCCTGTCTATTGTGAATAAGGCTGCAGTGCAGTTTTGGCAGCCCGGGTCTTCTTCATTCTGGTCTTCTCAGGTGAGAGGCCCATTGGTGCGCCTGCTGGATTGAATGGTACCTCAATTTTTCCTTTTAAACGCAGCTCCTTTCTGTTCTCATTATTAGCGTTTAACCCTTTTACATCTCACCAGCAGCTAGAGGGTACACAGTTCTCTAAAACCTCTTCAGCATTTATTGTTTGTAGACTTTTTGCCAATGGTCAGTCGACTGGTGCGAGTTGAAAACTTTTTGTAGATTAGATTGCATGAGTCTACTAATTCCTGAGGTTGAGCTTTTATCCATTTTCCTTTCTTTAAAAAGAGAGTGAGTAAAACTTACCTCTTCATACTATCTTCTTGAAAATTTTGCCTGTTTTGAATTTTTTTATCCATTCCCTATCTCAGCACAATTTTGAGGGCAGGTGTCCTTTACAGCCCTGAGTCCTTGTGAATGGTAAGTGAACATTAGCTGTGGGTTAAAAGCTGCTCTTGCGGGAATCGGCCACAAGGCGGCAGCATTTCTCCTTTACCAAATCTGGTTACTAGGGCAACAGAGCCTTACTGGAAGTGGTGTTCTAGGTTGTAAATTAGAATGGAATGTGCGAGGAAACAGCCCTTTAATTTATGTCTCATTACTTCTTGTTGGTATTTTTAACTTAATTTTTATTTTTTATCACAGCAAACTTGATTACAATGTTTTGTTTGTTCTAGGTGTGCAAGATGTGGTTCTTTCACACATATACATATATCTGTTCTTCTTCGGATCCTTTTCCCATGTAGGTTATGACACAATGTTGAGTAGTCTTCTCTTGGTATTGCGTAGGTCTTTGGTGATTATATATTTCATATGTGTATGTATCTCTCTGTTCACCTCAATATGGTAATGTATCCAATCCTCACACCATTCCATATGGCGAACCATAAGTTTTTTTAATGAATCTATGATAGTGTTTCTCTGTGGAAATATCGTTGTTTGTATCATTTTTTAGGTAACACCTATGTGTGATATGATAGGATATGTGTCTTTCGCTTTCTCACTTACTCCAAGTTGCGTGATTACTTCTAGACTCATCTATGGTGCTGCAAATGGCATTGTTTCATTTTTTCACTAGCTCATATTCCATCTGTACAGGTAGCAGCTTTCTTTGTCCACCCATCTGTTGTTGGACTTTTTGGTTACTTCCATATCTTGGCTATTGTAATACTATGCAATGCAGATTTGCATGCCTGTGTCCTTCCAATTCTGTCTTCTTAGTTTATAGGTCCAGGAATAGGTCTGCTGGATCATATGGTAGCTCAATGTTTACCTTTTCAAGGCACCTCTATTCTGTTCTCCTTAGTGGCTCTTTCCAGGTTGCGTCCCACTTAAAGTGGAGGGTATGTATTTCTTCCCAGCACCTTCAGCATTTATTCTTTGTAGTTTTTGCTGATGGTTATTCTGAGTGGTGTGAGCTGATACCTCTTTGTGGTTGAATTTGCATGTGTCACATAATGCGTTGAAATTGATCTTTAAGACACGTCCTTTGTATTTTTACAGCTGTGATTAGAGCTTATTTCTTCAAAGTGTTTTCTTAAAGTATGTGTCACCATTTGAAATATTTTGGCCATTATCTCCCTCAAGACATTTTGAGGGCAGGTTTCATTTACAGCCCTGCAGTACTTGTTCATATGAAGTGACCGTTAGCTCAGGCTTTAAACCTGCTTTTGCAGGTAACGGCCAGAGAGCGGCAGCCTTTCTACGTTCCCCATGCTGGTACTAGGGAAACAGACCTACCGGCCAGTAGTGTTCTTCGGTTATAAATTAGAGTGCAATGTGCCCGGGTAAACCCACAAATGTTGATGTCTCCTTGCTTTTGTTTGTTTCTAAATTTAATTTATATTTATTATTAGAGTAATAGTCCATTGTGTACGTGGACCACTTCTTTTTGGTGCATTCCTCTGTTGATGGACATTTTCATGGCTTCCAAGTGCTGGCTGTGGTAAATCTTGCTGGCGTACAGGTTTGCCAGCCTGTGACTTTTTGATTCTCATTTTCTCAGGTGATAGGCCAAGCAGCGGTTGTGATTGATTGACTGGTAGCTCAATGTTTCCCTTTTCAAAGCACCTACATTGTGTTTTCATTAGTGGCTCTTTACATGCCCCCCCTTACAACCGAGGGTACGCATTTCTCCACACTCCCTTCACCATTTAATTTTTGCAGCATTTTTCCTAATGGTCATTCTGACTGCTGTGAGCTGATAGGTTTTTGTAGTATGGGTATGCATGTCATTAAAATTTTTAAAATTCATCATATTCCTACGCCTTTTTCTTTTCTCTTAAAAGAAAAAACTGTGAGTACAATAGAGCTCCTGAAATTGTCTTCTTCGAAGGTTGCCCTCTTTTGAATTTTTTGGTCGATTTTTGACCCCAGACTTTTTCTGGAGGGCTGGTGTCATTTACAGAACTGCAAGTTGGTGAAAATTTAGTGACCTTTTGCAGTGGGTTCAAAGCTGCTGTTGTGGGAAACGGCCACAAGGAGGTAGCATTTCTCCATGCCCCAATCTGGGTACTAGGGCAGCAGAGCCTTTCTGGAAGTCATTGTCCTAGGTTGTAAATTAGAATGGAATTTGCCAGGAGAAATCCCCATAAGTTTATGTCTCATTACTTCTTCTTGGTTTTTAAAATTTTTTTAATCTGGGTAAAGTTTAGAATACTGTTTGTCCTAGGTGTACACAATCTGGTTCATTTGTACATCATGTATGTCTATTAACGTACAGATCCTCTTCCCATGTAAAATATTCCAGTGTTCCTTCGACCTCCCTTGCTATATGTTCGGTCTTTTTGATACATGTATATAATATGTATTTGTATATGTATAGTAACACTAATCTTCATTTCTCAATTTCCCCCCTTCCTTTCCCTTTAGATGAGCATAGTTTGTTTTCTAAGCCTGTGAGTGTCTTTCTCTTTGGAAATCTGTTCATCTGTGTCAGTTATTAGATAATGCCATAAGTGATAATATAGGCTGTAGGCCTTTTGCTTTCCGACCTACTTCATGTTTTGTGATTATCTCCAGGCTCATCTATGGTGCCTCAAAGAGCAGTGCTTCAATGTTTTCCATGGCTAATATTCCATTGTGTACATGGACCACTTCTTCTTGGTGCATTCCTCTGTTGATGGACATTTTCGTTGCTTCCAAGTGTTGCCTATGGTAAATATTGCTGGAGTGCAGGATTGCCAGCCTGTGATTTTTGATTTTCATTTTCTCAGGTGATAGACCCAGCAGTGGGTATGATTGATTGACTGGTATGGTAGCTCAACGTTTACCTTTTCAAGGCACCTCAATTGTGCTTTCATTAGTGGCTCTTACCAGGTCCCCCTTAGAATCGAGGGTACGCATTTCTCCACAATCACGTCAGCATCTATTTTTTGCAGCATTTTTTTGATGGCCATTCTGACTGGTGTGAGCTGATAGGTTTTTGTAATTTGGGTTTACGTGTCTGTAAAAATTCCTACAATTCATCATTTTTCCACGCCTTTTTCTTTTCTGTTAAAAGAAAAAAAGTGTGAGTATAATATACCTCTTCAAATTTCCTTTTTGGAAGGTTGCAGTCTAGAAATTTTTGGTCGATTTTCGACCTCAGTATTTTTTGGAGGGCAGGTGTCATTTACAGCACTGCAATTGGTGAATATTTAGTGACCTTTTGCAGTGGGTTTAAAGCTGCTGTTGTGGGAAACGGCCACAAGGATGCAGCATTTCTCCATTCCCAAATCTGGGTACTAGGGCAGCAGAGCCGTTCTGGAAGTCGTTTGCCTAGGTTGTAAATTTGAATGGAATGGGCCAGGAAAAACCCCCATAAGTTCATGTCTCATTACTCCTAGTTCGTGGTTTTAATTTTGTCAATTGGGGAAAAGGTTAGAATGTTGCTTGTCCAAGGTATATGCACTCTGGTTCATCTACATATTCTATATACCTATTTATGTAGAGATCCTCTTCCCGTGTAAATTATTACAGAGTGTTGCGTAAACCCTCCTTGCTGTATGGTCGGTCTTTTTGATATATGTGTATAATATGTGTTTGTATACATATGGTAACGCTAATCTTCATTTATCCATTCCCCCCACCTTTCCTTTTAGATAAGCATAGTATTTTTTTTAATAAGTCTGTGATTGACTTTCTCTGTGGAAATATGTTCCTTTGTGTCAGTTATTAGATAACGCCTCTAAGTGATATCATAGGATATAGGACTTTTGCTTTCCGACTTACCTCATGTTCTGTGATTATCTCCAAGATCATCTATGGTGCCTCAAAGAGCAGTGTTTCATTGTTTTCCATGGCTAGTATTCATTGTGTACATGGACCACTTCTTCTTTACCCTTTCATCTGTTGATGGACATTTTGGTTGCTTCACTGTCCTGTCTATTGTGAATAAGGCTGCAGTGCAGCTTTGGCAGCCCGGGTCTTCTTCATTCTGGTCTTCTCAGGTGAGAGGCCCATTGGTGCGCCTGCTGGATTGAATGGTACCTCAATTTTTCCTTTTAAACGCAGCTCCTTTCTGTTCTCATTATTAGCGTTTAACCCTTTTACATCTCACCAGCAGCTAGAGGGTACACAGTTCTCTAAAACCTCTTCAGCATTTATTGTTTGTAGACTTTTTGCCAATGGTCAGTCGACTGGTGCGAGTTGAAAACTTTTGTAGATTAGATTGCATGAGTCTACTAATTCCTGAGGTTGAGCTTTTATCCATTTTCCTTTCTTTAAAAAGAGAGTGAGTAAAACTTACCTCTTCATACTATCTTCTTGAAAATTGTGCCTGTTTTGAATTTTTTTTATCCATTCCCTACCTCAGCACAATTTTGAGGGCACGTGTCCTTTACAGCCCTGAGTCCTTGTGAATGGTAAGTGACCATTAGCTGTGGGTTAAAAGCTGCTCTTGCGGGAATCGGCCACAAGGCGGCAGCATTTCTCCTTTACCAAATCTGGTTACTAGGGCAACAGAGCCTTACTGGAAGTGGTGTTCTAGGTTGTAAATTAGAATGGAATGTGCGAGGAAACAGCCCTTTAATTTATGTCTCATTACTTCTTCTTGGTATTTTTAACTTAATTTTTATTTTTTATCACAGCAAACTTGATTACAATGTTTTGTTTGTTCTAGGTGTGCAAGATGTGGTTCTTTCACACATATACATATATCTGTTCTTCTTCGGATCCTTTTCCCATGTAGGTTATGACACAATGTTGAGTAGTCTTCTCTTGGTATTGCGTAGGTCTTTGGTGATTATATATTTCATATGTGTATGTATCTCTCTGTTAACCTCAATATGGTAATGTATCCAATCCTCACACCATTCCATATGGCGAACCATAAGTTTTTTTAATGAATCTATGATAGTGTTTCTCTGTGGAAATATCTTTGTTTGTATCATTTTTTAGGTAACACCTATGTGTGATATGATAGGATATGTGTCTTTCGCTTTCTCACTTACTCCAAGTTGCGTGATTACTTCTAGACTCATCTATGGTGCTGCAAATGGCATTGTTTCATTTTTTCACTAGCTCATATTCCATCTGTACAGGTAGCAGCTTTCTTTGTCCACCCATCTGTCGTTGGACTTTTTGGTTACTTCCATATCTTGGCTATTGTAATACTATGCAATGCAGATTTGCGTGCCTGTGTCCTTCCAATTCTGTCTTCTTAGTTTATAGGTCCAGGAATAGGTCTGCTGGATCATATGGTAGCTCAATGTTTACCTTTTCAAGGCACCTCTATTCTGTTCTCCTTAGTGTCTCTTTCCAGGTTACATCCCACTTAAAGTGGAGGGTATGTATTTCTTCCCAGCACCTTCAGCATTTATTCTTTGTAGTTTTTGCTGATGGTTATTCTGAGTGGTGTGAGCTGATACCTCTTTGTGGTTGAATTTGCATGTGTCACATAATGCGTTGAAATTGAGCTTTAAGACATGTCCTTTTTATTTTTCCAGCTGTGATTAGAGCTTATTTCTTCAAAGTGTTTTCTTAAAGTATGTGTCACCATTTGAAATATTTTGGCCATTATCTCCCTCAAGACATTTTGAGGGCAGGTTTCATTTACAGCCCTGCAGTACTTGTTCATATGAAGTGACCGTTAGCTCAGGCTTTAAACCTGCTTTTGCAGGTAACAGCCAGAGAGCGGCAGCCTTTCTACGTTCCCCATGCTGGTACTAGGGAAACAGACCTACCGGCCAGTGGTGTTCTTCGGTTATAAATTAGAGTGCAATGTGCCCGGGTAAACCCACAAATGTTGATGTCTCCTTGCTTTTGTTTGTTTTTAAATTTAATTTATATTTATTATTAGAGTAATAGTCCATTGTGTACGTGGACCACTTCTTCTTGGTGCATTCCTCTGTTGATGGACATTTTCATGGCTTCCAAGTGCTGGCTGTGGTAAATCTTGCTGGCGTACAGGTTTGCCAGCCTGTGACTTTTTGATTCTCATTTTCTCAGGTGATAGGCCAAGCAGCGGTTGTGATTGATTGACTGGTAGCTCAATGTTTCCCTTTTCAAAGCACCTACATTGTGTTTTCATTATTGGCTCTTTACATGCCCCCCCTTACAACCGAGGGTACGCATTTCTCCACACTCCCTTCACCATTTAATTTTTGCAGCATTTTTCCTAATGGCCATTCTGACTGCTGTGAGCTGATAGGTTTTTGTAGTATGGGTATGCATGTCATTAAAATTTTTAAAATTCATCATATTCCTACGCCTTTTTCTTTTCTCTTAAAAGAAAAAACCGTGAGTACAATAGAGCTCTTGAAATTGTCTTCTTCGAAGGTTGCCCTCTTTTGAATTTTTTGGTCGATTTTTGACCCCAGACATTTTCTGGAGGGCTGGTGTCATTTACAGAACTGCAAGTTGGTGAAAATTTAGTGACCTTTTGCAGTGGGTTCAAAGCTGCTGTTGTGGGAAACGGCCACAAGGAGGTAGCATTTCTCCATGCCCCAATCGGGGTACTAGGGCAGCAGAGCCTTTCTGGAAGTCATTGTCCTAGGTTGTAAATTCGAATGGAATTTGCCAGGAGAAATCCCCATAAGTTTATGTCTCATTACTTCTTCTTGGTTTTTAAATTTTTTTTAATCTGGGTAAAGTTTAGAATATTGTTTGTCCTAGGTGTACACAATCTGGTTCATTTGTACATCATGTATGTCTATTAACGTACAGATCCTCTTCCCATATAAAATATTCCAGTGTTCCGTCGACCTCCCTTGTTATATGTTCGGTCTTTTTGATACATGTATATAATATGTATTTGTATATGTATAGTAACACTAATCTTCATTTCTCATTTCCCCCCCCTCCTTTCCTTTTAGATGAGCATAGTTTGTTTTCTAAGCCTGTGAGTGTCTTTCTCTTTGGAAATCTGTTCATCTGTGTCAGTTATTAGATAATGCCATAAGTGATAATATAGGCTATAGGCCTTTTGCTTTCCGACCTACTTCATGTTCTGTGATTATCTCCAGGCTCATCTATGGTGCCTCAAAGAGCAGTGCTTCAATGTTTTCCATGGCTAATATTCCATTGTGTACATGGACCACTTCTTCTTGGTGCATTCCTCTGTTGATGGACATTTTCGTTGCTTCCAAGTGTTGCCTATGGTAAATATTGCTGGAGTGCAGGATTGCCAGCCTGTGATTTTTGATTTTCATTTTCTCAGGTGATAGACCCAGCAGTGGGTATGATTGATTGACTGGTATGGTAGCTCAAGGTTTACCTTTTCAAGGCACCTCAATTGTGCTTTCATTAGTGGCTCTTACCACGTCCCCCTTAGAATCGAGGGTACGCATTTCTCCACAATCACGTCAGCATCTATTGTTTGCAGCATTTTTGTTGATGGCCATTCTGACTGTTGTGAGCTGATAGGTTTTTGTAATTTGGGTTTACGTGTCTGTAAAAATTCCTACAATTCATCATTTTTCCACGCCTTTTTCTTTTCTGTTAAAAGAAAAAAGTGTGAGTATAATATACCTCTTCAAATTTCCTTTTTGGAAGGTTGCACTCTAGAATTTTTTGGTCGATTTTCGACCTCAGTATTTTTTGGAGGGCAGGTGTCATTTACAGCACTGCAATTGGTGAATATTTAGTGACCTTTTGCAGTGGGTTTAAAGCTGCTGTTGTGGGAAACGGCCACAAGGATGCAGCATTTCTCCATTCCCAAATCTGGGTACTAGGGCAGCAGAGCCGTTCTGGAAGTCGTTTGCCTAGGTTGTAAATTTGAATGGAATGGGCCAGGAAAACCCCCATAAGTTCATGTCTCATTACTCCTAGTTCGTGGTTTTAATTTTTTCAATTGGGGTAAAGGTTAGAATGTTGCTTGTCCAAGGTGTACGCACTCTGGTTCATCTACATATTCTATATACCTATTTATGTAGAGATCCTCTTCCCGTGTAAACTATTACAGAGTGTTGCGTAAACCCTCCTTGCTGTATGGTCGGTCTTTTTGATATATGTGTATAATATGTGTTTGTATACATATGGTAACGCTAATCTTCATTTATCCATTCCCCCCACCTTTCCTTTTAGATATGCATAGTATTTTTTTTAATAAGTCTGTGAATGACTTTCTCTGTGGAAATATGTTCATTTGTGTCAGTTATTAGATAACGCCTCTAAGTGATATCATAGGATATAGGACTTTTGCTTTCCGACTTACCTCATGTTCTGTGATTATCTCCAAGATCATCTATGGTGCCTCAAAGAGCAGTGTTTCATTGTTTTCCATGGCTAGTATTCATTGTGTACATGGACCACTTCTTCTTTACCCTTTCATCTGTTGATGGACATTTTGGTTGCTTCACTGTCCTGTCTATTGTGAATAAGGCTGCAGTGCAGCTTTGGCAGCCCGGGTCTTCTTCATTCTGGTCTTCTCAGGTGAGAGGCCCATTGGTGCGCCTGCTGGATTGAATGGTACCTCAATTTTTCCTTTTAAACGCAGCTCCTTTCTGTTCTCATTATTAGCGTTTAACCCTTTTACATCTCACCAGCAGCTAGAGGGTACACAGTTGTCTAAAACCTCTTCAGCATTTATTGTTTGTAGACTTTTTGCCAATGGTCAGTCGACTGGTGCGAGTTGAAAACTTTTTGTAGATTAGATTGCATGAGTCTACTAATTCCTGAGGTTGAGCTTTTATCCATTTTCCTTTCTTTAAAAAGAGAGTGAGTAAAACTTACCTCTTCATACTATCTTCTTGAAAATTGTGCCTGTTTTGAATTTTTTTTATCCATTCCCTACCTCAGCACAATTTTGAGGGCACGTGTCCTTTACAGCCCTGAGTCCTTGTGAATGGTAAGTGACCATTAGCTGTGGGTTAAAAGCTGCTCTTGCGGGAATCGGCCACAAGGCGGCAGCATTTCTCCTTTACCAAATCTGGTTACTAGGGCAACAGAGCCTTACTGGAAGTGGTGTTCTAGGTTGTAAATTAGAATGGAATGTGCGAGGAAACAGCCCTTTAATTTATGTCTCATTACTTCTTCTTGGTATTTTTAACTTAATTTTTATTTTTTATCACAGCAAACTTGATTACAATGTTTTGTTTGTTCTAGGTGTGCAAGATGTGGTTCTTTCACACATATACATATATCTGTTCTTCTTCGGATCCTTTTCCCATGTAGGTTATGACACAATGTTGAGTAGTCTTCTCTTGGTATTGCGTAGGTCTTTGGTGATTATATATTTCATATGTGTATGTATCTCTCTGTTAACCTCAATATGGTAATGTATCCAATCCTCACACCATTCCATATGGCGAACCATAAGTTTTTTTAATGAATCTATGATAGTGTTTCTCTGTGGAAATATCTTTGTTTGTATCATTTTTTAGGTAACACCTATGTGTGATATGATAGGATATGTGTCTTTCGCTTTCTCACTTACTCCAAGTTGCGTGATTACTTCTAGACTCATCTATGGTGCTGCAAATGACATTGTTTCATTTTTTCACTAGCTCATATTCCATCTGTACAGGTAGCAGCTTTCTTTGTCCACCCATCTGTCGTTGGACTTTTTGGTTACTTCCATATCTTGGCTATTGTAATACTATGCAATGCAGATTTGCGTGCCTGTGTCCTTCCAATTCTGTCTTCTTAGTTTATAGGTCCAGGAATAGGTCTGCTGGATCATATGGTAGCTCAATGTTTACCTTTTCAAGGCACCTCTATTCTGTTCTCCTTAGTGGCTCTTTCCAGGTTACGTCCCACTTAAAGTGGAGGGTATGTATTTCTTCCCAACACCTTCAGCATTTATTCTTTGTAGTTTTTGCTGATGGTTATTCTGAGTGGTGTGAGCTGATACCTCTTTGTGGTTGAATTTGCATGTGTCACATAATGCGTTGAAATTGAGCTTTAAGACATGTCCTTTTTATTTTTCCAGCTGTGATTAGAGCTTATTTCTTCAAAGTGTTTTCTTAAAGTATGTGTCACCATTTGAAATATTTTGGCCATTATCTCCCTCAAGACATTTTGAGGGCAGGTTTCATTTACAGCCCTGCAGTACTTGTTCATATGAAGTGACCGTTAGCTCAGGCTTTAAACCTGCTTTTGCAGGTAACAGCCAGAGAGTGGCAGCCTTTCTACGTTCCCCATGCTGGTACTAGGGAAACAGACCTACCGGCCAGTGGTGTTCTTCGGTTATAAATTAGAGTGCAATGTGCCCGGGTAAACCCACAAATGTTGATGTCTCCTTGCTTTTGTTTGTTTTTAAATTTAATTTATATTTATTATTCGAGTAATAGTCCATTGTGTACGTGGACCACTTCTTCTTGGTGCATTCCTCTGTTGATGGACATTTTCATGGCTTCCAAGTGCTGGCTGTGGTAAATCTTGCTGGCGTACATGTTTGCCAGCCTGTGACTTTTTGATTCTCATTTTCTCAGGTGATAGGCCAAGCAGCGGTTGTGATTGATTGACTGGTAGCTCAATGTTTCCCTTTTCAAAGCACCTACATTGTGTTTTCATTAGTGGCTCTTTACATGCCCCCCCTTACAACCGAGGGTACGCATTTCTCCACACTCCCTTCACCATTTATTTTTTGCAGCATTTTTCCTAATGGCCATTCTGACTGCTGTGAGCTGATAGGTTTTTGTAGTATGGGTATGCATGTCATTAAAATTTTTAAAATTCATCATATTCCTACGCCTTTTTCTTTTCTCTTAAAAGAAAAAACCGTGAGTACAATAGAGCTCTTGAAATTGTCTTCTTCGAAGGTTGCCCTCTTTTGAATTTTTTGGTCGATTTTTGACCCCAGACATTTTCTGGAGGGCTGGTGTCATTTACAGAACTGCAATTTGGTGAAAATTTAGTGACCTTTTGCAGTGGGTTCAAAGCTGCTGTTGTGGGAAACGGCCACAAGGAGGTAGCATTTCTCCATGCCCCAATCGGGGTACTAGGGCAGCAGAGCCTTTCTGGAAGTCATTGTCCTAGGTTGTAAATTCGAATGGAATTTGCCAGGAGAAATCCCCATATGTTTATGTCTCATTACTTCTTCTTGGTTTTTAAAATTTTTTTAATCTGGGTAAAGTTTAGAATATTGTTTGTCCTAGGTGTACACAATCTGGTTCATTTGTACATCATGTATGTCTATTAACGTACAGATCCTCTTCCCATATAAAATATTCCAGTGTTCCGTCGACCTCCCTTGTTATATGTTCGGTCTTTTTGATACATGTATATAATATGTATTTGTATATGTATAGTAACACTAATCTTCATTTCTCATTTCCCCCCCCTCCTTTCCTTTTAGATGAGCATAGTTTGTTTTCTAAGCCTGTGAGTGTCTTTCTCTTTGGAAATCTGTTCATCTGTGTCAGTTATTAGATAATGCCATAAGTGATAATATAGGCTATAGGCCTTTTGCTTTCCGACCTACTTCATGTTCTGTGATTATCTCCAGGCTCATCTATGGTGCCTCAAAGAGCAGTGCTTCAATGTTTTCCATGGCTAATATTCCATTGTGTACATGGACCACTTCTTCTTGGTGCATTCCTCTGTTGATGGACATTTTCGTTGCTTCCAAGTGTTGCCTATGGTAAATATTGCTGGAGTGCAGGATTGGCAGCCTGTGATTTTTGATTTTCATTTTCTCAGGTGATAGACCCAGCAGTGGGTATGATTGATTGACTGCTATGGTAGCTCAACGTTTACCTTTTCAAGGCACCTCAATTGTGCTTTCATTAGTGGCTCTTACCACGTCCCCCTTAGAATCGAGTGTACGCATTTCTCCACAATCACGTCAGCATCTATTGTTTGCAGCATTTTTGTTGATGGCCATTCTGACTGTTGTGAGCTGATAGGTTTTTGAAATTTGGGTTTACGTGTCTGTAAAAATTCCTACAATTCATCATTTTTCCACGCCTTTTTCTTTTCTGTTAAAAGAAAAAAAGTGTGAGTATAATATACCTCTTCAAATTTCCTTTTTGGAAGGTTGCAGTCTAGAAATTTTTGGTCGATTTTCGACCTCAGTATTTTTTGGAGGGCAGGTGTCATTTACAGCACTGCAATTGGTGAATATTTAGTGACCTTTTGCAGTGGGTTTAAAGCTGCTGTTGTGGGAAACGGCCACAAGGATGCAGCATTTCTCCATTCCCAAATCTGGGTACTAGGGCAGCAGAGCCGTTCTGGAAGTCGTTTGCCTAGGTTGTAAATTTGAATGGAATGGGCCAGGAAAACCCCCCATAAGTTCATGTCTCATTACTCCTAGTTCGTGGTTTTAATTTTTTCAATTGGGGTAAAGGTTAGAATGTTGCTTGTCCAAGGTGTACGCACTCTGGTTCATCTACATATTCTATATACCTATTTATGTAGAGATCCTCTTCCCGTGTAAATTATTACAGAGTGTTGCATAAACCCTCCTTGCTGTATGGTCGGTCTTTTTGATATATGTGTATAATATGTGTTTGTATACATATGGTAACGCTAATCTTCATTTATCCATTCCCCCCAACTTTCCTTTTAGATAAGCATAGTATTTTTTTTAATAAGTCTGTGATTGACTTTCTCTGTGGAAATATGTTCATTTGTGTCAGTTATTAGATAACGCCTCTAAGTGATATCATAGGATATAGGACTTTTGCTTTCCGACTTACCTCATGTTCTGTGATTATCTCCAAGATCATCTATGGTGCCTCAAAGAGCAGTGTTTCATTGTTTTCCATGGCTAGTATTCATTGTGTACATGGACCACTTCTTCTTTATCCTTTCATTTGTTGATGGACATTTTGGTTGCTTCACTGTCCTGTCTATTGTGAATAAGGCTGCAGTGCAGCTTTGGCAGCCCGGGTCTTCTTCATTCTGGTCTTCTCAGGTGAGAGGCCCATTGGTGCGCCTGCTGGATTGAATGGTACCTCAATTTTTCCTTTTAAACGCAGCTCCTTTCTGTTCTCATTATTAGCGTTTAACCCTTTTACATCTCACCAGCAGCTAGAGGGTACACAGTTCTCTAAAACCTCTTCAGCATTTATTGTTTGTAGACTTTTTGCCAATGGTCAGTCGACTGGTGCGAGTTGAAAACTTTTTGTAGATTAGTTTGCATGAGTCTACTAATTCCTGAGGTTGAGCTTTTATCCATTTTCCTTTCTTTAAAAAGAGAGTGAGTAAAACTTACCTCTTCATACTATCTTCTTGAAAATTTTGCCTGTTTTGAATTTTTTTTTATCCATTCCCTACCTCAGCACAATTATGAGGGCAGGTGTCCTTTACAGCCCTGAGTCCTTGTGAATGGTAAGTGACCATTAGCTGTGGGTTAAAAGCTGCTCTTGCGGGAATCGGCCACAAGGCGGCAGCATTTCTCCTTTACCAAATCTGGTTACTAGGGCAACAGAGCCTTACTGGAAGTGGTGTTCTAGGTTGTAAATTAGAATGGAATGTGCGAGGAAACAGCCCTTTAATTTATGTCTCATTACTTCTTCTTGGTATTTTTAACTTAATTTTTATTTTTTATCACAGCAAACTTGATTACAATGTTTTGTTTGTTCTAGGTGTGCAAGATGTGGTTCTTTCACACATATACATATATCTGTTCTTCTTCGGATCCTTTTCCCATGTAGGTTATGACACAATGTTGAGTAGTCTTCTCTTGGTATTGCGTAGGTCTTTGGTGATTATATATTTCATATGTGTATGTATCTCTCTGTTAACCTCAATATGGTAATGTATCCAATCCTCACACCATTCCATATGGCGAACCATAAGTTTTTTTAATGAATCTATGATAGTGTTTCTCTGTGGAAATATCTTTGTTTGTATCATTATTTAGGTAACACCTATGTGTGATATGATAGGATATGTGTCTTTCACTTTCTCACTTACTCCAAGTTGCGTGATTACTTCTAGACTCATCTATGGTGCTGCAAATGGCATTGTTTCATTTTTTCACTAGCTCATATTCCATCTGTACAGGTAGCAGCTTTCTTTGTCCACCCATCTGTCGTTGGACTTTTTGGTTACTTCCATATCTTGGCTATTGTAATACTATGCAATGCAGATTTGCGTGCCTGTGTCCTTCCAATTCTGTCTTCTTAGTTTATAGGTCCAGGAATAGGTCTGCTGGATCATATGGTAGCTCAATGTTTACCTTTTCAAGGCACCTCTATTCTGTTCTCCTTAGTGGCTCTTCCAGGTTACGTCCCACATAAAGTGGAGCATATGTATTTCTTCCCAGCACCTTCAGCATTTATTCTTTGTAGTTTTTGCTGATGGTTATTCTGAGTGGTGTGAGCTGATACCTCTTTGTTGTTGAATTTGCATGTGTCACATAATGCGTTGAAATTGAGCTTTAAGACATGTCCTTTTTATTTTTCCAGCTGTGATTAGAGCTTATTTCTTCGAAGTGTTTTCTTAAAGTATGTGTCACCATTTGAAATATTTTGGCCATTATCTCCCTCAAGACATTTTGAGGGCAGGTTTCATTTACAGCCCTGCAGTACTTGTTCATATGAAGTGACCGTTAGCTCAGGCTTTAAACCTGCTTTTGCAGGTAACGGCCAAAGAGCGGCAGCCTTTCTACGTTCCCCATGCTGGTACTAGGGAAACAGACCTACCGGCCAGTGGTGTTCTTCGGTTATAAATTAGAGTGCAATGTGCCCGGGTAAACCCACAAATGTTGATGTCTCCTTGCTTTTGTTTGTTTTTAAATTTAATTTCTATTTATTATTAGAGTAATAGTCCATTGTGTACGTGGACCACTTCTTCTTGGTGCATTCCTCTGTTGATGGACATTTTCATGGCTTCCAAGTGCTGGCTGTGGTAAATCTTGCTGGCGTACAGGTTTGCCAGCCTGTGACTTTTTGATTCTCATTTTCTCAGGTGATAGGCCAAGCAGCGGTTGTGATTGATTGACTGGTAGCTCAATGTTTCCCTTTTCAAAGCACCTACATTGTGTTTTCATTATTGGCTCTTTACATGCCCCCCCTTACAACCGAGGGTACGCATTTCTCCACACTCCCTTCACCATTTAATTTTTGCAGCATTTTTCCTAATGGCCATTCTGACTGCTGTGAGCTGATAGGTTTTTGTAGTATGGGTATGCATGTCATTAAAATTTTAAAAATTCATCATATTCCTACGCCTTTTTTCTTTTCTCTTAAAAGAAAAAACCGTGAGTACAATAGAGCTCTTGAAATTGTCTTCTTCGAAGGTTGCCCTCTTTTGAATTTTTTGGTCGATTTTTGACCCCAGACATTTTCTGGAGGGCTGGTGTCATTTACAGAACTGCAAGTTGGTGAAAATTTAGTGACCTTTTGCAGTGTGTTCAAATCTGCTGTTGTGGGAAACGGCCACAAGGAGGTAGCATTTCTCCATGCCCCAATCTGGGTACTAGGGCAGCAGAGCCTTTCTGGAAGTCATTGTCCTAGGTTGTAAATTAGAATGGAATTTGCCAGGAGAAATCCCCATAAGTTTATGTCTCATTACTTCTTCTTGGTTTTTAATTTTTTTTTTAATCTGGGTAAAGTTTAGAATATTGTTTGTCCTAGGTGTACACAATCTGGTTCATTTGTACATCATGTATGTCTATTAACGTACAGATCCTCTTCCCATGTAAAATATTCCAGTGTTCCATCGACCTCCCTTGTTATATGTTCGGTCTTTTTGATACATGTATAAAATATGTATTTGTATATGTATAGTAACACTAATCTTCATTTCTCAATTTCCCCACCTCCTTTCCTTGTAGATGAGCATAGTTTGTTTTCTAAGCCTGTGAGTGTCTTTCTCTTTGGAAATCTGTTCATCTGTGTCAGTTATTAGATGATGCCATAAGTGATAATATAGGCTATAGGCCTTTTGCTTTCCGACCTACTTCATGTTTTGTGATTATCTCCAGGCTCATCTATGGTGCCTCAAAGAGCAGTGCTTCAATGTTTTCCATGGCTAATATTCCATTGTGTACATGGACCACTTCTTCTTGGTGCATTCCTCTGTTGATGGACATTTTCGTTGCTTCCAAGTGTTGCCTATGGTAAATATTGCTGGAGTGCAGGATTGGCAGCCTGTGATTTTTGATTTTCATTTTCTCAGGTGATAGACCCAGCAGTGGGTATGATTGATTGACTGGTATGGTAGCTCAACGTTTACCTTTTCAAGGCACCTCAATTGTGCTTTCATTAGTGGCTCTTACCACGTCCCCCTTAGAATCGAGGGTACGCATTTCTCCACCATCACGTCAGCATCTATTGTTTGCAGCATTTTTGTTGATGGCCATTCTGACTGGTGTGAGCTGATAGGTTTTTGTAATTTGGGTTTACGTGTCTGTAAAAATTCCTACAATTCATCATTTTTCCACGCCTTTTTCTTTTCTGTTAAAAGAAAAAAAGTGTGAGTATAATATACCTCTTCAAATTTCCTTTTTGGAAGGTTGCAATCTAGAAATTTTTGGTCGATTTTCGACCTCAGGATTTTTTGGAGGGCAGGTGTCATTTACAGCACTGCAATTGGTGAATATTTAGTGACCTTTTGCAGTGGGTTTAAAGCTGCTGTTGTGGTAAACGGCCACAAGGATGCAGCATTTCTCCATTCCCAAATCTGGGTACTAGGGCAGCAGAGCCGTTCTGGAAGTCGTTTGCCTAGGTTGTAAATTTGAATGGAATGGGCCAGGAAAACCCCCCATAAGTTCATGTCTCATTACTCCTAGTTCGTGGTTTTAATTTTTTTAATTGGGGTAAAGGTTAGAATGTTGCTTGTCCAAGGTATATGCACTCTGGTTCATCTACATATTCTATATACCTATTTATGTAGAGATCCTCTTCCCGTGTAAATTATTACAGAGTGTTGCGTAAAACCTCCTTGCTGTATGGTCGGTCTTTTTGATATATGTGTATAATATGTGTTTGTATACATATGGTAACGCTAATCTTCATTTATCCATTCCCCCCACCTTTCCTTTTAGATAAGCATAGTATTTTTTGTAATAAGTCTGTGATTGACTTTCTCTGTGGAAATATGTTCCTTTGTGTCAGTTATTAGATAACGCCTCTAAGTGATATCATAGGATATAGGACTTTTGCTTTCCGACTTACCTCATGTTCTGTGATTATCTCCAAGATCATCTATGGTGCCTCAAAGAGCAGTGTTTCATTGTTTTCCATGGCTAGTATTCATTGTGTACATGGACCACTTCTTCTTTACCCTTTCATCTGTTGATGGACATTTTACTTGCTTCACTGTCCTGTCTATTGTGAATAAGGCTGCAGTGCAGCTTTGGCAGCCCGGGTCTTCTTCATTCTGGTCTTCTCAGGTGAGAGGCCCATTGGTGCGCCTGCTGGATTGAATGGTACCTCAATTTTTCCTTTTAAACGCAGCTCCTTTCTGTTCTCATTATTAGCGTTTAACCCTTTTACATCTCACCAGCAGCTAGAGGGTACACAGTTGTCTAAAACCTCTTCAGCATTTATTGTTTGTAGACTTTTTGCCAATGGTCAGTCGACTGGTGCGATTTGAAAACTTTTTGTAGATTAGATTGCATGAGTCTACTAATTCCTGAGGTTGAGCTTTTATCCATTTTCCTTTCTTTAAAAAGAGAGTGAGTAAAACTTACCTCTTCATACTATCTTCTTGAAAATTTTGCCTGTTTTGAATTTTTTTTATCCATTCCCTACCTCAGCACAATTTTGAGGGCAGGTGTCCTTTACAGCCCTGAGTCCTTGTGAATGGTAAGTGACCATTAGCTGTGGGTTAAAAGCTGCTCCTGCGGGAATCGGCCACAAGGCGGCAGCATTTCTCCTTTACCAAATCTGGTTACTAGGGCAACAGAGCCTTACTGGAAGTGGTGTTCTAGGTTGTAAATTAGAATGGAATGTGCGAGGAAACAGCCCTTTAATTTATGTCTCATTACTTCTTCTTGGTATTTTTAACTTAATTTTTATTTTTTATCACAGCAAACTTGATTACAATGTTTTGTTTGTTCTAGGTGTGCAAGATGTGGTTCTTTCACACATATACATATATCTGTTCTTCTTCGGATCCTTTTCCCATGTAGGTTATGACACAATGTTGAGTAGTCTTCTCTTGGTATTGCGTAGGTCTTTGGTGATTATATATTTCATATGTGTATGTATCTCTCTGTTAACCTCAATATGGTAATGTATCCAATCCTCACACCATTCCATATGGCGAACCATAAGTTTTTTTAATGAATCTATGATAGTGTTTCTCTGTGGAAATATCTTTGTTTGTATCATTTTTTAGGTAACACCTATGTGTGATATGATAGGATATGTGTCTTTCGCTTTCTCACTTACTCCAAGTTGCGTGATTACTTCTAGACTCATCTATGGTGCTGCAAATGGCATTGTTTCATTTTTTCACTAGCTCATATTCCATCTGTACAGGTAGCAGCTTTCTTTGTCCACCCATCTGTCGTTGGACTTTTTGGTTACTTCCATATCTTGGCTATTGTAATACTATGCAATGCAGATTTGCGTGCCTGTGTCCTTCCAATTCTGTCTTCTTAGTTTATAGGTCCAGGAATAGGTCTGCTGGATCATATGGTAGCTCAATGTTTACCTTTTCAAGGCACCTCTATTTTCTTCTCCTTAGTGGCTCTTTCCAGGTTACGTCCCACTTAAAGTGGAGGGTATGTATGTCTTCTCAGCACCTTCAGCATTTATTCTTTGTAGTTTATGCTGATGGTTATTCTGAGTGGTGTGAGCTGATACCTCTTTGTGGTTGAATTTGCATGTGTCACATAATGCGTTGAAATTGAGCTTTAAGACATGTCCTTTTTATTTTTCCAGCTGTGATTAGAGCTTATTTCTTCAAAGTGTTTTCTTAAAGTTTGTGTCACCATTTGAAATATTTTGGCCATTATCTCCCTCAAGACATTTTGAGGGCAGGTTTCATTTACAGCCCTGCAGTACTTGTTCACATGAAGTGACCATTAGCTCAGGCTTTAAACCTGCTTTTGCAGGTAACGGCCAGCGAGCGGCAGCCTTTCTACGTTCCCCATGCTGGTACTAGGGAAACAGACCTACCGGCCAGGGGTGTTCTTCGGTTATAAATTAGAGTGCAATGTGCCCGGGTAAACCCACAAATGTTGATGTCTCCTTGCTTTTGTTTGTTTTTAAATTTAATTTCTATTTATTATTAGAGTAATAGTCCATTGTGTACGTGGACCACTTCTTCTTGGTGCATTCCTCTGTTGATGGACATTTTCATGGCTTCCAAGTGCTGGCTGTGGTAAATCTTGCTGGCGTACAGGTTTGCCAGCCTGTGACTTTTTGATTCTCATTTTCTCAGGTGATAGGCCAAGCAGCGGTTGTGATTGATTGACTGGTAGCTCAATGTTTCCCTTTTCAAAGCACCTACATTGTGTTTTCATTATTGGCTCTTTACATGCCCCCCCTTACAACCGAGGGTACGCATTTCTCCACACTCCCTTCACCATTTAATTTTTGCAGCATTTTTCCTAATGGCCATTCTGACTGCTGTGAGCTGATAGGTTTTTGTAGTATGGGTATGCATGTCATTAAAATTTTTAAAATTCATCATATTCCTACGCCTTTTTCTTTTCTCTTAAAAGAAAAAACCGTGAGTACAATAGAGCTCTTGAAATTGTCTTCTTCGAAGGTTGCCCTCTTTTGAATTTTTTGGTCGATTTTTGACCCCAGACATTTTCTGGGGGGCTGGTGTCATTTACAGAACTGCAAGTTGGTGAAAATTTAGTGACCTTTTGCAGTGGGTTCAAAGCTGCTGTTGTGGGAAACGGCCACAAGGAGGTAGCATTTCTCCATGCCCCAATCTGGGTAGTAGGGCAGCAGAGCCTTTCTGGAAGTCATTGTCCTAGGTTGTAAATTAGAATGGAATTTGCCAGGAGAAATCCCCATAAGTTTATGTCTCATTACTTCTTCTTGGTTTTTAAATTTTTTTTAATCTGGGTAAAGTTTAGAATATTGTTTGTCCTAGGTGTACACAATCTGGTTCATTTGTACATCATGTATGTCTATTAACGTACAGATCCTCTTCCCATGTAAAATATTCAGGTGTTCCGTCGACCTCCCTTGCTATATGTTCGGTCTTTTTAATACATGTATATAATATGTATTTGTATATGTATGGTACCACTAATCTTCATTTCTCAATTTCCCCCCCTCCATTCCTTGTAGATGAGCATAGTTTGTTTTCTAAGCCTGTGAGTGTCTTTCTCTTTGGAAATCTGTTCATCTGTGTCAGTTATTAGATAATGCCATAAGTGATAATATAGGCTATAGGCCTTTTGCTTTCCGACCTACTTCATGTTTTGTGATTATCTCCAGGCTCTTCTATGGTGCCTCAAAGAGCAGTGCTTCAATGTTTTCCATGGCTAATATTCCATTGTGTACATGGACCACTTCTTCTTGGTGCATTCCTCTGTTGATGGACATTTTCGTTGCTTCCAAGTGTTGCCTATGGTAAATATTGCTGGAGTGCAGGATTGGCAGCCTGTGATTTTTGATTTTCATTTTCTCAGGTGATAGACCCAGCCATGGGTATGATTGATTGACTGGTATGGTAGCTCAACGTTTACCTTTTCAAGGCACCTCAATTGTGCTTTCATTAGTGGCTCTTACCACGTCCCCCTTAGAATCGAGGGTACGCATTTCTCCACAATTACGTCAGCATCTATTTTTTACAGCATTTTTGTTGATGGCCATTCTGACTGGTGTGAGCTGATAGGTTTTTGTAATTTGGGTTTACGTGTCTGTAAAAATTCCTACAATTCATCATTTTTCCACGCCTTTTTCTTTCCTGTTAAAAGAAAAAAGAAAAAAAGTGTGAGTATAATATACCTCTTCAAATTTCCTTTTTGGAAGGTTGCACTCTAGAATTTTTTGGTCGATTTTCGACCTCAGTATTTTTTGGAGGGCAGGTGTCATTTACAGCACTGCAATTGGTGAATATTTAGTGACCTTTTGCAGTGGGTTTAAAGCTGCTGTTGTGGGAAACGGCCACAAGGATGCAGCATTTCTCCATTCCCAAATCTGGGTACTAGGGCAGCAGAGCCGTTCTGGAAGTCGTTTGCCTAGGTTGTAAATTTGAATGGAATGGGCCAGGAAAACCCCCCATAAGTTCATGTCTCATTACTCCTAGTTCGTGGTTTTAATTTTTTCAATTGGGGTAAAGGTTAGAATGTTGCTTGTCCAAGGTGTACGCACTCTGGTTCATCTACATATTCTATATACCTATTTATGTAGAGATCCTCTTCCCGTGTAAATTATTACAGAGTGTTGCGTAAACCCTCCTTGCTGTATGGTCGGTCTTTTTGATATATGTGTATAATATGTGTTTGTATACATATGGTAACGCTAATCTTCATTTATCCATTCCCCCCACCTTTCCTTTTAGATAAGCATAGTATTTTTTTAATAAGTCTGTGATTGACTTTCTCTGTGGAAATATGTTCATTTATGTCAGTTATTAGATAACGCCTCTAAGTGATATCATAGGATATAGGACTTTTGCTTTCCGACTTACCTCATGTTCTGTGATTATCTCCAAGATCATCTATGGTGCCTCAAAGAGCAGTATTTCATTGTTTTCCATGGCTAGTATTCATTGTGTACATGGACCACTTCTTCTTTATCCTTTCATCTGTTGATGGACATTTTGGTTGCTTCACTGTCCTGTCTATTGTGAATAAGGCTGCAGTGCAGCTTTGGCAGCCCGGGTCTTCTTCATTCTGGTCTTCTCAGGTGAGAGGCCCATTGGTGCGCCTGCTGGATTGAATGGTACCTCAATTTTTCCTTTTAAACGCAGCTCCTTTCTGTTCTCATTATTAGCGTTTAACCCTTTTACATCTCACCAGCAGCTAGAGGGTACACAGTTCTCTAAAACCTCTTCAGCATTTATTGTTTGTAGACTTTTTGCCAATGGTCAGTCGACTGGTGCGAGTTGAAAACTTTTTGTAGATTAGATTGCATGAGTCTACTAATTCCTGAGGTTGAGCTTTTATCCATTTTCCTTTCTTTAAAAAGAGAGTGAGTAAAACTTACCTCTTCATACTATCTTCTTGAAAATTTTGCCTGTTTTGAATTTTTTTTATCCATTCCCTACCTCAGCACAATTTTGAGGGCAGGTGTCCTTTACAGCCCTGAGTCCTTGTGAATGGTAAGTGACCATTAGCTGTGGGTTAAAAGCTGCTCTTGCGGGAATCGGCCACAAGGCGGCAGCATTTCTCCTTTACCAAATCTGGTTACTAGGGCAACAGAGCCTTACTGGAAGTGGTGTTCTAGGTTGTCAATTAGAATGGAATGTGCGAGGAAACAGCCCTTTAATTTATGTCTCATTACTTCTTCTTGGTATTTTTAACTTAATTTTTTATTTTTTATCACAGCAAACTTGATTACAACGTTTTGTTTGTTCTAGGTGTGCAAGATGTGGTTCTTTCACACATATACATATATCTGTTCTTCTTCGGATCCTTTTCCCATGTAGGTTATGACACAATGTTGAGTAGTCTTCTGTTGGTATTGCGTAGGTCTTTGGTGATTATATATTTCATATGTGTATGTATCTCTCTGTTAACCTCAATATGGTAATGTATCCAATCCTCACACCATTCCATATGGCGAACCATAAGTTTTTTTAATGAATCTATGATAGTGTTTCTCTGTGGAAATATCTTTGTTTGTATCATTTTTTAGGTAACAGCTATGTGTGATATGATAGGATATGTGTCTTTAGCTTTCTCACTTACTCCAAGTTGCGTGATTACTTCTAGACTCATCTATGGTGCTGCAAATGGCATTGTTTCATTTTTTCACTAGCTCATATTCCATCTGTACAGGTAGCAGCTTTCTTTGTCCACCCATCTGTCGTTGGACTTTTTGGTTACTTCCATATCTTGGCTATTGTAATACTATGCAATGCAGATTTGCGTGCCTGTGTCCTTCCAATTCTGTCTTCTTAGTTTATAGGTCCAGGAATAGGTCTGCTGGATCATATGGTAGCTCAATGTTTACCTTTTCAAGGCACCTCTATTTTCTTCTCCTTAGTGGCTCTTTCCAGGTTACGTCCCACTTAAAGTGGAGGGTATGTATGTCTTCCCAGCACCTTCAGCATTTATTCTTTGTAGTTTTTGCTGATGGTTATTCTGAGTGGTGTGAGCTGATACCTCTTTGTGGTTGAATTTGCATGTGTCACATAATGCGTTGAAATTGAGCTTTAAGACATGTCCTTTTTATTTTTCCAGCTGTGATTAGAGCTTATTTCTTCAAAGTGTTTTCTTAAAGTTTGTGTCACCATTTGAAATATTTTGGCCATTATCTCCCTCAAGACATTTTGAGGGCAGGTTTCATTTACAGCCCTGCAGTACTTGTTCATATGAAGTGACCGTTAGCTCAGGCTTTAAACCTGCTTTTGCAGGTAACGGCCAGCGAGCGGCAGCCTTTCTACGTTCCCCATGCTGGTACTAGGGAAACAGACCTACCGGCCAGTGGTGTTCTTCGGTTATAAATTAGAGTGCAATGTGCCCGGGTAAACCCACAAATGTTGATGTCTCCTTGCTTTTGTTTGTTTTTAAATTTAATTTCTATTTATTATTAGAGTAATAGTCCATTGTGTACGTGGACCACTTCTTCTTGGTGCATTCCTCTGTTGATGGACATTTTCATGGCTTCCAAGTGCTGGCTGTGGTAAATCTTGCTGGCGTACAGGTTTGCCAGCCTGTGACTTTTTGATTCTCATTTTCTCAGGTGATAGGCCAAGCAGCGGTTGTGATTGATTGACTGGTAGCTCAATGTTTCCCTTTTCAAAGCACCTACATTGTGTTTTCATTATTGGCTCTTTACATGCCCCCCCTTACAACCGAGGGTACGCATTTCTCCACACTCCCTTCACCATTTAATTTTTGCAGCATTTTTCCTAATGGCCATTCTGACTGCTGTGAGCTGATAGGTTTTTGTAGTATGGGTATGCATGTCATTAAAATTTTTAAAATTCATCATATTCCTACGCCTTTTTCTTTTCTCTTAAAAGAAAAAACCGTGAGTACAATAGAGCTCTTGAAATTGTCTTCTTCGAAGGTTGCCCTCTTTTGAATTTTTTGGTCGATTTTTGACCCCAGACATTTTCTGGGGGGCTGGTGTCATTTACAGAACTGCAAGTTGGTGAAAATTTAGTGACCTTTTGCAGTGGGTTCAAAGCTGCTGTTGTGGGAAACGGCCACAAGGAGGTAGCATTTCTCCATGCCCCAATCTGGGTACTAGGGCAGCAGAGCCTTTCTGGAAGTCATTGTCCTAGGTTGTAAATTAGAATGGAATTTGCCAGGAGAAATCCCCATAAGTTTATGTCTCATTACTTCTTCTTGGTTTTTAAATTTTTTTTAATCTGGGTAAAGTTTAGAATATTGTTTGTCCTAGGTGTACACAAACTGGTTCATTTGTACATCATGTATGTCTATTAACGTACAGATCCTCTTCCCATGTAAAATATTCAGGTGTTCCGTCGACCTCCCTTGCTATATGTTCGGTCTTTTTAATACATGTATATAATATGTATTTGTATATGTATGGTACCACTAATCTTCATTTCTCAATTTCCCCCCCTCCATTCCTTGTAGATGAGCATAGTTTGTTTTCTAAGCCTGTGAGTGTCTTTCTCTTTGGAAATCTGTTCATCTGTGTCAGTTATTAGATAATGCCATAAGTGATAATATAGGCTATAGGCCTTTTGCTTTCCGACCTACTTCATGTTTTGTGATTATCTCCAGGCTCATCTATGGTGCCTCAAAGAGCAGTGCTTCAATGTTTTCCATGGCTAATATTCCATTGTGTACATGGACCACTTCTTGGTGCATTCCTCTGTTGATGGACATTTTCGTTGCTTCCAAGTGTTGCCTATGGTAAATATTGCTGGAGTGCAGGATTGGCAGCCTGTGATTTTTGATTTTCATTTTCTCAGGTGATAGACCCAGCAGTGGGTATGATTGATTGACTGGTATGGTAGCTCAACGTTTACCTTTTCAAGGCACCTCAATTGTGCTTTCATTAGTGGCTCTTACCACGTCCCCCTTAGAATCGAGGGTACGCATTTCTCCACAATTACGTCAGCATCTATTTTTTGCAGCATTTTTGTTGATGGCCATTCTGACTGGTGTGAGCTGATAGGTTTTTGTAATTTGGGTTTACGTGTCTGTAAAAATTCCTACAATTCATCATTTTTCCACGCCTTTTTCTTTTCTGTTAAAAGAAAAAAGAAAAAAAGTGTGAGTATAATATACCTCTTCAAATTTCCTTTTTGGAAGGTTGCACTCTAGAATTTTTTGGTCGATTTTCGACCTCAGTATTTTTTGGAGGGCAGGTGTCATTTACAGCACTGCAATTGGTGAATATTTAGTGACCTTTTGCAGTGGGTTTAAAGCTGCTGTTGTGGGAAACGGCCACAAGGATGCAGCATTTCTCCATTCCCAAATCTGGGTACTAGGGCAGCAGAGCCGTTCTGGAAGTCGTTTGCCTAGGTTGTAAATTTGAATGGAATGGGCCAGGAAAACCCCCCATAAGTTCATGTCTCATTACTCCTAGTTCGTGGTTTTAATTTTTTCAATTGGGGTAAAGGTTAGAATGTTGCTTGTCCAAGGTGTACGCACTCTGGTTCATCTACATATTCTATATACCTATTTATGTAGAGATCCTCTTCCCGTGTAAATTATTACAGAGTGTTGCGTAAACCCTCCTTGCTGTATGGTCGGTCTTTTTGATATATGTGTATAATATGTGTTTGTATACATATGGTAACGCTAATCTTCATTTATCCATTCCCCCCACCTTTCCTTTTAGATAAGCATAGTATTTTTTTAATAAGTCTGTGATTGACTTTCTCTGTGGAAATATGTTCATTTATGTCAGTTATTAGATAACGCCTCTAAGTGATATCATAGGATATAGGACTTTTGCTTTCCGACTTACCTCATGTTCTGTGATTATCTCCAAGATCATCTATGGTGCCTCAAAGAGCAGTATTTCATTGTTTTCCATGGCTAGTATTCATTGTGTACATGGACCACTTCTTCTTTATCCTTTCATCTGTTGATGGACATTTTGGTTGCTTCACTGTCCTGTCTATTGTGAATAAGGCTGCAGTGCAGCTTTGGCAGCCCGGGTCTTCTTCATTCTGGTCTTCTCAGGTGAGAGGCCCATTGGTGCGCCTGCTGGATTGAATGGTACCTCAATTTTTCCTTTTAAACGCAGCTCCTTTCTGTTCTCATTATTAGCGTTTAACCCTTTTACATCTCACCAGCAGCTAGAGGGTACACAGTTCTCTAAAACCTCTTCAGCATTTATTGTTTGTAGACTTTTTGCCAATGGTCAGTCGACTGGTGCGAGTTGAAAACTTTTTGTAGATTAGATTGCATGAGTCTACTAATTCCTGAGGTTGAGCTTTTATCCATTTTCCTTTCTTTAAAAAGAGAGTGAGTAAAACTTACCTCTTCATACTATCTTCTTGAAAATTTTGCCTGTTTTGAATTTTTTTTATCCATTCCCTACCTCAGCACAATTTTGAGGGCAGGTGTCCTTTACAGCCCTGAGTCCTTGTGAATGGTAAGTGACCATTAGCTGTGGGTTAAAAGCTGCTCTTGCGGGAATCGGCCACAAGGCGGCAGCATTTCTCCTTTACCAAATCTGGTTACTAGGGCAACAGAGCCTTACTGGAAGTGGTGTTCTAGGTTGTCAATTAGAATGGAATGTGCGAGGAAACAGCCCTTTAATTTATGTCTCATTACTTCTTCTTGGTATTTTTAACTTAATTTTTTATTTTTTATCACAGCAAACTTGATTACAACGTTTTGTTTTTTCTAGGTGTGCAAGATGTGGTTCTTTCACACATATACATATATCTGTTCTTCTTCGGATCCTTTTCCCATGTAGGTTATGACACAATGTTGAGTAGTCTTCTCTTGGTATTGCGTAGGTCTTTGGTGATTATATATTTCATATGTGTATGTATCTCTCTGTTAACCTCAATATGGTAATGTATCCTATCCTCACACCATTCCATATGGTGAACCATAAGTTTTTTTAATGAATCTATGATAGTGTTTCTCTGTGGAAATATCTTTGTTTGTATCATTTTTTAGGTAACAGCTATGTGTGATATGATAGGATATGTGTCTTTAGCTTTCTCACTTACTCCAAGTTGCGTGATTACTTCTAGACTCATCTATGGTGCTGCAAATGGCATTGTTTCATTTTTTCACTAGCTCATATTCCATCTGTACAGGTAGCAGCTTTCTTTGTCCACCCATCTGTCGTTGGTCTTTTTGCTTACTTCCATATCTTGGCTATTGTAATACTATGCAATGCAGATTTGCGTGCCTGTGTCCTTCCAATTCTGTCTTCTTAGTTTATAGGTCCAGGAATAGGTCTGCTGGATCATATGTTAGCTCAATGTTTACCTTTTCAAGGCACCTCTATTTTCTTCTCCTTAGTGGCTCTTTCCAGGTTACGTCCCACTTAAAGTGGAGGGTATGTATGTCTTCCCAGCACCTTCAGCATTTATTCTTTGTAGTTTTTGCTGATGGTTATTCTGAGTGGTGTGAGCTGATACCTCTTTGTGGTTGAATTTGCATGTGTCACATAATGCGTTGAAATTGAGCTTTAAGACATGTCCTTTTTATTTTTCCAGCTGTGATTAGAGCTTATTTCTTCAAAGTGTTTTCTTAAAGTTTGTGTCACCATTTGAAATATTTTGGCCATTATCTCCCTCAAGACATTTTGAGGGCAGGTTTCATTTACAGCCCTGCAGTACTTGTTCATATGATGTGACCGTTAGCTCAGGCTTTAAACCTGCTTTTGCAGGTAACGGCCAGCGAGCGGCAGCCTTTCTACGTTCCCCATGCTGGTACTAGGGAAACAGACCTACCGGCCAGTGGTGTTCTTCGGTTATAAATTAGAGTGCAATGTGCCCGGGTAAACCCACAAATGTTGATGTCTCCTTGCTTTTGTTTGTGTTTAAATTTAATTTCTATTTATTATTAGAGTAATAGTCCATTGTGTACGTGGACCACTTCTTCTTGGTGCATTCCTCTGTTGATGGACATTTTCATGGCTTCCAAGTGCTGGCTGTGGTAAATCTTGCTGGCGTACAGGTTTGCCAGCCTGTGACTTTTTGATTCTCATTTTCTCAGGTGATAGGCCAAGCAGCGGTTGTGATTGATTGACTGGTAGCTCAATGTTTCCCTTTTCAAAGCACCTACATTGTGTTTTCATTATTGGCCCTTTACATGCCCCCCCTTACAACCGAGGGTACGCATTTCTCCACACTCCCTTCACCATTTATTTCTTGCAGCATTTTTCCTAATGGCCATTCTGACTGCTGTGAGCTGATAGGTTTTTGTAGTATGGGTATGCATGTCATTAAAATTTTTAAAATTCATCATATTCCTACGCCTTTTTCTTTTCTCTTAAAAGAAAAAACCGTGAGTACAATAGAGCTCTTGAAATTGTCTTCTTCGAAGGTTGCCCTCTTTTGAATTTTTTGGTCGATTTTTGACCCCAGACATTTTCTGGGGGGCTGGTGTCATTTACAGAACTGCAAGTTGGTGAAAATTTAGTGACCTTTTGCAGTGGGTTCAAAGCTGCTGTTGTGGGAAACGGCCACAAGGAGGTAGCATTTCTCCATGCCCCAATCTGGGTACTAGGGCAGCAGAGCCTTTCTGGAAGTCATTGTCCTAGGTTGTAAATTAGAATGGAATTTGCCAGGAGAAATCCCCATAAGTTTATGTCTCATTACTTCTTCTTGGTTTTTAAATTTTTTTTAATCTGGGTAAAGTTTAGAATATTGTTTGTCCTAGGTGTACACAAACTGGTTCATTTGTACATCATGTATGTCTATTAACGTACAGATCCTCTTCCCATGTAAAATATTCAGGTGTTCCGTCGACCTCCCTTGCTATATGTTCGGTCTTTTTAATACATGTATATAATATGTATTTGTATATGTATGGTACCACTAATCTTCATTTCTCAATTTCCCCCCCTCCATTCCTTGTAGATGAGCATAGTTTGTTTTCTAAGCCTGTGAGTGTCTTTCTCTTTGGAAATCTGTTCATCTGTGTCAGTTATTAGATAATGCCATAAGTGATAATATAGGCTATAGGCCTTTTGCTTTCCGACCTACTTCATGTTTTGTGATTATCTCCAGGCTCATCTATGGTGCCTCAAAGAGCAGTGCTTCAATGTTTTCCATGGCTAATATTCCATTGTGTACATGGACCACTTCTTGGTGCATTCCTCTGTTGATGGACATTTTCGTTGCTTCCAAGTGTTGCCTATGGTAAATATTGCTGGAGTGCAGGATTGGCAGCCTGTGATTTTTGATTTTCATTTTCTCAGGTGATAGACCCAGCAGTGGGTATGATTGATTGACTGGTATGGTAGCTCAACGTTTACCTTTTCAAGGCACCTCAATTGTGCTTTCATTAGTGGCTCTTACCACGTCCCCCTTAGAATCGAGGGTACGCATTTCTCCACAATTACGTCAGCATCTATTTTTTGCAGCATTTTTGTTGATGGCCATTCTGACTGGTGTGAGCTGATAGGTTTTTGTAATTTGGGTTTACGTGTCTGTAAAAATTCCTACAATTCATCATTTTTCCACGCCTTTTTCTTTTCTGTTAAAAGAAAAAAGAAAAAAAGTGTGAGTATAATATACCTCTTCAAATTTCCTTTTTGGAAGGTTGCACTCTAGAATTTTTTGGTCGATTTTCGACCTCAGTATTTTTTGGAGGGCAGGTGTCATTTACAGCACTGCAATTGGTGAATATTTAGTGACCTTTTGCAGTGGGTTTAAAGCTGCTGTTGTGGGAAACGGCCACAAGGATGCAGCATTTCTCCATTCCCAAATCTGGGTACTAGGGCAGCAGAGCCGTTCTGGAAGTCGTTTGCCTAGGTTGTAAATTTGAATGGAATGGGCCAGGAAAACCCCCCATAAGTTCATGTCTCATTACTCCTAGTTCGTGGTTTTAATTTTTTCAATTGGGGTAAAGGTTAGAATGTTGCTTATCCAAGGTGTACGCACTCTGGTTCATCTACATATTCTATATACCTATTTATGTAGAGATCCTCTTCCCGTGTAAATTATTACAGAGTGTTGCGTAAACCCTCCTTGCTGTATGGTCGGTCTTTTTGATATATGTGTATAATATGTGTTTGTATACATATGGTAACGCTAATCTTCATTTATCCATTCCCCCTACCTTTCCTTTTAGATAAGCATAGTATTTTTTTAATAAGTCTGTGATTGACTTTCTCTGTGGAAATATGTTCATTTATGTCAGTTATTAGATAACGCCTCTAAGTGATATCATAGGATATAGGACTTTTGCTTTCCGACTTACCTCATGTTCTGTGATTATCTCCAAGATCATCTATGGTGCCTCAAAGAGCAGTGTTTCATTGTTTTCCATGGCTAGTATTCATTGTGTACATGGACCACTTCTTCTTTATCCTTTCATCTGTTGATGGACATTTTGGTTGCTTCACTGTCCTGTCTATTGTGAATAAGGCTGCAGTGCAGCTTTGGCAGCCCGGGTCTTCTTCATTCTGGTCTTCTCAGGTGAGAGGCCCATTGGTGCGCCTGCTGGATTGAATGGTACCTCAATTTTTCCTTTTAAACGCAGCTCCTTTCCGTTCTCATTATTAGCGTTTAACCCTTTTACATCTCACCAGCAGCTAGAGGGTACACAGTTCTCTAAAACCTCTTCAGCATTTATTGTTTGTAGACTTTTTGCCAATGGTCAGTCGACTGGTGCGAGTTGAAAACTTTTTGTAGATTAGATTGCATGAGTCTACTAATTCCTGAGGTTGAGCTTTTATCCATTTTCCTTTCTTTAAAAAGAGAGTGAGTAAAACTTACCTCTTCATACTATCTTCTTGAAAATTTTGCCTGTTTTGAATTTTTTTTATCCATTCCCTATCTCAGCACAATTTTGAGGGCAGGTGTCCTTTACAGCCCTGAGTCCTTGTGAATGGTAAGTGACCATTAGCTGTGGGTTAAAAGCTGCTCTTGCGGGAATCGGCCACAAGGCGGCAGCATTTCTCCTTTACCAAATCTGGTTACTAGGGCAACAGAGCCTTACTGGAAGTGGTGTTCTAGGTTGTAAATTAGAATGGAATGTGCGAGGTAAAAGCCCTTTAATTTATGTCTCATTACTTCTTGTTGGTATTTTTAACTTAATTTTTATTTTTTACCACAGCAAACTTGATTACAATGTTTTGTTTGTTCTAGGTGTGCAAGATGTGGTTCTTTCACACATATACATATATCTGTTCTTCTTCGGATCCTTTTCCCATGTAGGTTATGACACAATGTTGAGTAGTCTTCTCTTGGTATTGCGTAGGTCTTTGGTGATTATATATTTCATATGTGTATGTATCTCTCTGTTAACCTCAATATGGTAATGTATCCAATCCTCACACCATTCCATATGGTGAACCATAAGTTTTTTTAATGAATCTATGATAGTGTTTCTCTGTGGAAATATCTTTGTTTGTATCATTTTTTAGGTAACACCTATATGTGATATGATAGGATATGTGTCTTTCGTTTTCTCACTTACTCCAAGTTGCGTGATTACTTCTAGACTCATCTATGGTGCTGCAAATGGCATTGTTTCATTTTTTCACTAGCTCATATTCCATCTGTATGGGTAGCAGCTTTCTTTGTCCACCCATCTGTCGTTGGACTTTTTGGTTACTTCCATATCTTGGCTATTGTAATACTATGTAATGCAGATTTGCGTGCCTGTGTCCTTCCAATTCTGTCTTCTTAGTTTATAGGTCCAGGAATAGGTCTGCTGGATCATATGGTAGCTCAATGTTTACCTTTTCAAGGCACCTCTATTTTGTTCTCCTTAGTGGCTCTTTCCAGGTTACGTCCCACTTAAAGTGGAGGGTATGTATTTCTTCCCAGCACCTTCAGCATTTATTCTTTGTAGTTTTTGCTGATGGTTATTCTGAGTGGTGTGAGCTGATACCTCTTTGTGGTTGAATTTGCATGTGTCTCATAATGCGTTGAAATTGAGCTTTAAGACACGTCCTTTTTATTTTTCCAGCTGTGATTAGAGCTTATTTCTTCAAAGTGTTTTCTTAAAGTATGTGTCACCATTTGAAATATTTTGGCCGTTATCTCCCTCAAGACATTTTGAGGGCAGGTTTCATTTACAGCCCTGCAGTACTTGTTCACATGAAGTGACCGTTCGCTCAGGCTTTAAACCTGCTTTTGCAGGTAACGGCCAGAGAGCGGCAGCCTTTCTACGTTCCCCATGCTGGTACTAGGGAAACAGACCTACCGGCCAGGGGTGTTCTTCGGTTATAAATTAGAGTGCAATGTGCCCGGGTAAACCCACAAATGTTGATGTCTCCTTGCTTTTGTTTGTTTTTAAATTTAATTTCTATTTATTATTAGAGTAATAGTCCATTGTGTACGTGGACCACTTCTTCCTGGTGCATTCCTCTGTTGATGGACATTTTCATGGCTTCCAAGTGCTGGCTGTGGTAAATCTTGCTGGCGTACAGGTTTGCCAGCCTGTGACTTTTTGATTCTCATTTTCTCAGGTGATAGGCCAAGCAGCGGTTGTGATTGATTGACTGGTAGCTCAATGTTTCCCTTTTCAAAGCACCTACATTGTGTTTTCATTATTGGCTCTTTACATGCCCCCCCTTACAACCGAGGGTACGCATTTCTCCACACTCCCTTCACCATTTAATTTTTGCAGCATTTTTCCTAATGGCCATTCTGACTGCTGTGAGCTGATAGGTTTTTGTAGTATGGGTATGCATGTCATTAAAATTTTTAAAATTCATCATATTCCTACGCCTTTTTCTTTTCTCTTAAAAGAAAAAACCGTGAGTACAATAGAGCTCTTGAAATTGTCTTCTTCGAAGGTTGCCCTCTTTTGAATTTTTTGGTCGATTTTTGACCCCAGACATTTTCTGGGGGGCTGGTGTCATTTACAGAACTGCAAGTTGGTGAAAATTTAGTGACCTTTTGCAGTGGGTTCAAAGCTGCTGTTGTGGGAAACGGCCACAAGGAGGTAGCATTTCTCCATGCCCCAATCTGGGTACTAGGGCAGCAGAGCCTTTCTGGAAGTCATTGTCCTAGGTTGTAAATTAGAATGGAATTTGCCAGGAGAAATCCCCATAAGTTTATGTCTCATTACTTCTTCTTGGTTTTTAAATTTTTTTTAATCTGGGTAAAGTTTAGAATATTGTTTGTCCTAGGTGTACACAAACTGGTTCATTTGTACATCATGTATGTCTATTAACGTACAGATCCTCTTCCCATGTAAAATATTCAGGTGTTCCGTCGACCTCCCTTGCTATATGTTCGGTCTTTTTAATACATGTATATAATATGTATTTGTATATGTATGGTACCACTAATCTTCATTTCTCAATTTCCCCCCCTCCATTCCTTGTAGATGAGCATAGTTTGTTTTCTAAGCCTGTGAGTGTCTTTCTCTTTGGAAATCTGTTCATCTGTGTCAGTTATTAGATAATGCCATAAGTGATAATATAGGCTATAGGCCTTTTGCTTTCCGACCTACTTCATGTTTTGTGATTATCTCCAGGCTCATCTATGGTGCCTCAAAGAGCAGTGCTTCAATGTTTTCCATGGCTAATATTCCATTGTGTACATGGACCACTTCTTGGTGCATTCCTCTGTTGATGGACATTTTCGTTGCTTCCAAGTGTTGCCTATGGTAAATATTGCTGGAGTGCAGGATTGGCAGCCTGTGATTTTTGATTTTCATTTTCTCAGGTGATAGACCCAGCAGTGGGTATGATTGATTGACTGGTATGGTAGCTCAACGTTTACCTTTTCAAGGCACCTCAATTGTGCTTTCATTAGTGGCTCTTACCACGTCCCCCTTAGAATCGAGGGTACGCATTTCTCCACAATTACGTCAGCATCTATTTTTTGCAGCATTTTTGTTGATGGCCATTCTGACTGGTGTGAGCTGATAGGTTTTTGTAATTTGGGTTTACGTGTCTGTAAAAATTCCTACAATTCATCATTTTTCCACGCCTTTTTCTTTTCTGTTAAAAGAAAAAAGAAAAAAAGTGTGAGTATAATATACCTCTTCAAATTTCCTTTTTGGAAGGTTGCACTCTAGAATTTTTTGGTCGATTTTCGACCTCAGTATTTTTTGGAGGGCAGGTGTCATTTACAGCACTGCAATTGGTGAATATTTAGTGACCTTTTGCAGTGGGTTTAAAGCTGCTGTTGTGGGAAACGGCCACAAGGATGCAGCATTTCTCCATTCCCAAATCTGGGTACTAGGGCAGCAGAGCCGTTCTGGAAGTCGTTTGCCTAGGTTGTAAATTTGAATGGAATGGGCCAGGAAAACCCCCCATAAGTTCATGTCTCATTACTCCTAGTTCGTGGTTTTAATTTTTTCAATTGGGGTAAAGGTTAGAATGTTGCTTGTCCAAGGTGTACGCACTCTGGTTCATCTACATATTCTATATACCTATTTATGTAGAGATCCTCTTCCCGTGTAAATTATTACAGAGTGTTGCGTAAACCCTCCTTGCTGTATGGTCGGTCTTTTTGATATATGTGTATAATATGTGTTTGTATACATATGGTAACGCTAATCTTCATTTATCCATTCCCCCCACCTTTCCTTTTAGATAAGCATAGTATTTTTTTAATAAGTCTGTGATTGACTTTCTCTGTGGAAATATGTTCATTTATGTCAGTTATTAGATAACGCCTCTAAGTGATATCATAGGATATAGGACTTTTGCTTTCCGACTTACCTCATGTTCTGTGATTATCTCCAAGATCATCTATGGTGCCTCAAAGAGCAGTATTTCATTGTTTTCCATGGCTAGTATTCATTGTGTACATGGACCACTTCTTCTTTATCCTTTCATCTGTTGATGGACATTTTGGTTGCTTCACTGTCCTGTCTATTGTGAATAAGGCTGCAGTGCAGCTTTGGCAGCCCGGGTCTTCTTCATTCTGGTCTTCTCAGGTGAGAGGCCCATTGGTGCGCCTGCTGGATTGAATGGTACCTCAATTTTTCCTTTTAAACGCAGCTCCTTTCTGTTCTCATTATTAGCGTTTAACCCTTTTACATCTCACCAGCAGCTAGAGGGTACACAGTTCTCTAAAACCTCTTCAGCATTTATTGTTTGTAGACTTTTTGCCAATGGTCAGTCGACTGGTGCGAGTTGAAAACTTTTTGTAGATTAGATTGCATGAGTCTACTAATTCCTGAGGTTGAGCTTTTATCCATTTTCCTTTCTTTAAAAAGAGAGTGAGTAAAACTTACCTCTTCATACTATCTTCTTGAAAATTTTGCCTGTTTTGAATTTTTTTTATCCATTCCCTACCTCAGCACAATTTTGAGGGCAGGTGTCCTTTACAGCCCTGAGTCCTTGTGAATGGTAAGTGACCATTAGCTGTGGGTTAAAAGCTGCTCTTGCGGGAATCGGCCACAAGGCGGCAGCATTTCTCCTTTACCAAATCTGGTTACTAGGGCAACAGAGCCTTACTGGAAGTGGTGTTCTAGGTTGTCAATTAGAATGGAATGTGCGAGGAAACAGCCCTTTAATTTATGTCTCATTACTTCTTCTTGGTATTTTTAACTTAATTTTTTATTTTTTATCACAGCAAACTTGATTACAACGTTTTGTTTGTTCTAGGTGTGCAAGATGTGGTTCTTTCACACATATACATATATCTGTTCTTCTTCGGATCCTTTTCCCATGTAGGTTATGACACAATGTTGAGTAGTCTTCTCTTGGTATTGCGTAGGTCTTTGGTGATTATATATTTCATATGTGTATGTATCTCTCTGTTAACCTCAATATGGTAATGTATCCTATCCTCACACCATTCCATATGGTGAACCATAAGTTTTTTTAATGAATCTATGATAGTGTTTCTCTGTGGAAATATCTTTGTTTGTATCATTTTTTAGGTAACAGCTATGTGTGATATGATAGGATATGTGTCTTTAGCTTTCTCACTTACTCCAAGTTGCGTGATTACTTCTAGACTCATCTATGGTGCTGCAAATGGCATTGTTTCATTTTTTCACTAGCTCATATTCCATCTGTACAGGTAGCAGCTTTCTTTGTCCACCCATCTGTCGTTGGACTTTTTGCTTACTTCCATATCTTGGCTATTGTAATACTATGCAATGCAGATTTGCGTGCCTGTGTCCTTCCAATTCTGTCTTCTTAGTTTATAGGTCCAGGAATAGGTCTGCTGGATCATATGTTAGCTCAATGTTTACCTTTTCAAGGCACCTCTATTTTCTTCTCCTTAGTGGCTCTTTCCAGGTTACGTCCCACTTAAAGTGGAGGGTATGTATGTCTTCCCAGCACCTTCAGCATTTATTCTTTGTAGTTTTTGCTGATGGTTATTCTGAGTGGTGTGAGCTGATACCTCTTTGTGGTTGAATTTGCATGTGTCACATAATGCGTTGAAATTGAGCTTTAAGACATGTCCTTTTTATTTTTCCAGCTGTGATTAGAGCTTATTTCTTCAAAGTGTTTTCTTAAAGTTTGTGTCACCATTTGAAATATTTTGGCCATTATCTCCCTCAAGACATTTTGAGGGCAGGTTTCATTTACAGCCCTGCAGTACTTGTTCATATGATGTGACCGTTAGCTCAGGCTTTAAACCTGCTTTTGCAGGTAACGGCCAGCGAGCGGCAGCCTTTCTACGTTCCCCATGCTGGTACTAGGGAAACAGACCTACCGGCCAGTGGTGTTCTTCGGTTATAAATTAGAGTGCAATGTGCCCGGGTAAACCCACAAATGTTGATGTCTCCTTGCTTTTGTTTGTGTTTAAATTTAATTTCTATTTATTATTAGAGTAATAGTCCATTGTGTACGTGGACCACTTCTTCTTGGTGCATTCCTCTGTTGATGGACATTTTCATGGCTTCCAAGTGCTGGCTGTGGTAAATCTTGCTGGCGTACAGGTTTGCCAGCCTGTGACTTTTTGATTCTCATTTTCTCAGGTGATAGGCCAAGCAGCGGTTGTGATTGATTGACTGGTAGCTCAATGTTTCCCTTTTCAAAGCACCTACATTGTGTTTTCATTATTGGCCCTTTACATGCCCCCCCTTACAACCGAGGGTACGCATTTCTCCACACTCCCTTCACCATTTATTTCTTGCAGCATTTTTCCTAATGGCCATTCTGACTGCTGTGAGCTGATAGGTTTTTGTAGTATGGGTATGCATGTCATTAAAATTTTTAAAATTCATCATATTCCTACGCCTTTTTCTTTTCTCTTAAAAGAAAAAACCGTGAGTACAATAGAGCTCTTGAAATTGTCTTCTTCGAAGGTTGCCCTCTTTTGAATTTTTTGGTCGATTTTTGACCCCAGACATTTTCTGGGGGGCTGGTGTCATTTACAGAACTGCAAGTTGGTGAAAATTTAGTGACCTTTTGCAGTGGGTTCAAAGCTGCTGTTGTGGGAAACGGCCACAAGGAGGTAGCATTTCTCCATGCCCCAATCTGGGTACTAGGGCAGCAGAGCCTTTCTGGAAGTCATTGTCCTAGGTTGTAAATTAGAATGGAATTTGCCAGGAGAAATCCCCATAAGTTTATGTCTCATTACTTCTTCTTGGTTTATAAATTTTTTTTAATCTGGGTAAAGTTTAGAATATTGTTTGTCCTAGGTGTACACAATCTGGTTCATTTGTACATCATGTATGTCTATTAACATACAGATCCTCTTCCCATGTAAAATATTCAGGTGTTCCGTCGACCTCCCTTGCTATATGTTCGGTCTTTTTGATACATGTATATAATATGTATTTGTATATGTATGGTACCACTAATCTTCATTTCTCAATTTCCCCCCCTCCATTCCTTGTAGATGAGCATAGTTTGTTTTCTAAGCCTGTGAGTGTCTTTCTTTTTGGAAATCTGTTCATCTGTGTCAGTTATTAGATAATGCCATAAGTGATAATATAGGCTATAGGCCTTTTGCTTTCCGACCTACTTCATGTTTTTTGATTATCTCCAGGCTCATCTATGGTGCCTCAAAGAGCAGTGCTTCAATGTTTTCCATGGCTAATATTCCATTGTGTACATGGACCACTTCTTCTTGGTGCATTCCTCTGTTGATGGACATTTTCGTTGCTTCCAAGTGTTGCCTATGGTAAATATTGCTGGAGTGCAGGATTGGCAGCCTGTGATTTTTGATTTTCATTTTCTCAGGTGATAGACCCAGCAGTGGGTATGATTGATTGACTGGTATGGTAGCTCAACGTTTACCTTTTCAAGGCACCTCAATTGTGCTTTCATTAGTGGCTCTTACCACGTCCCCCTTAGAATCGAGGGTACGCATTTCTCCACAATCACGTCAGCATCTATTGTTTGCAGCATTTTTGTTGATGGCCATTCTGACTGGTGTGAGCTGATAGGTTTTTGTAATTTGGGTTTACGTGTCTGTAAAAATTCCTACAATTCATCATTTTTCCACGCCTTTTTCTTTTCTGTTAAAAGAAAAAAGAAAAAAAGTGTGAGTATAATATACCTCTTCAAATTTCCTTTTTGGAAGGTTGCACTCTAGAATTTTTTGGTCGATTTTCGACCTCAGTATTTTTTGGAGGGCAGGTGTCATTTACAGCACTGCAATTGGTGAATATTTAGTGACCTTTTGCAGTGGGTTTAAAGCTGCTGTTGTGGGAAACGGCCACAAGGATGCAGCATTTCTCCATTCCCAAATCTGGGTACTAGGGCAGCAGAGCCGTTCTGGAAGTCGTTTGCCTAGGTTGTAAATTTGAATGGAATGGGCCAGGAAAACCCCCCATAAGTTCATGTCTCATTACTCCTAGTTCGTGGTTTTAATTTTTTCAATTGGGGTAAAGGTTAGAATGTTGCTTATCCAAGGTGTACGCACTCTGGTTCATCTACATATTCTATATACCTATTTATGTAGAGATCCTCTTCCCGTGTAAATTATTACAGAGTGTTGCGTAAACCCTCCTTGCTGTATGGTCGGTCTTTTTGATATATGTGTATAATATGTGTTTGTATACATATGGTAACGCTAATCTTCATTTATCCATTCCCCCTACCTTTCCTTTTAGATAAGCATAGTATTTTTTTAATAAGTCTGTGATTGACTTTCTCTGTGGAAATATGTTCATTTTTGTCAGTTATTAGATAACGCCTCTAAGTGATATCATAGGATATAGGACTTTTGCTTTCCGACTTACCTCATGTTCTGTGATTATCTCCAAGATCATCTATGGTGCCTCAAAGAGCAGTGTTTCATTGTTTTCCATGGCTAGTATTCATTGTGTACATGGACCACTTCTTCTTTATCCTTTCATCTGTTGATGGACATTTTGGTTGCTTCACTGTCCTGTCTATTGTGAATAAGGCTGCAGTGCAGCTTTGGCAGCCCGGGTCTTCTTCATTCTGGTCTTCTCAGGTGAGAGGCCCATTGGTGCGCCTGCTGGATTGAATGGTACCTCAATTTTTCCTTTTAAACGCAGCTCCTTTCCGTTCTCATTATTAGCGTTTAACCCTTTTACATCTCACCAGCAGCTAGAGGGTACACAGTTCTCTAAAACCTCTTCAGCATTTATTGTTTGTAGACTTTTTGCCAATGGTCAGTCGACTGGTGCGAGTTGAAAACTTTTTGTAGATTAGATTGCATGAGTCTACTAATTCCTGAGGTTGAGCTTTTATCCATTTTCCTTTCTTTAAAAAGAGAGTGAGTAAAACTTACCTCTTCATACTATCTTCTTGAAAATTTTGCCTGTTTTGAATTTTTTTTATCCATTCCCTATCTCAGCACAATTTTGAGGGCAGGTGTCCTTTACAGCCCTGAGTCCTTGTGAATGGTAAGTGACCATTAGCTGTGGGTTAAAAGCTGCTCTTGCGGGAATCGGCCACAAGGCGGCAGCATTTCTCCTTTACCAAATCTGGTTACTAGGGCAACAGAGCCTTACTGGAAGTGGTGTTCTAGGTTGTAAATTAGAATGGAATGTGCGAGGAAAAAGCCCTTTAATTTATGTCTCATTACTTCTTGTTGGTATTTTTAACTTAATTTTTATTTTTTACCACAGCAAACTTGATTACAATGTTTTGTTTGTTCTAGGTGTGCAAGATGTGGTTCTTTCACACATATACATATATCTGTTCTTCTTCGGATCCTTTTCCCATGTAGGTTATGACACAATGTTGAGTAGTCTTCTCTTGGTATTGCGTAGGTCTTTGGTGATTATATATTTCATATGTGTATGTATCTCTCTGTTAACCTCAATATGGTAATGTATCCAATCCTCACACCATTCCATATGGTGAACCATAAGTTTTTTTAATGAATCTATGATAGTGTTTCTCTGTGGAAATATCTTTGTTTGTATCATTTTTTAGGTAACACCTATATGTGATATGATAGGATATGTGTCTTTCGTTTTCTCACTTACTCCAAGTTGCGTGATTACTTCTAGACTCATCTATGGTGCTGCAAATGGCATTGTTTCATTTTTTCACTAGCTCATATTCCATCTGTATGGGTAGCAGCTTTCTTTGTCCACCCATCTGTCGTTGGACTTTTTGGTTACTTCCATATCTTGGCTATTGTAATACTATGTAATGCAGATTTGCGTGCCTGTGTCCTTCCAATTCTGTCTTCTTAGTTTATAGGTCCAGGAATAGGTCTGCTGGATCATATGGTAGCTCAATGTTTACCTTTTCAAGGCACCTCTATTTTGTTCTCCTTAGTGGCTCTTTCCAGGTTACGTCCCACTTAAAGTGGAGGGTATGTATTTCTTCCCAGCACCTTCAGCATTTATTCTTTGTAGTTTTTGCTGATGGTTATTCTGAGTGGTGTGAGCTGATACCTCTTTGTGGTTGAATTTGCATGTGTCTCATAATGCGTTGAAATTGAGCTTTAAGACACGTCCTTTTTATTTTTCCAGCTGTGATTAGAGCTTATTTCTTCAAAGTGTTTTCTTAAAGTATGTGTCACCATTTGAAATATTTTGGCCGTTATCTCCCTCAAGACATTTTGAGGGCAGGTTTCATTTACAGCCCTGCAGTACTTGTTCACATGAAGTGACCGTTCGCTCAGGCTTTAAACCTGCTTTTGCAGGTAACGGCCAGAGAGCGGCAGCCTTTCTACGTTCCCCATGCTGGTACTAGGGAAACAGACCTACCGGCCAGGGGTGTTCTTCGGTTATAAATTAGAGTGCAATGTGCCCGGGTAAACCCACAAATGTTGATGTCTCCTTGCTTTTGTTTGTTTTTAAATTTAATTTCTATTTATTATTAGAGTAATAGTCCATTGTGTACGTGGACCACTTCTTCCTGGTGCATTCCTCTGTTGATGGACATTTTCATGGCTTCCAAGTGCTGGCTGTGGTAAATCTTGCTGGCGTACAGGTTTGCCAGCCTGTGACTTTTTGATTCTCATTTTCTCAGGTGATAGGCCAAGCAGCGGTTGTGATTGATTGACTGGTAGCTCAATGTTTCCCTTTTCAAAGCACCTACATTGTGTTTTCATTATTGGCTCTTTACATGCCCCCCCTTACAACCGAGGGTACGCATTTCTCCACACTCCCTTCACCATTTAATTTTTGCAGCATTTTTCCTAATGGCCATTCTGACTGCTGTGAGCTGATAGGTTTTTGTAGTATGGGTATGCATGTCATTAAAATTTTTAAAATTCATCATATTCCTACGCCTTTTTCTTTTCTCTTAAAAGAAAAAACCGTGAGTACAATAGAGCTCTTGAAATTGTCTTCTTCGAAGGTTGCCCTCTTTTGAATTTTTTGGTCGATTTTTGACCCCAGACATTTTCTGGGGGGCTGGTGTCATTTACAGAACTGCAAGTTGGTGAAAATTTAGTGACCTTTTGCAGTGGGTTCAAAGCTGCTGTTGTGGGAAACGGCCACAAGGAGGTAGCATTTCTCCATGCCCCAATCTGGGTACTAGGGCAGCAGAGCCTTTCTGGAAGTCATTGTCCTAGGTTGTAAATTAGAATGGAATTTGCCAGGAGAAATCCCCATAAGTTTATGTCTCATTACTTCTTCTTGGTTTTTAAATTTTTTTTAATCTGGGTAAAGTTTAGAATATTGTTTGTCCTAGGTGTACACAAACTGGTTCATTTGTACATCATGTATGTCTATTAACGTACAGATCCTCTTCCCATGTAAAATATTCAGGTGTTCCGTCGACCTCCCTTGCTATATGTTCGGTCTTTTTAATACATGTATATAATATGTATTTGTATATGTATGGTACCACTAATCTTCATTTCTCAATTTCCCCCCCTCCATTCCTTGTAGATGAGCATAGTTTGTTTTCTAAGCCTGTGAGTGTCTTTCTCTTTGGAAATCTGTTCATCTGTGTCAGTTATTAGATAATGCCATAAGTGATAATATAGGCTATAGGCCTTTTGCTTTCCGACCTACTTCATGTTTTGTGATTATCTCCAGGCTCATCTATGGTGCCTCAAAGAGCAGTGCTTCAATGTTTTCCATGGCTAATATTCCATTGTGTACATGGACCACTTCTTGGTGCATTCCTCTGTTGATGGACATTTTCGTTGCTTCCAAGTGTTGCCTATGGTAAATATTGCTGGAGTGCAGGATTGGCAGCCTGTGATTTTTGATTTTCATTTTCTCAGGTGATAGACCCAGCAGTGGGTATGATTGATTGACTGGTATGGTAGCTCAACGTTTACCTTTTCAAGGCACCTCAATTGTGCTTTCATTAGTGGCTCTTACCACGTCCCCCTTAGAATCGAGGGTACGCATTTCTCCACAATTACGTCAGCATCTATTTTTTGCAGCATTTTTGTTGATGGCCATTCTGACTGGTGTGAGCTGATAGGTTTTTGTAATTTGGGTTTACGTGTCTGTAAAAATTCCTACAATTCATCATTTTTCCACGCCTTTTTCTTTTCTGTTAAAAGAAAAAAGAAAAAAAGTGTGAGTATAATATACCTCTTCAAATTTCCTTTTTGGAAGGTTGCACTCTAGAATTTTTTGGTCGATTTTCGACCTCAGTATTTTTTGGAGGGCAGGTGTCATTTACAGCACTGCAATTGGTGAATATTTAGTGACCTTTTGCAGTGGGTTTAAAGCTGCTGTTGTGGGAAACGGCCACAAGGATGCAGCATTTCTCCATTCCCAAATCTGGGTACTAGGGCAGCAGAGCCGTTCTGGAAGTCGTTTGCCTAGGTTGTAAATTTGAATGGAATGGGCCAGGAAAACCCCCCATAAGTTCATGTCTCATTACTCCTAGTTCGTGGTTTTAATTTTTTCAATTGGGGTAAAGGTTAGAATGTTGCTTGTCCAAGGTGTACGCACTCTGGTTCATCTACATATTCTATATACCTATTTATGTAGAGATCCTCTTCCCGTGTAAATTATTACAGAGTGTTGCGTAAACCCTCCTTGCTGTATGGTCGGTCTTTTTGATATATGTGTATAATATGTGTTTGTATACATATGGTAACGCTAATCTTCATTTATCCATTCCCCCCACCTTTCCTTTTAGATAAGCATAGTATTTTTTTAATAAGTCTGTGATTGACTTTCTCTGTGGAAATATGTTCTTTTATGTCAGTTATTAGATAACGCCTCTAAGTGATATCATAGGATATAGGACTTTTGCTTTCCGACTTACCTCATGTTCTGTGATTATCTCCAAGATCATCTATGGTGCCTCAAAGAGCAGTATTTCATTGTTTTCCATGGCTAGTATTCATTGTGTACATGGACCACTTCTTCTTTATCCTTTCATCTGTTGATGGACATTTTGGTTGCTTCACTGTCCTGTCTATTGTGAATAAGGCTGCAGTGCAGCTTTGGCAGCCCGGGTCTTCTTCATTCTGGTCTTCTCAGGTGAGAGGCCCATTGGTGCGCCTGCTGGATTGAATGGTACCTCAATTTTTCCTTTTAAACGCAGCTCCTTTCTGTTCTCATTATTAGCGTTTAACCCTTTTACATCTCACCAGCAGCTAGAGGGTACACAGTTCTCTAAAACCTCTTCAGCATTTATTGTTTGTAGACTTTTTGCCAATGGTCAGTCGACTGGTGCGAGTTGAAAACTTTTTGTAGATTAGATTGCATGAGTCTACTAATTCCTGAGGTTGAGCTTTTATCCATTTTCCTTTCTTTAAAAAGAGAGTGAGTAAAACTTACCTCTTCATACTATCTTCTTGAAAATTTTGCCTGTTTTGAATTTTTTTTATCCATTCCCTACCTCAGCACAATTTTGAGGGCAGGTGTCCTTTACAGCCCTGAGTCCTTGTGAATGGTAAGTGACCATTAGCTGTGGGTTAAAAGCTGCTCTTGCGGGAATCGGCCACAAGGCGGCAGCATTTCTCCTTTACCAAATCTGGTTACTAGGGCAACAGAGCCTTACTGGAAGTGGTGTTCTAGGTTGTCAATTAGAATGGAATGTGCGAGGAAACAGCCCTTTAATTTATGTCTCATTACTTCTTCTTGGTATTTTTAACTTAATTTTTTATTTTTTATCACAGCAAACTTGATTACAACGTTTTGTTTGTTCTAGGTGTGCAAGATGTGGTTCTTTCACACATATACATATATCTGTTCTTCTTCGGATCCTTTTCCCATGTAGGTTATGACACAATGTTGAGTAGTCTTCTCTTGGTATTGCGTATGTCTTTGGTGATTATATATTTCATATGTGTATGTATCTCTCTGTTAACCTCAATATGGTAATGTATCCTATCCTCACACCATTCCATATGGTGAACCATAAGTTTTTTTAATGAATCTATGATAGTGTTTCTCTGTGGAAATATCTTTGTTTGTATCATTTTTTAGGTAACAGCTATGTGTGATATGATAGGATATGTGTCTTTAGCTTTCTCACTTACTCCAAGTTGCGTGATTACTTCTAGACTCATCTATGGTGCTGCAAATGGCATTGTTTCATTTTTTCACTAGCTCATATTCCATCTGTACAGGTAGCAGCTTTCTTTGTCCACCCATCTGTCGTTGGACTTTTTGCTTACTTCCATATCTTGGCTATTGTAATACTATGCAATGCAGATTTGCGTGCCTGTGTCCTTCCAATTCTGTCTTCTTAGTTTATAGGTCCAGGAATAGGTCTGCTGGATCATATGTTAGCTCAATGTTTACCTTTTCAAGGCACCTCTATTTTCTTCTCCTTAGTGGCTCTTTCCAGGTTACGTCCCACTTAAAGTGGAGGGTATGTATGTCTTCCCAGCACCTTCAGCATTTATTCTTTGTAGTTTTTGCTGATGGTTATTCTGAGTGGTGTGAGCTGATACCTCTTTGTGGTTGAATTTGCATGTGTCACATAATGCGTTGAAATTGAGCTTTAAGACATGTCCTTTTTATTTTTCCAGCTGTGATTAGAGCTTATTTCTTCAAAGTGTTTTCTTAAAGTTTGTGTCACCATTTGAAATATTTTGGCCATTATCTCCCTCAAGACATTTTGAGGGCAGGTTTCATTTACAGCCCTGCAGTACTTGTTCATATGATGTGACCGTTAGCTCAGGCTTTAAACCTGCTTTTGCAGGTAACGGCCAGCGAGCGGCAGCCTTTCTACGTTCCCCATGCTGGTACTAGGGAAACAGACCTACCGGCCAGTGGTGTTCTTCGGTTATAAATTAGAGTGCAATGTGCCCGGGTAAACCCACAAATGTTGATGTCTCCTTGCTTTTGTTTGTGTTTAAATTTAATTTCTATTTATTATTAGAGTAATAGTCCATTGTGTACGTGGACCACTTCTTCTTGGTGCATTCCTCTGTTGATGGACATTTTCATGGCTTCCAAGTGCTGGCTGTGGTAAATCTTGCTGGCGTACAGGTTTGCCAGCCTGTGACTTTTTGATTCTCATTTTCTCAGGTGATAGGCCAAGCAGCGGTTGTGATTGATTGACTGGTAGCTCAATGTTTCCCTTTTCAAAGCACCTACATTGTGTTTTCATTATTGGCCCTTTACATGCCCCCCCTTACAACCGAGGGTACGCATTTCTCCACACTCCCTTCACCATTTATTTCTTGCAGCATTTTTCCTAATGGCCATTCTGACTGCTGTGAGCTGATAGGTTTTTGTAGTATGGGTATGCATGTCATTAAAATTTTTAAAATTCATCATATTCCTACGCCTTTTTCTTTTCTCTTAAAAGAAAAAACCGTGAGTACAATAGAGCTCTTGAAATTGTCTTCTTCGAAGGTTGCCCTCTTTTGAATTTTTTGGTCGATTTTTGACCCCAGACATTTTCTGGGGGGCTGGTGTCATTTACAGAACTGCAAGTTGGTGAAAATTTAGTGACCTTTTGCAGTGGGTTCAAAGCTGCTGTTGTGGGAAACGGCCACAAGGAGGTAGCATTTCTCCATGCCCCAATCTGGGTACTAGGGCAGCAGAGCCTTTCTGGAAGTCATTGTCCTAGGTTGTAAATTAGAATGGAATTTGCCAGGAGAAATCCCCATAAGTTTATGTCTCATTACTTCTTCTTGGTTTATAAATTTTTTTTAATCTGGGTAAAGTTTAGAATATTGTTTGTCCTAGGTGTACACAATCTGGTTCATTTGTACATCATGTATGTCTATTAACATACAGATCCTCTTCCCATGTAAAATATTCAGGTGTTCCGTCGACCTCCCTTGCTATATGTTCGGTCTTTTTGATACATGTATATAATATGTATTTGTATATGTATGGTACCACTAATCTTCATTTCTCAATTTCCCCCCCTCCATTCCTTGTAGATGAGCATAGTTTGTTTTCTAAGCCTGTGAGTGTCTTTCTTTTTGGAAATCTGTTCATCTGTGTCAGTTATTAGATAATGCCATAAGTGATAATATAGGCTATAGGCCTTTTGCTTTCCGACCTACTTCATGTTTTTTGATTATCTCCAGGCTCATCTATGGTGCCTCAAAGAGCAGTGCTTCAATGTTTTCCATGGCTAATATTCCATTGTGTACATGGACCACTTCTTCTTGGTGCATTCCTCTGTTGATGGACATTTTCGTTGCTTCCAAGTGTTGCCTATGGTAAATATTGCTGGAGTGCAGGATTGGCAGCCTGTGATTTTTGATTTTCATTTTCTCAGGTGATAGACCCAGCAGTGGGTATGATTGATTGACTGGTATGGTAGCTCAACGTTTACCTTTTCAAGGCACCTCAATTGTGCTTTCATTAGTGGCTCTTACCACGTCCCCCTTAGAATCGAGGGTACGCATTTCTCCACAATCACGTCAGCATCTATTGTTTGCAGCATTTTTGTTGATGGCCATTCTGACTGGTGTGAGCTGATAGGTTTTTGTAATTTGGGTTTACGTGTCTGTAAAAATTCCTACAATTCATCATTTTTCCACGCCTTTTTCTTTTCTGTTAAAAGAAAAAAGAAAAAAAGTGTGAGTATAATATACCTCTTCAAATTTCCTTTTTGGAAGGTTGCACTCTAGAATTTTTTGGTCGATTTTCGACCTCAGTATTTTTTGGAGGGCAGGTGTCATTTACAGCACTGCAATTGGTGAATATTTAGTGACCTTTTGCAGTGGGTTTAAAGCTGCTGTTGTGGGAAACGGCCACAAGGATGCAGCATTTCTCCATTCCCAAATCTGGGTACTAGGGCAGCAGAGCCGTTCTGGAAGTCGTTTGCCTAGGTTGTAAATTTGAATGGAATGGGCCAGGAAAACCCCCCATAAGTTCATGTCTCATTACTCCTAGTTCGTGGTTTTAATTTTTTCAATTGGGGTAAAGGTTAGAATGTTGCTTATCCAAGGTGTACGCACTCTGGTTCATCTACATATTCTATATACCTATTTATGTAGAGATCCTCTTCCCGTGTAAATTATTACAGAGTGTTGCGTAAACCCTCCTTGCTGTATGGTCGGTCTTTTTGATATATGTGTATAATATGTGTTTGTATACATATGGTAACGCTAATCTTCATTTATCCATTCCCCCTACCTTTCCTTTTAGATAAGCATAGTATTTTTTTAATAAGTCTGTGATTGACTTTCTCTGTGGAAATATGTTCATTTTTGTCAGTTATTAGATAACGCCTCTAAGTGATATCATAGGATATAGGACTTTTGCTTTCCGACTTACCTCATGTTCTGTGATTATCTCCAAGATCATCTATGGTGCCTCAAAGAGCAGTGTTTCATTGTTTTCCATGGCTAGTATTCATTGTGTACATGGACCACTTCTTCTTTATCCTTTCATCTGTTGATGGACATTTTGGTTGCTTCACTGTCCTGTCTATTGTGAATAAGGCTGCAGTGCAGCTTTGGCAGCCCGGGTCTTCTTCATTCTGGTCTTCTCAGGTGAGAGGCCCATTGGTGCGCCTGCTGGATTGAATGGTACCTCAATTTTTCCTTTTAAACGCAGCTCCTTTCCGTTCTCATTATTAGCGTTTAACCCTTTTACATCTCACCAGCAGCTAGAGGGTACACAGTTCTCTAAAACCTCTTCAGCATTTATTGTTTGTAGACTTTTTGCCAATGGTCAGTCGACTGGTGCGAGTTGAAAACTTTTTGTAGATTAGATTGCATGAGTCTACTAATTCCTGAGGTTGAGCTTTTATCCATTTTCCTTTCTTTAAAAAGAGAGTGAGTAAAACTTACCTCTTCATACTATCTTCTTGAAAATTTTGCCTGTTTTGAATTTTTTTTATCCATTCCCTATCTCAGCACAATTTTGAGGGCAGGTGTCCTTTACAGCCCTGAGTCCTTGTGAATGGTAAGTGACCATTAGCTGTGGGTTAAAAGCTGCTCTTGCGGGAATCGGCCACAAGGCGGCAGCATTTCTCCTTTACCAAATCTGGTTACTAGGGCAACAGAGCCTTACTGGAAGTGGTGTTCTAGGTTGTAAATTAGAATGGAATGTGCGAGGAAAAAGCCCTTTAATTTATGTCTCATTACTTCTTGTTGGTATTTTTAACTTAATTTTTATTTTTTACCACAGCAAACTTGATTACAATGTTTTGTTTGTTCTAGGTGTGCAAGATGTGGTTCTTTCACACATATACATATATCTGTTCTTCTTCGGATCCTTTTCCCATGTAGGTTATGACACAATGTTGAGTAGTCTTCTCTTGGTATTGCGTAGGTCTTTGGTGATTATATATTTCATATGTGTATGTATCTCTCTGTTAACCTCAATATGGTAATGTATCCAATCCTCACACCATTCCATATGGTGAACCATAAGTTTTTTTAATGAATCTATGATAGTGTTTCTCTGTGGAAATATCTTTGTTTGTATCATTTTTTAGGTAACACCTATATGTGATATGGTAGGATATGTGTCTTTCGTTTTCTCACTTACTCCAAGTTGCGTGATTACTTCTAGACTCATCTATGGTGCTGCAAATGGCATTGTTTCATTTTTTCACTAGCTCATATTCCATCTGTATGGGTAGCAGCTTTCTTTGTCCACCCATCTGTCGTTGGACTTTTTGGTTACTTCCATATCTTGGCTATTGTAATACTATGTAATGCAGATTTGCGTGCCTGTGTCCTTCCAATTCTGTCTTCTTAGTTTATAGGTCCAGGAATAGGTCTGCTGGATCATATGGTAGCTCAATGTTTACCTTTTCAAGGCACCTCTATTTTGTTCTCCTTAGTGGCTCTTTCCAGGTTACGTCCCACTTAAAGTGGAGGGTATGTATTTCTTCCCAGCACCTTCAGCATTTATTCTTTGTAGTTTTTGCTGATGGTTATTCTGAGTGGTGTGAGCTGATACCTCTTTGTGGTTGAATTTGCATGTGTCTCATAATGCGTTGAAATTGAGCTTTAAGACACGTCCTTTTTATTTTTCCAGCTGTGATTAGAGCTTATTTCTTCAAAGTGTTTTCTTAAAGTATGTGTCACCATTTGAAATATTTTGGCCGTTATCTCCCTCAAGACATTTTGAGGGCAGGTTTCATTTACAGCCCTGCAGTACTTGTTCACATGAAGTGACCGTTCGCTCAGGCTTTAAACCTGCTTTTGCAGGTAACGGCCAGAGAGCGGCAGCCTTTCTACGTTCCCCATGCTGGTACTAGGGAAACAGACCTACCGGCCAGGGGTGTTCTTCGGTTATAAATTAGAGTGCAATGTGCCCGGGTAAACCCACAAATGTTGATGTCTCCTTGCTTTTGTTTGTTTTTAAATTTAATTTCTATTTATTATTAGAGTAATAGTCCATTGTGTACGTGGACCACTTCTTCCTGGTGCATTCCTCTGTTGATGGACATTTTCATGGCTTCCAAGTGCTGGCTGTGGTAAATCTTGCTGGCGTACAGGTTTGCCAGCCTGTGACTTTTTGATTCTCATTTTCTCAGGTGATAGGCCAAGCAGCGGTTGTGATTGATTGACTGGTAGCTCAATGTTTCCCTTTTCAAAGCACCTACATTGTGTTTTCATTATTGGCTCTTTACATGCCCCCCCTTACAACCGAGGGTACGCATTTCTCCACACTCCCTTCACCATTTAATTTTTGCAGCATTTTTCCTAATGGCCATTCTGACTGCTGTGAGCTGATAGGTTTTTGTAGTATGGGTATGCATGTCATTAAAATTTTTAAAATTCATCATATTCCTACGCCTTTTTCTTTTCTCTTAAAAGAAAAAACCGTGAGTACAATAGAGCTCTTGAAATTGTCTTCTTCGAAGGTTGCCCTCTTTTGAATTTTTTGGTCGATTTTTGACCCCAGACATTTTCTGGGGGGCTGGTGTCATTTACAGAACTGCAAGTTGGTGAAAATTTAGTGACCTTTTGCAGTGGGTTCAAAGCTGCTGTTGTGGGAAACGGCCACAAGGAGGTAGCATTTCTCCATGCCCCAATCTGGGTACTAGGGCAGCAGAGCCTTTCTGGAAGTCATTGTCCTAGGTTGTAAATTAGAATGGAATTTGCCAGGAGAAATCCCCATAAGTTTATGTCTCATTACTTCTTCTTGGTTTTTAAATTTTTTTTAATCTGGGTAAAGTTTAGAATATTGTTTGTCCTAGGTGTACACAAACTGGTTCATTTGTACATCATGTATGTCTATTAACGTACAGATCCTCTTCCCATGTAAAATATTCAGGTGTTCCGTCGACCTCCCTTGCTATATGTTCGGTCTTTTTAATACATGTATATAATATGTATTTGTATATGTATGGTACCACTAATCTTCATTTCTCAATTTCCCCCCCTCCATTCCTTGTAGATGAGCATAGTTTGTTTTCTAAGCCTGTGAGTGTCTTTCTCTTTGGAAATCTGTTCATCTGTGTCAGTTATTAGATAATGCCATAAGTGATAATATAGGCTATAGGCCTTTTGCTTTCCGACCTACTTCATGTTCTGTGATTATCTCCAGGCTCATCTATGGTGCCTCAAAGAGCAGTGCTTCAATGTTTTCCATGGCTAATATTCCATTGTGTACATGGACCACTTCTTGGTGCATTCCTCTGTTGATGGACATTTTCGTTGCTTCCAAGTGTTGCCTATGGTAAATATTGCTGGAGTGCAGGATTGGCAGCCTGTGATTTTTGATTTTCATTTTCTCAGGTGATAGACCCAGCAGTGGGTATGATTGATTGACTGGTATGGTAGCTCAACGTTTACCTTTTCAAGGCACCTCAATTGTGCTTTCATTAGTGGCTCTTACCACGTCCCCCTTAGAATCGAGGGTACGCATTTCTCCACAATTACGTCAGCATCTATTTTTTGCAGCATTTTTGTTGATGGCCATTCTGACTGGTGTGAGCTGATAGGTTTTTGTAATTTGGGTTTACGTGTCTGTAAAAATTCCTACAATTCATCATTTTTCCACGCCTTTTTCTTTTCTGTTAAAAGAAAAAAGAAAAAAAGTGTGAGTATAATATACCTCTTCAAATTTCCTTTTTGGAAGGTTGCACTCTAGAATTTTTTGGTCGATTTTCGACCTCAGTATTTTTTGGAGGGCAGGTGTCATTTACAGCACTGCAATTGGTGAATATTTAGTGACCTTTTGCAGTGGGTTTAAAGCTGCTGTTGTGGGAAACGGCCACAAGGATGCAGCATTTCTCCATTCCCAAATCTGGGTACTAGGGCAGCAGAGCCGTTCTGGAAGTCGTTTGCCTAGGTTGTAAATTTGAATGGAATGGGCCAGGAAAACCCCCCATAAGTTCATGTCTCATTACTCCTAGTTCGTGGTTTTAATTTTTTCAATTGGGGTAAAGGTTAGAATGTTGCTTGTCCAAGGTGTACGCACTCTGGTTCATCTACATATTCTATATACCTATTTATGTAGAGATCCTCTTCCCGTGTAAATTATTACAGAGTGTTGCGTAAACCCTCCTTGCTGTATGGTCGGTCTTTTTGATATATGTGTATAATATGTGTTTGTATACATATGGTAACGCTAATCTTCATTTATCCATTCCCCCCACCTTTCCTTTTAGATAAGCATAGTATTTTTTTAATAAGTCTGTGATTGACTTTCTCTGTGGAAATATGTTCATTTATGTCAGTTATTAGATAACGCCTCTAAGTGATATCATAGGATATAGGACTTTTGCTTTCCGACTTACCTCATGTTCTGTGATTATCTCCAAGATCATCTATGGTGCCTCAAAGAGCAGTATTTCATTGTTTTCCATGGCTAGTATTCATTGTGTACATGGACCACTTCTTCTTTATCCTTTCATCTGTTGATGGACATTTTGGTTGCTTCACTGTCCTGTCTATTGTGAATAAGGCTGCAGTGCAGCTTTGGCAGCCCGGGTCTTCTTCATTCTGGTCTTCTCAGGTGAGAGGCCCATTGGTGCGCCTGCTGGATTGAATGGTACCTCAATTTTTCCTTTTAAACGCAGCTCCTTTCTGTTCTCATTATTAGCGTTTAACCCTTTTACATCTCACCAGCAGCTAGAGGGTACACAGTTCTCTAAAACCTCTTCAGCATTTATTGTTTGTAGACTTTTTGCCAATGGTCAGTCGACTGGTGCGAGTTGAAAACTTTTTGTAGATTAGATTGCATGAGTCTACTAATTCCTGAGGTTGAGCTTTTATCCATTTTCCTTTCTTTAAAAAGAGAGTGAGTAAAACTTACCTCTTCATACTATCTTCTTGAAAATTTTGCCTGTTTTGAATTTTTTTTATCCATTCCCTACCTCAGCACAATTTTGAGGGCAGGTGTCCTTTACAGCCCTGAGTCCTTGTGAATGGTAAGTGACCATTAGCTGTGGGTTAAAAGCTGCTCTTGCGGGAATCGGCCACAAGGCGGCAGCATTTCTCCTTTACCAAATCTGGTTACTAGGGCAACAGAGCCTTACTGGAAGTGGTGTTCTAGGTTGTCAATTAGAATGGAATGTGCGAGGAAACAGCCCTTTAATTTATGTCTCATTACTTCTTCTTGGTATTTTTAACTTAATTTTTTATTTTTTATCACAGCAAACTTGATTACAACGTTTTGTTTGTTCTAGGTGTGCAAGATGTGGTTCTTTCACACATATACATATATCTGTTCTTCTTCGGATCCTTTTCCCATGTAGGTTATGACACAATGTTGAGTAGTCTTCTCTTGGTATTGCGTAGGTCTTTGGTGATTATATATTTCATATGTGTATGTATCTCTCTGTTAACCTCAATATGGTAATGTATCCTATCCTCACACCATTCCATATGGTGAACCATAAGTTTTTTTAATGAATCTATGATAGTGTTTCTCTGTGGAAATATCTTTGTTTGTATCATTTTTTAGGTAACAGCTATGTGTGATATGATAGGATATGTGTCTTTAGCTTTCTCACTTACTCCAAGTTGCGTGATTACTTCTAGACTCATCTATGGTGCTGCAAATGGCATTGTTTCATTTTTTCACTAGCTCATATTCCATCTGTACAGGTAGCAGCTTTCTTTGTCCACCCATCTGTCGTTGGACTTTTTGCTTACTTCCATATCTTGGCTATTGTAATACTATGCAATGCAGATTTGCGTGCCTGTGTCCTTCCAATTCTGTCTTCTTAGTTTATAGGTCCAGGAATAGGTCTGCTGGATCATATGTTAGCTCAATGTTTACCTTTTCAAGGCACCTCTATTTTCTTCTCCTTAGTGGCTCTTTCCAGGTTACGTCCCACTTAAAGTGGAGGGTATGTATGTCTTCCCAGCACCTTCAGCATTTATTCTTTGTAGTTTTTGCTGATGGTTATTCTGAGTGGTGTGAGCTGATACCTCTTTGTGGTTGAATTTGCATGTGTCACATAATGCGTTGAAATTGAGCTTTAAGACATGTCCTTTTTATTTTTCCAGCTGTGATTAGAGCTTATTTCTTCAAAGTGTTTTCTTAAAGTTTGTGTCACCATTTGAAATATTTTGGCCATTATCTCCCTCAAGACATTTTGAGGGCAGGTTTCATTTACAGCCCTGCAGTACTTGTTCATATGATGTGACCGTTAGCTCAGGCTTTAAACCTGCTTTTGCAGGTAACGGCCAGCGAGCGGCAGCCTTTCTACGTTCCCCATGCTGGTACTAGGGAAACAGACCTACCGGCCAGTGGTGTTCTTCGGTTATAAATTAGAGTGCAATGTGCCCGGGTAAACCCACAAATGTTGATGTCTCCTTGCTTTTGTTTGTGTTTAAATTTAATTTCTATTTATTATTAGAGTAATAGTCCATTGTGTACGTGGACCACTTCTTCTTGGTGCATTCCTCTGTTGATGGACATTTTCATGGCTTCCAAGTGCTGGCTGTGGTAAATCTTGCTGGCGTACAGGTTTGCCAGCCTGTGACTTTTTGATTCTCATTTTCTCAGGTGATAGGCCAAGCAGCGGTTGTGATTGATTGACTGGTAGCTCAATGTTTCCCTTTTCAAAGCACCTACATTGTGTTTTCATTATTGGCCCTTTACATGCCCCCCCTTACAACCGAGGGTACGCATTTCTCCACACTCCCTTCACCATTTATTTCTTGCAGCATTTTTCCTAATGGCCATTCTGACTGCTGTGAGCTGATAGGTTTTTGTAGTATGGGTATGCATGTCATTAAAATTTTTAAAATTCATCATATTCCTACGCCTTTTTCTTTTCTCTTAAAAGAAAAAACCGTGAGTACAATAGAGCTCTTGAAATTGTCTTCTTCGAAGGTTGCCCTCTTTTGAATTTTTTGGTCGATTTTTGACCCCAGACATTTTCTGGGGGGCTGGTGTCATTTACAGAACTGCAAGTTGGTGAAAATTTAGTGACCTTTTGCAGTGGGTTCAAAGCTGCTGTTGTGGGAAACGGCCACAAGGAGGTAGCATTTCTCCATGCCCCAATCTGGGTACTAGGGCAGCAGAGCCTTTCTGGAAGTCATTGTCCTAGGTTGTAAATTAGAATGGAATTTGCCAGGAGAAATCCCCATAAGTTTATGTCTCATTACTTCTTCTTGGTTTATAAATTTTTTTTAATCTGGGTAAAGTTTAGAATATTGTTTGTCCTAGGTGTACACAATCTGGTTCATTTGTACATCATGTATGTCTATTAACATACAGATCCTCTTCCCATGTAAAATATTCAGGTGTTCCGTCGACCTCCCTTGCTATATGTTCGGTCTTTTTGATACATGTATATAATATGTATTTGTATATGTATGGTACCACTAATCTTCATTTCTCAATTTCCCCCCCTCCATTCCTTGTAGATGAGCATAGTTTGTTTTCTAAGCCTGTGAGTGTCTTTCTTTTTGGAAATCTGTTCATCTGTGTCAGTTATTAGATAATGCCATAAGTGATAATATAGGCTATAGGCCTTTTGCTTTCCGACCTACTTCATGTTTTTTGATTATCTCCAGGCTCATCTATGGTGCCTCAAAGAGCAGTGCTTCAATGTTTTCCATGGCTAATATTCCATTGTGTACATGGACCACTTCTTCTTGGTGCATTCCTCTGTTGATGGACATTTTCGTTGCTTCCAAGTGTTGCCTATGGTAAATATTGCTGGAGTGCAGGATTGGCAGCCTGTGATTTTTGATTTTCATTTTCTCAGGTGATAGACCCAGCAGTGGGTATGATTGATTGACTGGTATGGTAGCTCAACGTTTACCTTTTCAAGGCACCTCAATTGTGCTTTCATTAGTGGCTCTTACCACGTCCCCCTTAGAATCGAGGGTACGCATTTCTCCACAATCACGTCAGCATCTATTGTTTGCAGCATTTTTGTTGATGGCCATTCTGACTGGTGTGAGCTGATAGGTTTTTGTAATTTGGGTTTACGTGTCTGTAAAAATTCCTACAATTCATCATTTTTCCACGCCTTTTTCTTTTCTGTTAAAAGAAAAAAGAAAAAAAGTGTGAGTATAATATACCTCTTCAAATTTCCTTTTTGGAAGGTTGCACTCTAGAATTTTTTGGTCGATTTTCGACCTCAGTATTTTTTGGAGGGCAGGTGTCATTTACAGCACTGCAATTGGTGAATATTTAGTGACCTTTTGCAGTGGGTTTAAAGCTGCTGTTGTGGGAAACGGCCACAAGGATGCAGCATTTCTCCATTCCCAAATCTGGGTACTAGGGCAGCAGAGCCGTTCTGGAAGTCGTTTGCCTAGGTTGTAAATTTGAATGGAATGGGCCAGGAAAACCCCCCATAAGTTCATGTCTCATTACTCCTAGTTCGTGGTTTTAATTTTTTCAATTGGGGTAAAGGTTAGAATGTTGCTTATCCAAGGTGTACGCACTCTGGTTCATCTACATATTCTATATACCTATTTATGTAGAGATCCTCTTCCCGTGTAAATTATTACAGAGTGTTGCGTAAACCCTCCTTGCTGTATGGTCGGTCTTTTTGATATATGTGTATAATATGTGTTTGTATACATATGGTAACGCTAATCTTCATTTATCCATTCCCCCTACCTTTCCTTTTAGATAAGCATAGTATTTTTTTAATAAGTCTGTGATTGACTTTCTCTGTGGAAATATGTTCATTTTTGTCAGTTATTAGATAACGCCTCTAAGTGATATCATAGGATATAGGACTTTTGCTTTCCGACTTACCTCATGTTCTGTGATTATCTCCAAGATCATCTATGGTGCCTCAAAGAGCAGTGTTTCATTGTTTTCCATGGCTAGTATTCATTGTGTACATGGACCACTTCTTCTTTATCCTTTCATCTGTTGATGGACATTTTGGTTGCTTCACTGTCCTGTCTATTGTGAATAAGGCTGCAGTGCAGCTTTGGCAGCCCGGGTCTTCTTCATTCTGGTCTTCTCAGGTGAGAGGCCCATTGGTGCGCCTGCTGGATTGAATGGTACCTCAATTTTTCCTTTTAAACGCAGCTCCTTTCCGTTCTCATTATTAGCGTTTAACCCTTTTACATCTCACCAGCAGCTAGAGGGTACACAGTTCTCTAAAACCTCTTCAGCATTTATTGTTTGTAGACTTTTTGCCAATGGTCAGTCGACTGGTGCGAGTTGAAAACTTTTTGTAGATTAGATTGCATGAGTCTACTAATTCCTGAGGTTGAGCTTTTATCCATTTTCCTTTCTTTAAAAAGAGAGTGAGTAAAACTTACCTCTTCATACTATCTTCTTGAAAATTTTGCCTGTTTTGAATTTTTTTTATCCATTCCCTATCTCAGCACAATTTTGAGGGCAGGTGTCCTTTACAGCCCTGAGTCCTTGTGAATGGTAAGTGACCATTAGCTGTGGGTTAAAAGCTGCTCTTGCGGGAATCGGCCACAAGGCGGCAGCATTTCTCCTTTACCAAATCTGGTTACTAGGGCAACAGAGCCTTACTGGAAGTGGTGTTCTAGGTTGTAAATTAGAATGGAATGTGCGAGGAAAAAGCCCTTTAATTTATGTCTCATTACTTCTTGTTGGTATTTTTAACTTAATTTTTATTTTTTACCACAGCAAACTTGATTACAATGTTTTGTTTGTTCTAGGTGTGCAAGATGTGGTTCTTTCACACATATACATATATCTGTTCTTCTTCGGATCCTTTTCCCATGTAGGTTATGACACAATGTTGAGTAGTCTTCTCTTGGTATTGCGTAGGTCTTTGGTGATTATATATTTCATATGTGTATGTATCTCTCTGTTAACCTCAATATGGTAATGTATCCAATCCTCACACCATTCCATATGGTGAACCATAAGTTTTTTTAATGAATCTATGATAGTGTTTCTCTGTGGAAATATCTTTGTTTGTATCATTTTTTAGGTAACACCTATATGTGATATGATAGGATATGTGTCTTTCGTTTTCTCACTTACTCCAAGTTGCGTGATTACTTCTAGACTCATCTATGGTGCTGCAAATGGCATTGTTTCATTTTTTCACTAGCTCATATTCCATCTGTATGGGTAGCAGCTTTCTTTGTCCACCCATCTGTCGTTGGACTTTTTGGTTACTTCCATATCTTGGCTATTGTAATACTATGTAATGCAGATTTGCGTGCCTGTGTCCTTCCAATTCTGTCTTCTTAGTTTATAGGTCCAGGAATAGGTCTGCTGGATCATATGGTAGCTCAATGTTTACCTTTTCAAGGCACCTCTATTTTGTTCTCCTTAGTGGCTCTTTCCAGGTTACGTCCCACTTAAAGTGGAGGGTATGTATTTCTTCCCAGCACCTTCAGCATTTATTCTTTGTAGTTTTTGCTGATGGTTATTCTGAGTGGTGTGAGCTGATACCTCTTTGTGGTTGAATTTGCATGTGTCTCATAATGCGTTGAAATTGAGCTTTAAGACACGTCCTTTTTATTTTTCCAGCTGTGATTAGAGCTTATTTCTTCAAAGTGTTTTCTTAAAGTATGTGTCACCATTTGAAATATTTTGGCCGTTATCTCCCTCAAGACATTTTGAGGGCAGGTTTCATTTACAGCCCTGCAGTACTTGTTCACATGAAGTGACCGTTCGCTCAGGCTTTAAACCTGCTTTTGCAGGTAACGGCCAGAGAGCGGCAGCCTTTCTACGTTCCCCATGCTGGTACTAGGGAAACAGACCTACCGGCCAGGGGTGTTCTTCGGTTATAAATTAGAGTGCAATGTGCCCGGGTAAACCCACAAATGTTGATGTCTCCTTGCTTTTGTTTGTTTTTAAATTTAATTTCTATTTATTATTAGAGTAATAGTCCATTGTGTACGTGGACCACTTCTTCCTGGTGCATTCCTCTGTTGATGGACATTTTCATGGCTTCCAAGTGCTGGCTGTGGTAAATCTTGCTGGCGTACAGGTTTGCCAGCCTGTGACTTTTTGATTCTCATTTTCTCAGGTGATAGGCCAAGCAGCGGTTGTGATTGATTGACTGGTAGCTCAATGTTTCCCTTTTCAAAGCACCTACATTGTGTTTTCATTATTGGCTCTTTACATGCCCCCCCTTACAACCGAGGGTACGCATTTCTCCACACTCCCTTCACCATTTAATTTTTGCAGCATTTTTCCTAATGGCCATTCTGACTGCTGTGAGCTGATAGGTTTTTGTAGTATGGGTATGCATGTCATTAAAATTTTTAAAATTCATCATATTCCTACGCCTTTTTCTTTTCTCTTAAAAGAAAAAACCGTGAGTACAATAGAGCTCTTGAAATTGTCTTCTTCGAAGGTTGCCCTCTTTTGAATTTTTTGGTCGATTTTTGACCCCAGACATTTTCTGGGGGGCTGGTGTCATTTACAGAACTGCAAGTTGGTGAAAATTTAGTGACCTTTTGCAGTGGGTTCAAAGCTGCTGTTGTGGGAAACGGCCACAAGGAGGTAGCATTTCTCCATGCCCCAATCTGGGTACTAGGGCAGCAGAGCCTTTCTGGAAGTCATTGTCCTAGGTTGTAAATTAGAATGGAATTTGCCAGGAGAAATCCCCATAAGTTTATGTCTCATTACTTCTTCTTGGTTTTTAAATTTTTTTTAATCTGGGTAAAGTTTAGAATATTGTTTGTCCTAGGTGTACACAAACTGGTTCATTTGTACATCATGTATGTCTATTAACGTACAGATCCTCTTCCCATGTAAAATATTCAGGTGTTCCGTCGACCTCCCTTGCTATATGTTCGGTCTTTTTAATACATGTATATAATATGTATTTGTATATGTATGGTACCACTAATCTTCATTTCTCAATTTCCCCCCCTCCATTCCTTGTAGATGAGCATAGTTTGTTTTCTAAGCCTGTGAGTGTCTTTCTCTTTGGAAATCTGTTCATCTGTGTCAGTTATTAGATAATGCCATAAGTGATAATATAGGCTATAGGCCTTTTGCTTTCCGACCTACTTCATGTTTTGTGATTATCTCCAGGCTCATCTATGGTGCCTCAAAGAGCAGTGCTTCAATGTTTTCCATGGCTAATATTCCATTGTGTACATGGACCACTTCTTGGTGCATTCCTCTGTTGATGGACATTTTCGTTGCTTCCAAGTGTTGCCTATGGTAAATATTGCTGGAGTGCAGGATTGGCAGCCTGTGATTTTTGATTTTCATTTTCTCAGGTGATAGACCCAGCAGTGGGTATGATTGATTGACTGGTATGGTAGCTCAACGTTTACCTTTTCAAGGCACCTCAATTGTGCTTTCATTAGTGGCTCTTACCACGTCCCCCTTAGAATCGAGGGTACGCATTTCTCCACAATTACGTCAGCATCTATTTTTTGCAGCATTTTTGTTGATGGCCATTCTGACTGGTGTGAGCTGATAGGTTTTTGTAATTTGGGTTTACGTGTCTGTAAAAATTCCTACAATTCATCATTTTTCCACGCCTTTTTCTTTTCTGTTAAAAGAAAAAAGAAAAAAAGTGTGAGTATAATATACCTCTTCAAATTTCCTTTTTGGAAGGTTGCACTCTAGAATTTTTTGGTCGATTTTCGACCTCAGTATTTTTTGGAGGGCAGGTGTCATTTACAGCACTGCAATTGGTGAATATTTAGTGACCTTTTGCAGTGGGTTTAAAGCTGCTGTTGTGGGAAACGGCCACAAGGATGCAGCATTTCTCCATTCCCAAATCTGGGTACTAGGGCAGCAGAGCCGTTCTGGAAGTCGTTTGCCTAGGTTGTAAATTTGAATGGAATGGGCCAGGAAAACCCCCCATAAGTTCATGTCTCATTACTCCTAGTTCGTGGTTTTAATTTTTTCAATTGGGGTAAAGGTTAGAATGTTGCTTGTCCAAGGTGTACGCACTCTGGTTCATCTACATATTCTATATACCTATTTATGTAGAGATCCTCTTCCCGTGTAAATTATTACAGAGTGTTGCGTAAACCCTCCTTGCTGTATGGTCGGTCTTTTTGATATATGTGTATAATATGTGTTTGTATACATATGGTAACGCTAATCTTCATTTATCCATTCCCCCCACCTTTCCTTTTAGATAAGCATAGTATTTTTTTAATAAGTCTGTGATTGACTTTCTCTGTGGAAATATGTTCTTTTATGTCAGTTATTAGATAACGCCTCTAAGTGATATCATAGGATATAGGACTTTTGCTTTCCGACTTACCTCATGTTCTGTGATTATCTCCAAGATCATCTATGGTGCCTCAAAGAGCAGTATTTCATTGTTTTCCATGGCTAGTATTCATTGTGTACATGGACCACTTCTTCTTTATCCTTTCATCTGTTGATGGACATTTTGGTTGCTTCACTGTCCTGTCTATTGTGAATAAGGCTGCAGTGCAGCTTTGGCAGCCCGGGTCTTCTTCATTCTGGTCTTCTCAGGTGAGAGGCCCATTGGTGCGCCTGCTGGATTGAATGGTACCTCAATTTTTCCTTTTAAACGCAGCTCCTTTCTGTTCTCATTATTAGCGTTTAACCCTTTTACATCTCACCAGCAGCTAGAGGGTACACAGTTCTCTAAAACCTCTTCAGCATTTATTGTTTGTAGACTTTTTGCCAATGGTCAGTCGACTGGTGCGAGTTGAAAACTTTTTGTAGATTAGATTGCATGAGTCTACTAATTCCTGAGGTTGAGCTTTTATCCATTTTCCTTTCTTTAAAAAGAGAGTGAGTAAAACTTACCTCTTCATACTATCTTCTTGAAAATTTTGCCTGTTTTGAATTTTTTTTATCCATTCCCTACCTCAGCACAATTTTGAGGGCAGGTGTCCTTTACAGCCCTGAGTCCTTGTGAATGGTAAGTGACCATTAGCTGTGGGTTAAAAGCTGCTCTTGCGGGAATCGGCCACAAGGCGGCAGCATTTCTCCTTTACCAAATCTGGTTACTAGGGCAACAGAGCCTTACTGGAAGTGGTGTTCTAGGTTGTCAATTAGAATGGAATGTGCGAGGAAACAGCCCTTTAATTTATGTCTCATTACTTCTTCTTGGTATTTTTAACTTAATTTTTTATTTTTTATCACAGCAAACTTGATTACAACGTTTTGTTTGTTCTAGGTGTGCAAGATGTGGTTCTTTCACACATATACATATATCTGTTCTTCTTCGGATCCTTTTCCCATGTAGGTTATGACACAATGTTGAGTAGTCTTCTCTTGGTATTGCGTAGGTCTTTGGTGATTATATATTTCATATGTGTATGTATCTCTCTGTTAACCTCAATATGGTAATGTATCCTATCCTCACACCATTCCATATGGTGAACCATAAGTTTTTTTAATGAATCTATGATAGTGTTTCTCTGTGGAAATATCTTTGTTTGTATCATTTTTTAGGTAACAGCTATGTGTGATATGATAGGATATGTGTCTTTAGCTTTCTCACTTACTCCAAGTTGCGTGATTACTTCTAGACTCATCTATGGTGCTGCAAATGGCATTGTTTCATTTTTTCACTAGCTCATATTCCATCTGTACAGGTAGCAGCTTTCTTTGTCCACCCATCTGTCGTTGGACTTTTTGCTTACTTCCATATCTTGGCTATTGTAATACTATGCAATGCAGATTTGCGTGCCTGTGTCCTTCCAATTCTGTCTTCTTAGTTTATAGGTCCAGGAATAGGTCTGCTGGATCATATGTTAGCTCAATGTTTACCTTTTCAAGGCACCTCTATTTTCTTCTCCTTAGTGGCTCTTTCCAGGTTACGTCCCACTTAAAGTGGAGGGTATGTATGTCTTCCCAGCACCTTCAGCATTTATTCTTTGTAGTTTTTGCTGATGGTTATTCTGAGTGGTGTGAGCTGATACCTCTTTGTGGTTGAATTTGCATGTGTCACATAATGCGTTGAAATTGAGCTTTAAGACATGTCCTTTTTATTTTTCCAGCTGTGATTAGAGCTTATTTCTTCAAAGTGTTTTCTTAAAGTTTGTGTCACCATTTGAAATATTTTGGCCATTATCTCCCTCAAGACATTTTGAGGGCAGGTTTCATTTACAGCCCTGCAGTACTTGTTCATATGATGTGACCGTTAGCTCAGGCTTTAAACCTGCTTTTGCAGGTAACGGCCAGCGAGCGGCAGCCTTTCTACGTTCCCCATGCTGGTACTAGGGAAACAGACCTACCGGCCAGTGGTGTTCTTCGGTTATAAATTAGAGTGCAATGTGCCCGGGTAAACCCACAAATGTTGATGTCTCCTTGCTTTTGTTTGTGTTTAAATTTAATTTCTATTTATTATTAGAGTAATAGTCCATTGTGTACGTGGACCACTTCTTCTTGGTGCATTCCTCTGTTGATGGACATTTTCATGGCTTCCAAGTGCTGGCTGTGGTAAATCTTGCTGGCGTACAGGTTTGCCAGCCTGTGACTTTTTGATTCTCATTTTCTCAGGTGATAGGCCAAGCAGCGGTTGTGATTGATTGACTGGTAGCTCAATGTTTCCCTTTTCAAAGCACCTACATTGTGTTTTCATTATTGGCCCTTTACATGCCCCCCCTTACAACCGAGGGTACGCATTTCTCCACACTCCCTTCACCATTTATTTCTTGCAGCATTTTTCCTAATGGCCATTCTGACTGCTGTGAGCTGATAGGTTTTTGTAGTATGGGTATGCATGTCATTAAAATTTTTAAAATTCATCATATTCCTACGCCTTTTTCTTTTCTCTTAAAAGAAAAAACCGTGAGTACAATAGAGCTCTTGAAATTGTCTTCTTCGAAGGTTGCCCTCTTTTGAATTTTTTGGTCGATTTTTGACCCCAGACATTTTCTGGGGGGCTGGTGTCATTTACAGAACTGCAAGTTGGTGAAAATTTAGTGACCTTTTGCAGTGGGTTCAAAGCTGCTGTTGTGGGAAACGGCCACAAGGAGGTAGCATTTCTCCATGCCCCAATCTGGGTACTAGGGCAGCAGAGCCTTTCTGGAAGTCATTGTCCTAGGTTGTAAATTAGAATGGAATTTGCCAGGAGAAATCCCCATAAGTTTATGTCTCATTACTTCTTCTTGGTTTATAAATTTTTTTTAATCTGGGTAAAGTTTAGAATATTGTTTGTCCTAGGTGTACACAATCTGGTTCATTTGTACATCATGTATGTCTATTAACATACAGATCCTCTTCCCATGTAAAATATTCAGGTGTTCCGTCGACCTCCCTTGCTATATGTTCGGTCTTTTTGATACATGTATATAATATGTATTTGTATATGTATGGTACCACTAATCTTCATTTCTCAATTTCCCCCCCTCCATTCCTTGTAGATGAGCATAGTTTGTTTTCTAAGCCTGTGAGTGTCTTTCTTTTTGGAAATCTGTTCATCTGTGTCAGTTATTAGATAATGCCATAAGTGATAATATAGGCTATAGGCCTTTTGCTTTCCGACCTACTTCATGTTTTTTGATTATCTCCAGGCTCATCTATGGTGCCTCAAAGAGCAGTGCTTCAATGTTTTCCATGGCTAATATTCCATTGTGTACATGGACCACTTCTTCTTGGTGCATTCCTCTGTTGATGGACATTTTCGTTGCTTCCAAGTGTTGCCTATGGTAAATATTGCTGGAGTGCAGGATTGGCAGCCTGTGATTTTTGATTTTCATTTTCTCAGGTGATAGACCCAGCAGTGGGTATGATTGATTGACTGGTATGGTAGCTCAACGTTTACCTTTTCAAGGCACCTCAATTGTGCTTTCATTAGTGGCTCTTACCACGTCCCCCTTAGAATCGAGGGTACGCATTTCTCCACAATCACGTCAGCATCTATTGTTTGCAGCATTTTTGTTGATGGCCATTCTGACTGGTGTGAGCTGATAGGTTTTTGTAATTTGGGTTTACGTGTCTGTAAAAATTCCTACAATTCATCATTTTTCCACGCCTTTTTCTTTTCTGTTAAAAGAAAAAAGAAAAAAAGTGTGAGTATAATATACCTCTTCAAATTTCCTTTTTGGAAGGTTGCACTCTAGAATTTTTTGGTCGATTTTCGACCTCAGTATTTTTTGGAGGGCAGGTGTCATTTACAGCACTGCAATTGGTGAATATTTAGTGACCTTTTGCAGTGGGTTTAAAGCTGCTGTTGTGGGAAACGGCCACAAGGATGCAGCATTTCTCCATTCCCAAATCTGGGTACTAGGGCAGCAGAGCCGTTCTGGAAGTCGTTTGCCTAGGTTGTAAATTTGAATGGAATGGGCCAGGAAAACCCCCCATAAGTTCATGTCTCATTACTCCTAGTTCGTGGTTTTAATTTTTTCAATTGGGGTAAAGGTTAGAATGTTGCTTATCCAAGGTGTACGCACTCTGGTTCATCTACATATTCTATATACCTATTTATGTAGAGATCCTCTTCCCGTGTAAATTATTACAGAGTGTTGCGTAAACCCTCCTTGCTGTATGGTCGGTCTTTTTGATATATGTGTATAATATGTGTTTGTATACATATGGTAACGCTAATCTTCATTTATCCATTCCCCCTACCTTTCCTTTTAGATAAGCATAGTATTTTTTTAATAAGTCTGTGATTGACTTTCTCTGTGGAAATATGTTCATTTTTGTCAGTTATTAGATAACGCCTCTAAGTGATATCATAGGATATAGGACTTTTGCTTTCCGACTTACCTCATGTTCTGTGATTATCTCCAAGATCATCTATGGTGCCTCAAAGAGCAGTGTTTCATTGTTTTCCATGGCTAGTATTCATTGTGTACATGGACCACTTCTTCTTTATCCTTTCATCTGTTGATGGACATTTTGGTTGCTTCACTGTCCTGTCTATTGTGAATAAGGCTGCAGTGCAGCTTTGGCAGCCCGGGTCTTCTTCATTCTGGTCTTCTCAGGTGAGAGGCCCATTGGTGCGCCTGCTGGATTGAATGGTACCTCAATTTTTCCTTTTAAACGCAGCTCCTTTCCGTTCTCATTATTAGCGTTTAACCCTTTTACATCTCACCAGCAGCTAGAGGGTACACAGTTCTCTAAAACCTCTTCAGCATTTATTGTTTGTAGACTTTTTGCCAATGGTCAGTCGACTGGTGCGAGTTGAAAACTTTTTGTAGATTAGATTGCATGAGTCTACTAATTCCTGAGGTTGAGCTTTTATCCATTTTCCTTTCTTTAAAAAGAGAGTGAGTAAAACTTACCTCTTCATACTATCTTCTTGAAAATTTTGCCTGTTTTGAATTTTTTTTATCCATTCCCTATCTCAGCACAATTTTGAGGGCAGGTGTCCTTTACAGCCCTGAGTCCTTGTGAATGGTAAGTGACCATTAGCTGTGGGTTAAAAGCTGCTCTTGCGGGAATCGGCCACAAGGCGGCAGCATTTCTCCTTTACCAAATCTGGTTACTAGGGCAACAGAGCCTTACTGGAAGTGGTGTTCTAGGTTGTAAATTAGAATGGAATGTGCGAGGAAAAAGCCCTTTAATTTATGTCTCATTACTTCTTGTTGGTATTTTTAACTTAATTTTTATTTTTTACCACAGCAAACTTGATTACAATGTTTTGTTTGTTCTAGGTGTGCAAGATGTGGTTCTTTCACACATATACATATATCTGTTCTTCTTCGGATCCTTTTCCCATGTAGGTTATGACACAATGTTGAGTAGTCTTCTCTTGGTATTGCGTAGGTCTTTGGTGATTATATATTTCATATGTGTATGTATCTCTCTGTTAACCTCAATATGGTAATGTATCCAATCCTCACACCATTCCATATGGTGAACCATAAGTTTTTTTAATGAATCTATGATAGTGTTTCTCTGTGGAAATATCTTTGTTTGTATCATTTTTTAGGTAACACCTATATGTGATATGGTAGGATATGTGTCTTTCGTTTTCTCACTTACTCCAAGTTGCGTGATTACTTCTAGACTCATCTATGGTGCTGCAAATGGCATTGTTTCATTTTTTCACTAGCTCATATTCCATCTGTATGGGTAGCAGCTTTCTTTGTCCACCCATCTGTCGTTGGACTTTTTGGTTACTTCCATATCTTGGCTATTGTAATACTATGTAATGCAGATTTGCGTCCTTCCTCTGTCCTTCCAATTCTGTCTTCTTAGTTTATAGGTCCAGGAATAGGTCTGCTGGATCATATGGTAGCTCAATGTTTACCTTTTCAAGGCACCTCTATTTTGTTCTCCTTAGTGGCTCTTTCCAGGTTACGTCCCACTTAAAGTGGAGGGTATGTATTTCTTCCCAGCACCTTCAGCATTTATTTTTTGTAGTTTTTGCTGATGGTTATTCTGAGTGGTGTGAGCTGATACCTCTTTGTGGTTGAATTTGCATGTGTCTCATAATGCGTTGAAATTGAGCTTTAAGACACGTCCTTTTTATTTTTCCAGCTGTGATTAGAGCTTATTTCTTCAAAGTGTTTTCTTAAAGTATGTGTCACCATTTGAAATATTTTGGCCGTTATCTCCCTCAAGACATTTTGAGGGCAGGTTTCATTTACAGCCCTGCAGTACTTGTTCACATGAAGTGACCGTTCGCTCAGGCTTTAAACCTGCTTTTGCAGGTAACGGCCAGAGAGCGGCAGCCTTTCTACGTTCCCCATGCTGGTACTAGGGAAACAGACCTACCGGCCAGGGGTGTTCTTCGGTTATAAATTAGAGTGCAATGTGCCCGGGTAAACCCACAAATGTTGATGTCTCCTTGCTTTTGTTTGTTTTTAAATTTAATTTATATTTATTATTAGAGTAATAGTCCATTGTGTACGTGGACCACTTCTTCTTGGTGCATTCCTCTGTTGATGGACATTTTCATGGCTTCCAAGTGCTGGCTGTGGTAAATCTTGCTGGCGTACAGGTTTGCCAGCCTGTGACTTTTTGATTCTCATTTTCTCAGGTGATAGGCCAAGCAGCGGTTGTGATTGATTGACTGGTAGCTCAATGTTTCCCTTTTCAAAGCACCTACATTGTGTTTTCATTAGTGGCTCTTTACATGCCCCCCCTTACAACCGAGGGTACGCATTTCTCCACACTCCCTTCACCATTTATTTTTTGCAGCATTTATCCTAATGGCCATTCTGACTGCTGTGAGCTGATAGGTTTTTGTAGTATGGGTATGCATGTCATTAAAATTTTTAAAATTCATCATATTCCTACGCCTTTTTCTTTTCTCTTAAAAGAAAAAACCGTGAGTACAATAGAGCTCTTGAAATTGTCTTCTTCGAAGGTTGCCCTCTTTTGAATTTTTTGGTCGATTTTTGACCCCAGACATTTTCTGGAGGGCTGGTGTCATTTACAGAACTGCAAGTTGGTGAAAATTTAGTGACCTTATGCAGTGGGTTCAAAGCTGCTGTTGTGGGAAACGGCCACAAGGAGGTAGCATTTCTCCATGCCCCAATCTGGGTACTAGGGCAGCAGAGCCTTTCTGGAAGTCATTGTCCTAGGTTGTAAATTAGAATGGAATTTGCCAGGAGAAATCCCCATAAGTTTATGTCTCATTACTTCTTCTTGGTTTTTAAAATTTTTTTAATCTGGGTAAAGTTTAGAATATTGTTTGTCCTAGGTGTACACAATCTGGTTCATTTGTACATCATGTATGTCTATTAACGTACAGATCCTCTTCCCATGTAAAATATACCAGTGTTCCGTCGACCTCCCTTGCTATATGTTCGGTCTTTTTGATACATGTATATAATATGTATTTGTATATGTATAGTAACACTAATCTTCATTTCTCAATTTCCCCCCCTCCTTTCCTTTTAGATGAGCATAGTTTGTTTTCTAAGCCTGTGAGTGTCTTTCTCTTTGGAAATCTGTTCATCTGTGTCAGTTATTAGATAATGCCATAAGTGATAATATAGGCTGTAGGCCTTTTGCTTTCCGACCTACTTCATGTTCTGTGATTATCTCCAGGCTCATCTATGGTGCCTCAAAGAGCAGTGCTTCAATGTTTTCCATGGCTAATATTCCATTGTGTACATGGACCACTTCTTCTTGGTGCATTCCTCTGTTGATGGACATTTTCGTTGCTTCCAAGTGTTGCCTATGGTAAATATTGCTGGAGTGCAGGATTGGCAGCCTGTGATTTTTGATTTTCATTTTCTCAGGTGATAGACCCAGCAGTGGGTATGATTGATTGACTGGTATGGTAGCTCAACGTTTACCTTTTCAAGGCACCTCAATTGTGCTTTCATTAGTGGCTCTTACCACGTCCCCCTTAGAATCGAGGGTACGCATTTCTCCACAATCACGTCAGCATTTATTGTTTGCAGCATTTTTGTTGATGGCCATTCTGACTGGTGTGAGCTGATAGGTTTTTGTAATTTGGGTTTACGTGTCTGTAAAAATTCCTACAATTCATCATTTTTCCACGCCTTTTTCTTTTCTGTTAAAAGAAAAAAGAAAAAAAGTGTGAGTATAATATACCTCTTCAAATTTCCTTTTTGGAAGGTTGCACTCTAGAATTTTTTGGTCGATTTTCGACCTCAGTATTTTTTGGAGGGCAGGTGTCATTTACAGCACTGCAATTGGTGAATATTTAGTGACCTTTTGCAGTGGGTTTAAAGCTGCTGTTGTGGGAAACGGCCACAAGGATGCAGCATTTCTCCATTCCCAAATCTGGGTACTAGGGCAGCAGAGCCGTTCTGGAAGTCGTTTGCCTAGGTTGTAAATTTGAATGGAATGGGCCAGGAAAACCCCCCATAAGTTCATGTCTCATTACTCCTACTTCGTGGTTTTAATTTTTTCAATTGGGGTAATGGTTAGAATGTTGCTTGTCCAAGGTATACGCACTCTGGTTCATCTACATATTCTATATACCTATTTATGTAGAGATCCTCTTCCCGTGTAAATTATTACAGAGTGTTGCGTAAACCTTCCTTGCTGTATGGTCGGTCTTTTTGATATATGTGTATAATATGTGTTTGTATACATATGATAACGCTAATCTTCATTTATCCATTCCCCACACCTTTCCTTTTAGATAAGCATAGTATTTTTTTTAATAAGTCTGTGATTGACTTTCTCTGTGGAAATATGTTCCTTTGTGTCAGTTATTAGATAACGCCTCTAAGTGATATCATAGGATATAGGACTTTTGCTTTCCGACTTACCTCATGTTCTGTGATTATCTCCAAGATCATCTATGGTGCCTCAAAGAGCAGTGTTTCATTGTTTTCCATGGCTAGTATTCATTCTGTACATGGACCACTTCTTCTTTATCTTTTCATCTGTTGATGGACATTTTGGTTGCTTCACTGTCCTGTCTATTGTGAATAAGGCTGCAGTGCAGCTTTGGCAGCCCTGGTCTTCTTCATTCTGGTCTTCTCAGGTGAGAGGCCCATTGGTGCGCCTGCTGGATTGAATGGTACCTCAATTTTTCCTTTTAAACGCAGCTCCTTTCTGTTCTCATTATTAGCGTTTAACCCTTTTACATCTCACCAGCAGCTAGAGGGTACACAGTTCTCTAAAACCTCTTCAGCATTTATTGTTTGTAGACTTTTTGCCAATGGTCAGTCGACTGGTGCGAGTTGAAAACTTTTTGTAGATTAGATTGCATGAGTCTAATAATTCCTGAGGTTGAGCTTTTATCCATTTTCCTTTCTTTAAAAAGAGAGTGAGTAAAACTTACCTCTTCATACTATCTTCTTGAAAATTTTGCCTGTTTTGAATTTTTTTTATCCATTCCCTATCTCAGCACAATTTTGAGGGCAGGTGTCCTTTACAGCCCTGAGTCCTTGTGAATGGTAAGTGACCATTAGCTGTGGGTTAAAAGCTGCTCTTGCGGGAATCGGCCACAAGGCGGCAGCATTTCTCCTTTACCAAATCTGGTTACTAGGGCAACAGAGCCTTACTGGAAGTGGTGTTCTAGGTTGTAAATTAGAATGGAATGTGCGAGGAAAAAGCCCTTTAATTTATGTCTCATTACTTCTTGTTGGTATTTTTAACTTAATTTTTATTTTTTACCACAGCAAACTTGATTACAATGTTTTGTTTGTTCTAGGTGTGCAAGATGTGGTTCTTTCACACATATACATATATCTGTTCTTCTTCGGATCCTTTTCCCATGTAGGTTATGACACAATGTTGAGTAGTCTTCTCTTGGTATTGCGTAGGTCTTTGGTGATTATATATTTCATATGTGTATGTATCTCTCTGTTAACCTCAATATGGTAATGTATCCAATCCTCACACCATTCCATATGGTGAACCATAAGTTTTTTTAATGAATCTATGATAGTGTTTCTCTGTGGAAATATCTTTGTTTGTATCATTTTTTAGGTAACACCTATATGTGATATGATAGGATATGTGTCTTTCGTTTTCTCACTTACTCCAAGTTGCGTGATTACTTCTAGACTCATCTATGGTGCTGCAAATGGCATTGTTTCATTTTTTCACTAGCTCATATTCCATCTGTATGGGTAGCAGCTTTCTTTGTCCACCCATCTGTCGTTGGACTTTTTGGTTACTTCCATATCTTGGCTATTGTAATACTATGTAATGCAGATTTGTGTGCCTGTGTCCTTCCAATTCTGTCTTCTTAGTTTATAGGTCCAGGAATAGGTCTGCTGGATCATATGGTAGCTCAATGTTTACCTTTTCAAGGCACCTCTATTTTGTTCTCCTTAGTGGCTCTTTCCAGGTTACGTCCCACTTAAAGTGGAGGGTATGTATTTCTTCCCAGCACCTTCAGCATTTATTCTTTGTAGTTTTTGCTGATGGTTATTCTGAGTGGTGTGAGCTGATACCTCTTTGTGGTTGAATTTGCATGTGTCTCATAATGCGTTGAAATTGAGCTTTAAGACACGTCCTTTTTATTTTTCCAGCTGTGATTAGAGCTTATTTCTTCAAAGTGTTTTCTTAAAGTATGTGTCACCATTTGAAATATTTTGGCCGTTATCTCCCTCAAGACATTTTGAGGGCAGGTTTCATTTACAGCCCTGCAGTACTTGTTCACATGAAGTGACCGTTCGCTCAGGCTTTAAACCTGCTTTTGCAGGTAACGGCCAGAGAGCGGCAGCCTTTCTACGTTCCCCATGCTGGTACTAGGGAAACAGACCTACCGGCCAGGGGTGTTCTTCGGTTATAAATTAGAGTGCAATGTGCCCGGGTAAACCCACAAATGTTGATGTCTCCTTGCTTTTGTTTGTTTTTAAATTTAATTTATATTTATTATTAGAGTAATAGTCCATTGTGTACGTGGACCACTTCTTCTTGGTGCATTCCTCTGTTGATGGACATTTTCATGGCTTCCAAGTGCTGGCTGTGGTAAATCTTGCTGGCGTAAAGGTTTGCCAGCCTGTGACTTTTTGATTCTCATTTTCTCAGGTGATAGGCCAAGCAGCGGTTGTGATTGATTGATTTACTGGTAGCTCAATGTTTCCCTTTTCAAAGCACCTACATTGTGTTTTCATTAGTGGCTCTTTACATGCCCCCCCTTACAACCGAGGGTACGCATTTCTCCACACTCCCTTCACCATTTATTTTTTGCAGCATTTATCCTAATGGCCATTCTGACTGCTGTGAGCTGATAGGTTTTTGTAATATGGGTATGCATGTCATTAAAATTTTTAAAATTAATCATATTCCTACGCCTTTTTCTTTTCTCTTAAAAGAAAAAATCGTGAGTACAATAGAGCTCTTGAAATTGTCTTCTTCAAAGGTTGCCCTCTTTTGAATTTTTTGGTCGATTTTTGACCCCAGACATTTTCTGGAGGGCTGGTGTCATTTACAGAACTGCAAGTTGGTGAAAATTTAGTGACCTTTTGCAGTGGGTTCAAAGCTGCTGTTGTGGGAAACGGCCACAAGGAGGTAGCATTTCTCCATGCCCCAATCTGGGTACTAGGGCAGCAGAGCCTTTCTGGAAGTCATTGTCCTAGTTTGTAAATTAGAATGGAATTTGCCAGGAGAAATCCCCAAAAGTTTATGTCTCATTACTTCTTCTTGGTTTTTAAAATTTTTTTAATCTGGGTAAAGTTTAGAATATTGTTTCTCCTAGGTGTACACAATCTGGTTCATTTGTACATCATGTATGTCTATTAACGTACAGATCCTCTTCCCATGTAAAATATACCAGTGTTCCATCGACCTCCCTTGCTATATGTTCGGTCTTTTTGATACATGTATATAATATGTATTTGTATATGTATAGTAACACTAATCTTCATTTCTCAATTTCCCCCCCTCCTTTCCTTTTAGATGAGCATAGTTTGTTTTCTAAGCCTGTGAGTGTCTTTCTCTTTGGAAATCTGTTCATCTGTGTCAGTTATTAGATAATGCCATAAGTGATAATATAGGCTGTAGGCCTTTTGCTTTCCGACCTACTTCATGTTCTGTGATTATCTCCAGGCTCATCTATGGTGCCTCAAAGAGCAGTGCTTCAATGTTTTCCATGGCTAATATTCCATTGTGTACATGGACCACTTCTTCTTGGTGCATTCCTCTGTTGATGGACATTTTCGTTGCTTCCAAGTGTTGCCTATGGTAAATATTGCTGGAGTGCAGGATTGCCAGCCTGTGATTTTTGATTTTCATTTTCTCAGGTGATAGACCCAGCAGTGGGTATGATTGATTGACTGGTATGGTAGCTCAACGTTTACCTTTTCAAGGCACCTCAATTGTGCTTTCATTAGTGGCTCTTACCACGTCCCCCTTAGAATCGAGGGTACGCATTTCTCCACAATCACGTCAGCATTTATTGTTTGCAGCATTTTTGTTGATGGCCATTCTGACTGGTGTGAGCTGATAGGTTTTTGTAATTTGGGTTTACGTGTCTGTAAAAATTCCTACAATTCATCATTTTTCCACGCCTTTTTCTTTTCTGTTAAAAGAAAAAAGAAAAAAAGTGTGAGTATAATATACCTCTTCAAATTTCCTTTTTGGAAGGTTGCACTCTAGAATTTTTTGGTCGATTTTCGACCTCAGTATTTTTTGGAGGGCAGGTGTCATTTACAGCACTGCAATTGGTGAATATTTAGTGACCTTTTGCAGTGGGTTTAAAGCTGCTGTTGTGGGAAACGGCCACAAGGATGCAGCATTTCTCCATTCCCAAATCTGGGTACTAGGGCAGCAGAGCCGTTCTGGAAGTCGTTTGCCTAGGTTGTAAATTTGAATGGAATGGGCCAGGAAAACCCCCCATAAGTTCATGTCTCATTACTCCTACTTCGTGGTTTTAATTTTTTCAATTGGGGTAATGGTTAGAATGTTGCTTGTCCAAGGTATACGCACTCTGGTTCATCTACATATTCTATATACCTATTTATGTAGAGATCCTCTTCCCGTGTAAATTATTACAGAGTGTTGCGTAAACCTTCCTTGCTGTATGGTCGGTCTTTTTGATATATGTGTATAATATGTGTTTGTATACATATGATAACGCTAATCTTCATTTATCCATTCCCCACACCTTTCCTTTTAGATAAGCATAGTATTTTTTTTAATAAGTCTGTGATTGACTTTCTCTGTGGAAATATGTTCCTTTGTGTCAGTTATTAGATAACGCCTCTAAGTGATATCATAGGATATAGGACTTTTGCTTTCCGACTTACCTCATGTTCTGTGATTATCTCCAAGATCATCTATGGTGCCTCAAAGAGCAGTGTTTCATTGTTTTCCATGGCTAGTATTCATTCTGTACATGGACCACTTCTTCTTTATCTTTTCATCTGTTGATGGACATTTTGGTTGCTTCACTGTCCTGTCTATTGTGAATAAGGCTGCAGTGCAGCTTTGGCAGCCCTGGTCTTCTTCATTCTGGTCTTCTCAGGTGAGAGGCCCATTGGTGCGCCTGCTGGATTGAATGGTACCTCAATTTTTCCTTTTAAACGCAGCTCCTTTCTGTTCTCATTATTAGCGTTTAACCCTTTTACATCTCACCAGCAGCTAGAGGGTACACAGTTCTCTAAAACCTCTTCAGCATTTATTGTTTGTAGACTTTTTGCCAATGGTCAGTCGACTGGTGCGAGTTGAAAACTTTTTGTAGATTAGATTGCATGAGTCTAATAATTCCTGAGGTTGAGCTTTTATCCATTTTCCTTTCTTTAAAAAGAGAGTGAGTAAAACTTACCTCTTCATACTATCTTCTTGAAAATTTTGCCTGTTTTGAATTTTTTTTATCCATTCCCTATCTCAGCACAATTTTGAGGGCAGGTGTCCTTTACAGCCCTGAGTCCTTGTGAATGGTAAGTGACCATTAGCTGTGGGTTAAAAGCTGCTCTTGCGGGAATCGGCCACAAGGCGGCAGCATTTCTCCTTTACCAAATCTGGTTACTAGGGCAACAGAGCCTTACTGGAAGTGGTGTTCTAGGTTGTAAATTAGAATGGAATGTGCGAGGAAAAAGCCCTTTAATTTATGTCTCATTACTTCTTGTTGGTATTTTTAACTTAATTTTTATTTTTTACCACAGCAAACTTGATTACAATGTTTTGTTTGTTCTAGGTGTGCAAGATGTGGTTCTTTCACACATATACATATATCTGTTCTTCTTCGGATCCTTTTCCCATGTAGGTTATGACACAATGTTGAGTAGTCTTCTCTTGGTATTGCGTAGGTCTTTGGTGATTATATATTTCATATGTGTATGTATCTCTCTGTTAACCTCAATATGGTAATGTATCCAATCCTCACACCATTCCATATGGTGAACCATAAGTTTTTTTAATGAATCTATGATAGTGTTTCTCTGTGGAAATATCTTTGTTTGTATCATTTTTTAGGTAACACCTATATGTGATATGATAGGATATGTGTCTTTCGTTTTCTCACTTACTCCAAGTTGCGTGATTACTTCTAGACTCATCTATGGTGCTGCAAATGGCATTGTTTCATTTTTTCACTAGCTCATATTCCATCTGTATGGGTAGCAGCTTTCTTTGTCCACCCATCTGTCGTTGGACTTTTTGGTTACTTCCATATCTTGGCTATTGTAATACTATGTAATGCAGATTTGTGTGCCTGTGTCCTTCCAATTCTGTCTTCTTAGTTTATAGGTCCAGGAATAGGTCTGCTGGATCATATGGTAGCTCAATGTTTACCTTTTCAAGGCACCTCTATTTTGTTCTCCTTAGTGGCTCTTTCCAGGTTACGTCCCACTTAAAGTGGAGGGTATGTATTTCTTCCCAGCACCTTCAGCATTTATTCTTTGTAGTTTTTGCTGATGGTTATTCTGAGTGGTGTGAGCTGATACCTCTTTGTGGTTGAATTTGCATGTGTCTCATAATGCGTTGAAATTGAGCTTTAAGACACGTCCTTTTTATTTTTCCAGCTGTGATTAGAGCTTATTTCTTCAAAGTGTTTTCTTAAAGTATGTGTCACCATTTGAAATATTTTGGCCGTTATCTCCCTCAAGACATTTTGAGGGCAGGTTTCATTTACAGCCCTGCAGTACTTGTTCACATGAAGTGACCGTTCGCTCAGGCTTTAAACCTGCTTTTGCAGGTAACGGCCAGAGAGCGGCAGCCTTTCTACGTTCCCCATGCTGGTACTAGGGAAACAGACCTACCGGCCAGGGGTGTTCTTCGGTTATAAATTAGAGTGCAATGTGCCCGGGTAAACCCACAAATGTTGATGTCTCCTTGCTTTTGTTTGTTTTTAAATTTAATTTATATTTATTATTAGAGTAATAGTCCATTGTGTACGTGGACCACTTCTTCTTGGTGCATTCCTCTGTTGATGGACATTTTCATGGCTTCCAAGTGCTGGCTGTGGTAAATCTTGCTGGCGTAAAGGTTTGCCAGCCTGTGACTTTTTGATTCTCATTTTCTCAGGTGATAGGCCAAGCAGCGGTTGTGATTGATTGATTTACTGGTAGCTCAATGTTTCCCTTTTCAAAGCACCTACATTGTGTTTTCATTAGTGGCTCTTTACATGCCCCCCCTTACAACCGAGGGTACGCATTTCTCCACACTCCCTTCACCATTTATTTTTTGCAGCATTTATCCTAATGGCCATTCTGACTGCTGTGAGCTGATAGGTTTTTGTAATATGGGTATGCATGTCATTAAAATTTTTAAAATTCATCATATTCCTACGCCTTTTTCTTTTCTCTTAAAAGAAAAAATCGTGAGTACAATAGAGCTCTTGAAATTGTCTTCTTCGAAGGTTGCCCTCTTTTGAATTTTTTGGTCGATTTTTGACCCCAGACATTTTCTGGAGGGCTGGTGTCATTTACAGAACTGCAAGTTGGTGAAAATTTAGCGACCTTATGCAGTGGGTTCAAAGCTGCTGTTGTGGGAAACGGCCACAAGGAGGTAGCATTTCTCCATGCCCCAATCTGGGTACTAGGGCAGCAGAGCCTTTCTGGAAGTCATTGTCCTAGGTTGTAAATTGAATGGAATTTGCCGGGAGAAATCCCCATAAGTTTATGTCTCATTACTTCTTCTTGGTTTTTAAAATTTTTTTAATCTGGGTAAAGTTTAGAATATTGTTTGTCCTAGGTGTACACAATCTGGTTCATTTGTACATCATGTATGTCTATTAACGTACAGATCCTCTTCCCATGTAAAATATACCAGTGTTCCGTCGACCTCCCTTGCTATATGTTCGGTCTTTTTGATACATGTATATAATATGTATTTGTATATGTATAGTAACACTAATCTTCATTTCTCAATTTCCCCCCCTCCTTTCCTTTTAGATGAGCATAGTTTGTTTTCTAAGCCTGTGAGTGTCTTTCTCTTTGGAAATCTGTTCATCTGTGTCAGTTATTAGATAATGCCATAAGTGATAATATAGGCTGTAGGCCTTTTGCTTTCCGACCTACTTCATGTTTTGTGATTATCTCCAGGCTCATCTATGGTGCCTCAAAGAGCAGTGCTTCAATGTTTTCCATGGCTAATATTCCATTGTGTACATGGACCACTTCTTCTTGGTGCATTCCTCTGTTGATGGACATTTTCGTTGCTTCCAAGTGTTGCCTATGGTAAATATTGCTGGAGTGCAGGATTGCCAGCCTGTGATTTTTGATTTTCATTTTCTCAGGTGATAGACCCAGCAGTGGGTATGATTGATTGACTGGTATGGTAGCTCAACGTTTACCTTTTCAAGGCACCTCAATTGTGCTTTCATTAGTGGCTCTTACCACGTCCCCCTTATAATCGAGGGTATGCATTTCTCCACAATCACGTCAGCATTTATTGTTTGCAGCATTTTTGTTGATGGCCATTCTGACTGGTGTGAGCTGATAGGTTTTTGTAATTTGGGTTTACGTGTCTGTAAAAATTCCTACAATTCATCATTTTTCCACGCCTTTTTCTTTTCTGTTAAAAGAAAAAAGAAAAAAAGTGTGAGTATAATATACCTCTTCAAATTTCCTTTTTGGAAGGTTGCACTCTAGAATTTTTTGGTCGATTTTCGACCTCAGTATTTTTTGGAGGGCAGGTGTCATTTACAGCACTGCAATTGGTGAATATTTAGTGACCTTTTGCAGTGGGTTTAAAGCTGCTGTTGTGGGAAACGGCCACAAGGATGCAGCATTTCTCCATTCCCAAATCTGGGTACTAGGGCAGCAGAGCCGTTCTGGAAGTCGTTTGCCTAGGTTGTAAATTTGAATGGAATGGGCCAGGAAAACCCCCCATAAGTTCATGTCTCATTACTCCTAGTTCGTGGTTTTAATTTTTTCAATTGGGGTAATGGTTAGAATGTTGCTTGTCCAAGGTATACGCACTCTGGTTCATCTACATATTCTATATACCTATTTATGTAGAGATCCTCTTCCCGTGTAAATTATTACAGAGTGTTGCGTAAACCTTCCTTGCTGTATGGTCGGTCTTTTTGATATATGTCTATAATATGTGTTTGTATACATATGGTAATGCTAATCTTCATTTATCCATTCCCCCCACCTTTCCTTTTAGATAAGCATAGTATTTTTTTTAATAAGTCTGTGATTGACTTTCTCTGTGGAAATATGTTCCTTTGTGTCAGTTATTAGATAACGCCTCTAAGTGATATCATAGGATATAGGACTTTTGCTTTCCGACTTACCTCATGTTCTGTGATTATCTCCAAGATCATCTATGGTGCCTCAAAGAGCAGTGTTTCATTGTTTTCCATGGCTAGTATTCATTGTGTACATGGACCACTTCTTCTTTATCCTTTCATCTGTTGATGGACATTTTGGTTGCTTCACTGTCCTGTCTATTGTGAATAAGGCTGCAGTGCAGCTTTGGCAGCCCTGGTCTTCTTCATTCTGGTCTTCTCAGGTGAGAGGCCCATTGGTGCGCCTGCTGGATTGAATGGTACCTCAATTTTTCCTTTTAAACGCAGCTCCTTTCTGTTCTCATTATTAGCGTTTAACCCTTTTACATCTCACCAGCAGCTAGAGGGTACACAGTTCTCTAAAACCTCTTCAGCATTTATTGTTTGTAGACTTTTTGCCAATGGTCAGTCGACTGGTGCGAGTTGAAAACTTTTTGTAGATTAGATTGCATGAGTCTAATAATTCCTGAGGTTGAGCTTTTATCCATTTTCCTTTCTTTAAAAAGAGAGTGAGTAAAACTTACCTCTTCATACTATCTTCTTGAAAATTTTGCCTGTTTTGAATTTTTTTTATCCATTCCCTATCTCAGCACAATTTTGAGGGCAGGTGTCCTTTACAGCCCTGAGTCCTTGTGAATGGTAAGTGACCATTAGCTGTGGGTTAAAAGCTGCTCTTGCGGGAATCGGCCACAAGGCGGCAGCATTTCTCCTTTACCAAATCTGGTTACTAGGGCAACAGAGCCTTACTGGAAGTGGTGTTCTAGGTTGTAAATTAGAATGGAATGTGCGAGGAAAAAGCCCTTTAATTTATGTCTCATTACTTCTTGTTGGTATTTTTAACTTAATTTTTATTTTTTACCACAGCAAACTTGATTACAATGTTTTGTTTGTTCTAGGTGTGCAAGATGTGGTTCTTTCACACATATACATATATCTGTTCTTCTTCGGATCCTTTTCCCATGTAGGTTATGACACAATGTTGAGTAGTCTTCTCTTGGTATTGCGTAGGTCTTTGGTGATTATATATTTCATATGTGTATGTATCTCTCTGTTAACCTCAATATGGTAATGTATCCAATCCTCACACCATTCCATATGGTGAACCATAAGTTTTTTTTAATGAATCTATGATAGTGTTTCTCTGTGGAAATATCTTTGTTTGTATCATTTTTTAGGTAACACCTATATGTGATATGATAGGATATGTGTCTTTCGTTTTCTCACTTACTCCAAGTTGCGTGATTACTTCTAGACTCATCTATGGTGCTGCAAATGGCATTGTTTCATTTTTTCACTAGCTCATATTCCATCTGTATGGGTAGCAGCTTTCTTTGTCCACCCATCTGTCGTTGGACTTTTTGGTTACTTCCATATCTTGGCTATTGTAATACTATGTAATGCAGATTTGCGTGCCTGTGTCCTTCCAATTCTGTCTTCTTAGTTTATAGGTCCAGGAATAGGTCTGCTGGATCATATGGTAGCTCAATGTTTACCTTTTCAAGGCACCTCTATTTTGTTCTCCTTAGTGGCTCTTTCCAGGTTATGTCCCACTTAAAGTGGAGGGTATGTATTTCTTCCCAGCACCTTCAGCATTTATTCTTTGTAGTTTTTGCTGATGGTTATTCTGAGTGGTGTGAGCTGATACCTCTTTGTGGTTGAATTTGCATGTGTCTCATAATGCGTTGAAATTGAGCTTTAAGACACGTCCTTTTTATTTTTCCAGCTGTGATTAGAGCTTATTTCTTCAAAGTGTTTTCTTAAAGTATGTGTCACCATTTGAAATATTTTGGCCGTTATCTCCCTCAAGACATTTTGAGGGCAGGTTTCATTTACAGCCCTGCAGTACTTGTTCACATGAAGTGACCGTTCGCTCAGGCTTTAAACCTGCTTTTGCAGGTAACGGCCAGAGAGCGGCAGCCTTTCTACGTTCCCCATGCTGGTACTAGGGAAACAGACCTACCGGCCAGGGGTGTTCTTCGGTTATAAATTAGAGTGCAATGTGCCCGGGTAAACCCACAAATGTTGATGTCTCCTTGCTTTTGTTTGTTTTTAAATTTAATTTATATTTATTATTAGAGTAATAGTCCATTGTGTACGTGGACCACTTCTTCTTGGTGCATTCCTCTGTTGATGGACATTTTCATGGCTTCCAAGTGCTGGCTGTGGTAAATCTTGCTGGCGTAAAGGTTTGCCAGCCTGTGACTTTTTGATTCTCATTTTCTCAGGTGATAGGCCAAGCAGCGGTTGTGATTGATTGACTGGTAGCTCAATGTTTCCCTTTTCAAAGCACCTACATTGTGTTTTCATTAGTGGCTCTTTACATGCCCCCCCTTACAACCGAGGGTACGCATTTCTCCACACTCCCTTCACCATTTATTTTTTGCAGCATTTATCCTAATGGCCATTCTGACTGCTGTGAGCTGATAGGTTTTTGTAATATGGGTATGCATGTCATTAAAATTTTTAAAATTAATCATATTCCTACGCCTTTTTCTTTTCTCTTAAAAGAAAAAATCGTGAGTACAATAGAGCTCTTGAAATTGTCTTCTTCAAAGGTTGCCCTCTTTTGAATTTTTTGGTCGATTTTTGACCCCAGACATTTTCTGGAGGGCTGGTGTCATTTACAGAACTGCAAGTTGGTGAAAATTTAGTGACCTTTTGCAGTGGGTTCAAAGCTGCTGTTGTGGGAAACGGCCACAAGGAGGTAGCATTTCTCCATGCCCCAATCTGGGTACTAGGGCAGCAGAGCCTTTCTGGAAGTCATTGTCCTAGTTTGTAAATTAGAATGGAATTTGCCAGGAGAAATCCCCAAAAGTTTATGTCTCATTACTTCTTCTTGGTTTTTAAAATTTTTTTAATCTGGGTAAAGTTTAGAATATTGTTTGTCCTAGGTGTACACAATCTGGTTCATTTGTACATCATGTATGTCTATTAACGTACAGATCCTCTTCCCATGTAAAATATACCAGTGTTCCATCGACCTCCCTTGCTATATGTTCGGTCTTTTTGATACATGTATATAATATGTATTTGTATATGTATAGTAACACTAATCTTCATTTCTCAATTTCCCCCCCTCCTTTCCTTTTAGATGAGCATAGTTTGTTTTCTAAGCCTGTGAGTGTCTTTCTCTTTGGAAATCTGTTCATCTGTGTCAGTTATTAGATAATGCCATAAGTGATAATATAGGCTGTAGGCCTTTTGCTTTCCGACCTACTTCATGTTCTGTGATTATCTCCAGGCTCATCTATGGTGCCTCAAAGAGCAGTGCTTCAATGTTTTCCATGGCTAATATTCCATTGTGTACATGGACCACTTCTTCTTGTTGCATTCCTCTGTTGATGGACATTTTCGTTGCTTCCAAGTGTTGCCTATGGTAAATATTGCTGGAGTGCAGGATTGCCAGCCTGTGATTTTTGATTTTCATTTTCTCAGGTGATAGACCCAGCAGTGGGTATGATTGATTGACTGGTATGGTAGCTCAACGTTTACCTTTTCAAGGCACCTCAATTGTGCTTTCATTAGTGGCTCTTACCACGTCCCCCTTAGAATCGAGGGTACGCATTTCTCCACAATCACGTCAGCATTTATTGTTTGCAGCATTTTTGTTGATGGCCATTCTGACTGGTGTGAGCTGATAGGTTTTTGTAATTTGGGTTTACGTGTCTGTAAAAATTCCTACAATTCATCATTTTTCCACGCCTTTTTCTTTTCTGTTAAAAGAAAAAAGAAAAAAAGTGTGAGTATAATATACCTCTTCAATTTTCCTTTTTGGAAGGTTGCACTCTAGAATTTTTTGGTCGATTTTCGACCTCAGTATTTTTTGGAGGGCAGGTGTCATTTACAGCACTGCAATTGGTGAATATTTAGTGACCTTTTGCAGTGGGTTTAAAGCTGCTTTTGTGGGAAACGGCCACAAGGATGCAGCATTTCTCCATTCCCAAATCTGGGTACTAGGGCAGCAGAGCCGTTCTGGAAGTCGTTTGCCTAGGTTGTAAATTTGAATGGAATGGGCCAGGAAAACCCCCCATAAGTTCATGTCTCATTACTCCTACTTCGTGGTTTTAATTTTTTCAATTGGGGTAATGGTTAGAATGTTGCTTGTCCAAGGTATACGCACTCTGGTTCATCTACATATTCTATATACCTATTTATGTAGAGATCCTCTTCCCGTGTAAATTATTACAGAGTGTTGCGTAAACCTTCCTTGCTGTATGGTCGGTCTTTTTGATATATGTGTATAATATGTGTTTGTATACATATGATAACGCTAATCTTCATTTATCCATTCCCCACACCTTTCCTTTTAGATAAGCATAGTATTTTTTTTAATAAGTCTGTGATTGACTTTCTCTGTGGAATTATGTTCCTTTGTGTCAGTTATTAGATAACGCCTCTAAGTGATATCATAGGATATAGGACTTTTGCTTCCCGACTTACCTCATGTTCTGTGATTATCTCCAAGATCATCTATGGTGCCTCAAAGAGCAGTGTTTCATTGTTTTCCATGGCTAGTATTCATTCTGTACATGGACCACTTCTTCTTTATCTTTTCATCTGTTGATGGACATTTTGGTTGCTTCACTGTCCTGTCTATTGTGAATAAGGCTGCAGTGCAGCTTTGGCAGCCCTGGTCTTCTTCATTCTGGTCTTCTCAGGTGAGAGGCCCATTGGTGCGCCTGCTGGATTGAATGGTACCTCAATTTTTCCTTTTAAACGCAGCTCCTTTCTGTTCTCATTATTAGCGTTTAACCCTTTTACATCTCACCAGCAGCTAGAGGGTACACAGTTCTCTAAAACCTCTTCAGCATTTATTGTTTGTAGACTTTTTGCCAATGGTCAGTCGACTGGTGCGAGTTGAAAACTTTTTGTAGATTAGATTGCATGAGTCTAATAATTCCTGAGGTTGAGCTTTTATCCATTTTCCTTTCTTTAAAAAGAGAGTGAGTAAAACTTACCTCTTCATACTATCTTCTTGAAAATTTTGCCTGTTTTGAATTTTTTTTATCCATTCCCTATCTCAGCACAATTTTGAGGGCAGGTGTCCTTTACAGCCCTGAGTCCTTGTGAATGGTAAGTGACCATTAGCTGTGGGTTAAAAGCTGCTCTTGCGGGAATCGGCCACAAGGCGGCAGCATTTCTCCTTTACCAAATCTGGTTACTAGGGCAACAGAGCCTTACTGGAAGTGGTGTTCTAGGTTGTAAATTAGAATGGAATGTGCGAGGAAAAAGCCCTTTAATTTATGTCTCATTACTTCTTGTTGGTATTTTTAACTTAATTTTTATTTTTTACCACAGCAAACTTGATTACAATGTTTTGTTTGTTCTAGGTGTGCAAGATGTGGTTCTTTCACACATATACATATATCTGTTCTTCTTCGGATCCTTTTCCCATGTAGGTTATGACACAATGTTGAGTAGTCTTCTCTTGGTATTGCGTAGGTCTTTGGTGATTATATATTTCATATGTGTATGTATCTCTCTGTTAACCTCAATATGGTAATGTATCCAATCCTCACACCATTCCATATGGTGAACCATAAGTTTTTTTAATGAATCTATGATAGTGTTTCTCTGTGGAAATATCTTTGTTTGTATCATTTTTTAGGTAACACCTATATGTGATATGATAGGATATGTGTCTTTCGTTTTCTCACTTACTCCAAGTTGCGTGATTACTTCTAGACTCATCTATGGTGCTGCAAATGGCATTGTTTCATTTTTTCACTAGCTCATATTCCATCTGTATGGGTAGCAGCTTTCTTTGTCCACCCATCTGTCGTTGGACTTTTTGGTTACTTCCATATCTTGGCTATTGTAATACTATGTAATGCAGATTTGTGTGCCTGTGTCCTTCCAATTCTGTCTTCTTAGTTTATAGGTCCAGGAATAGGTCTGCTGGATCATATGGTAGCTCAATGTTTACCTTTTCAAGGCACCTCTATTTTGTTCTCCTTAGTGGCTCTTTCCAGGTTACTTCCCACTTAAAGTGGAGGGTATGTATTTCTTCCCAGCACCTTCAGCATTTATTCTTTGTAGTTTTTGCTGATGGTTATTCTGAGTGGTGTGAGCTGATACCTCTTTGTGGTTGAATTTGCATGTGTCTCATAATGCGTTGAAATTGAGCTTTAAGACACGTCCTTTTTATTTTTCCAGCTGTGATTAGAGCTTATTTCTTCAAAGTGTTTTCTTAAAGTATGTGTCACCATTTGAAATATTTTGGCCGTTATCTCCCTCAAGACATTTTGAGGGCAGGTTTCATTTACAGCCCTGCAGTACTTGTTCACATGAAGTGACCGTTCACTCAGGCTTTAAACCTGCTTTTGCAGGTAACGGCCAGAGAGCGGCAGCCTTTCTACGTTCCCCATGCTGGTACTAGGGAAACAGACCTACCGGCCAGGGGTGTTCTTCGGTTATAAATTAGAGTGCAATGTGCCCGGGTAAACCCACAAATGTTGATGTCTCCTTGCTTTTGTTTGTTTTTAAATTTAATTTCTATTTATTATTAGAGTAATAGTCCATTGTGTACGTGGACCACTTCTTCTTGGTGCATTCCTCTGTTGATGGACATTTTCATGGCTTCCAAGTGCTGGCTGTGGTAAATCTTGCTGGCGTACAGGTTTGCCAGCCTGTGACTTTTTGATTCTCATTTTCTCAGGTGATAGGCCAAGCAGCGGTTGTGATTGATTGACTGGTAGCTCAATGTTTCCCTTTTCAAAGCACCTACATTGTGTTTTCATTAGTGGCTCTTTACATGCCCCCCCTTACAACCGAGGGTACGCATTTCTCCACACTCCCTTCACCATTTATTTTTTGCAGCATTTTTCCTAATGGCCATTCTGACTGCTGTGAGCTGATAGGTTTTTGTAATATGGGTATGCATGTCATTAAAATTTTTAAAATTCATCATATTCCTACGCCTTTTTCTTTTCTCTTAAAAGAAAAAATCGTGAGTACAATAGAGCTCTTGAAATTGTCTTCTTCGAAGGTTGCCCTCTTTTGAATTTTTTGGTCGATTTTTGACCCCAGACATTTTCTGGAGGGCTGGTGTCATTTACAGAACTGCAAGTTGGTGAAAATTTAGTGACCTTATGCAGTGGGTTCAAAGCTGCTGTTGTGGGAAACGGCCACAAGGAGGTAGCATTTCTCCATGCCCCAATCTGGGTACTAGGGCAGCAGAGCCTTTCTGGAAGTCATTGTCCTAGGTTGTAAATTAGAATGGAATTTGCCAGGAGAAATCCCCATAAGTTTATGTCTCATTACTTCTTCTTGGTTTTTAAAATTTTTTTAATCTGGGTAAAGTTTAGAATATTGTTTGTCCTAGGTGTACACAATCTGGTTCATTTGTACATCATGTATGTCTATTAACGTACAGATCCTCTTCCCATGTAAAATATACCAGTGTTCCGTCGACCTCCCTTGCTATATGTTCGGTCTTTTTGATACATGTATATAATATGTATTTGTATATGTATAGTAACACTAATCTTCATTTCTCAATTTCCCCCCCTCCTTTCCTTTTAGATGAGCATAGTTTGTTTTCTAAGCCTGTGAGTGTCTTTCTCTTTGGAAATCTGTTCATCTGTGTCAGTTATTAGATAATGCCATAAGTGATAATATAGGCTGTAGGCCTTTTGCTTTCCGACCTACTTCATGTTTTGTGATTATCTCCAGGCTCATCTATGGTGCCTCAAAGAGCAGTGCTTCAATGTTTTCCATGGCTAATATTCCATTGTGTACATGGACCACTTCTTCTTGGTGCATTCCTCTGTTGATGGACATTTTCGTTGCTTCCAAGTGTTGCCTATGGTAAATATTGCTGGAGTGCAGGATTGCCAGCCTGTGATTTTTGATTTTCATTTTCTCAGGTGATAGACCCAGCAGTGGGTATGATTGATTGACTGGTATGGTAGCTCAACGTTTACCTTTTCAAGGCACCTCAATTGTGCTTTCATTAGTGGCTCTTACCACGTCCCCCTTAGAATCGAGGGTACGCATTTCTCCACAATCACGTCAGCATTTATTGTTTGCAGCATTTTTGTTGATGGCCATTCTGACTGGTGTGAGCTGATAGGTTTTTGTAATTTGGGTTTACGTGTCTGTAAAAATTCCTACAATTCATCATTTTTCCACGCCTTTTTCTTTTCTGTTAAAAGAAAAAAGAAAAAAAGTGTGAGTATAATATACCTCTTCAAATTTCCTTTTTGGAAGGTTGCACTCTAGAATTTTTTGGTCGATTTTCGACCTCAGTATTTTTTGGAGGGCAGGTGTCATTTACAGCACTGCAATTGGTGAATATTTAGTGACCTTTTGCAGTGGGTTTAAAGCTGCTGTTGTGGGAAACGGCCACAAGGATGCAGCATTTCTCCATTCCCAAATCTGGGTACTAGGGCAGCAGAGCCGTTCTGGAAGTCGTTTGCCTAGGTTGTAAATTTGAATGGAATGGGCCAGGAAAACCCCCCATAAGTTCATGTCTCATTACTCCTAGTTCGTGGTTTTAATTTTTTCAATTGGGGTAATGGTTAGAATGTTGCTTGTCCAAGGTATACGCACTCTGGTTCATCTACATATTCTATATACCTATTTATGTAGAGATCCTCTTCCCGTGTAAATTATTACAGAGTGTTGCGTAAACCTTCCTTGCTGTATGGTCGGTCTTTTTGATATATGTCTATAATATGTGTTTGTATACATATGGTAATGCTAATCTTCATTTATCCATTCCCCCCACCTTTCCTTTTAGATAAGCATAGTATTTTTTTTAATAAGTCTGTGATTGACTTTCTCTGTGGAAATATGTTCCTTTGTGTCAGTTATTAGATAACGCCTCTAAGTGATATCATAGGATATAGGACTTTTGCTTTCCGACTTACCTCATGTTCTGTGATTATCTCCAAGATCATCTATGGTGCCTCAAAGAGCAGTGTTTCATTGTTTTCCATGGCTAGTATTCATTGTGTACATGGACCACTTCTTCTTTATCCTTTCATCTGTTGATGGACATTTTGGTTGCTTCACTGTCCTGTCTATTGTGAATAAGGCTGCAGTGCAGCTTTGGCAGCCCTGGTCTTCTTCATTCTGGTCTTCTCAGGTGAGAGGCCCATTGGTGCGCCTGCTGGATTGAATGGTACCTCAATTTTTCCTTTTAAACGCAGCTCCTTTCTGTTCTCATTATTAGCGTTTAACCCTTTTACATCTCACCAGCAGCTAGAGGGTACACAGTTCTCTAAAACCTCTTCAGCATTTATTGTTTGTAGACTTTTTGCCAATGGTCAGTCGACTGGTGCGAGTTGAAAACTTTTTGTAGATTAGATTGCATGAGTCTAATAATTCCTGAGGTTGAGCTTTTATCCATTTTCCTTTCTTTAAAAAGAGAGTGAGTAAAACTTACCTCTTCATACTATCTTCTTGAAAATTTTGCCTGTTTTGAATTTTTTTTATCCATTCCCTATCTCAGCACAATTTTGAGGGCAGGTGTCCTTTACAGCCCTGAGTCCTTGTGAATGGTAAGTGACCATTAGCTGTGGGTTAAAAGCTGCTCTTGCGGGAATCGGCCACAAGGCGGCAGCATTTCTCCTTTACCAAATCTGGTTACTAGGGCAACAGAGCCTTACTGGAAGTGGTGTTCTAGGTTGTAAATTAGAATGGAATGTGCGAGGAAAAAGCCCTTTAATTTATGTCTCATTACTTCTTGTTGGTATTTTTAACTTAATTTTTATTTTTTACCACAGCAAACTTGATTACAATGTTTTGTTTGTTCTAGGTGTGCAAGATGTGGTTCTTTCACACATATACATATATCTGTTCTTCTTCGGATCCTTTTCCCATGTAGGTTATGACACAATGTTGAGTAGTCTTCTCTTGGTATTGCGTAGGTCTTTGGTGATTATATATTTCATATGTGTATGTATCTCTCTGTTAACCTCAATATGGTAATGTATCCAATCCTCACACCATTCCATATGGTGAACCATAAGTTTTTTTTAATGAATCTATGATAGTGTTTCTCTGTGGAAATATCTTTGTTTGTATCATTTTTTAGGTAACACCTATATGTGATATGATAGGATATGTGTCTTTCGTTTTCTCACTTACTCCAAGTTGCGTGATTACTTCTAGACTCATCTATGGTGCTGCAAATGGCATTGTTTCATTTTTTCACTAGCTCATATTCCATCTGTATGGGTAGCAGCTTTCTTTGTCCACCCATCTGTCGTTGGACTTTTTGGTTACTTCCATATCTTGGCTATTGTAATACTATGTAATGCAGATTTGCGTGCCTGTGTCCTTCCAATTCTGTCTTCTTAGTTTATAGGTCCAGGAATAGGTCTGCTGGATCATATGGTAGCTCAATGTTTACCTTTTCAAGGCACCTCTATTTTGTTCTCCTTAGTGGCTCTTTCCAGGTTACGTCCCACTTAAAGTGGAGGGTATGTATTTCTTCCCAGCACCTTCAGCATTTATTCTTTGTAGTTTTTGCTGATGGTTATTCTGAGTGGTGTGAGCTGATACCTCTTTGTGGTTGAATTTGCATGTGTCTCATAATGCGTTGAAATTGAGCTTTAAGACACGTCCTTTTTATTTTTCCAGCTGTGATTAGAGCTTATTTCTTCAAAGTGTTTTCTTAAAGTATGTGTCACCATTTGAAATATTTTGGCCGTTATCTCCCTCAAGACATTTTGAGGGCAGGTTTCATTTACAGCCCTGCAGTACTTGTTCACATGAAGTGACCGTTCGCTCAGGCTTTAAACCTGCTTTTGCAGGTAACGGCCAGAGAGCGGCAGCCTTTCTACGTTCCCCATGCTGGTACTAGGGAAACAGACCTACCGGCCAGGGGTGTTCTTCGGTTATAAATTAGAGTGCAATGTGCCCGGGTAAACCCACAAATGTTGATGTCTCCTTGCTTTTGTTTGTTTTTAAATTTAATTTATATTTATTATTAGAGTAATAGTCCATTGTGTACGTGGACCACTTCTTCTTGGTGCATTCCTCTGTTGATGGACATTTTCATGGCTTCCAAGTGCTGGCTGTGGTAAATCTTGCTGGCGTACAGGTTTGCCAGCCTGTGACTTTTTGATTCTCATTTTCTCAGGTGATAGGCCAAGCAGCGGTTGTGATTGATTGACTGGTAGCTCAATGTTTCCCTTTTCAAAGCACCTACATTGTGTTTTCATTAGTGGCTCTTTACATGCCCCCCCTTACAACCGAGGGTACGCATTTCTCCACACACCCTTCACCATTTATTTTTTGCAGCATTTTTCCTAATGGCCATTCTGACTGCTGTGAGCTGATAGGTTTTTGTAATATGGGTATGCATGTCATTAAAATTTTTAAAATTCATCATATTCCTACGCCTTTTTCTTTTCTCTTAAAAGAAAAAACCGTGAGTACAATAGAGCTCTTGAAATTGTCTTCTTCGAAGGTTGCCCTCTTTTGAATTTTTTGGTCGATTTTTGACCCCAGACATTTTCTGGAGGGCTGGTGTCATTTACAGAACTGCAAGTTGGTGAAAATTTAGTGACCTTATGCAGTGGGTTCAAAGCTGCTGTTGTGGGAAACGGCCACAAGGAGGTAGCATTTCTCCATGCCCCAATCTGGGTACTAGGGCAGCAGAGCCTTTCTGGAAGTCATTGTCCTAGGTTGTAAATTAGAATGGAATTTGCCGGGAGAAATCCCCATAAGTTTATGTCTCATTACTTCTTCTTGGTTTTTAAAATTTTTTTAATCTGGGTAAAGTTTAGAATATTGTTTGTCCTAGGTGTACACAATCTGGTTCATTTGTACATCATGTATGTCTATTAACGTACAGATCCTCTTCCCATGTAAAATATACCAGTGTTCCGTCGACCTCCCTTGCTATATGTTCGGTCTTTTTGATACATGTATATAATATGTATTTGTATATGTATAGTAACACTAATCTTCATTTCTCAATTTCCCCCCCTCCTTTCCTTTTAGATGAGCATAGTTTGTTTTCTAAGCCTGTGAGTGTCTTTCTCTTTGGAAATCTGTTCATCTGTGTCAGTTATTAGATAATGCCATAAGTGATAATATAGGCTGTAGGCCTTTTGCTTTCCGACCTACTTCATGTTCTGTGATTATCTCCAGGCTCATCTATGGTGCCTCAAAGAGCAGTGCTTCAATGTTTTCCATGGCTAATATTCCATTGTGTACATGGACCACTTCTTCTTGGTGCATTCCTCTGTTGATGGACATTTTCGTTGCTTCCAAGTGTTGCCTATGGTAAATATTGCTGGAGTGCAGGATTGCCAGCCTGTGATTTTTGATTTTCATTTTCTCAGGTGATAGACCCAGCAGTGGGTATGATTGATTGACTGGTATGGTAGCTCAACGTTTACCTTTTCAAGGCACCTCAATTGTGCTTTCATTAGTGGCTCTTACCACGTCCCCCTTAGAATCGAGGGTACGCATTTCTCCACAATCACGTCAGCATTTATTGTTTGCAGCATTTTTGTTGATGGCCATTCTGACTGGTGTGAGCTGATAGGTTTTTGTAATTTGGGTTTACGTGTCTGTAAAAATTCCTACAATTCATCATTTTTCCACGCCTTTTTCTTTTCTGTTAAAAGAAAAAAGAAAAAAAGTGTGAGTATAATATACCTCTTCAAATTTCCTTTTTGGAAGGTTGCACTCTAGAATTTTTTGGTCGATTTTCGACCTCAGTATTTTTTGGAGGGCAGGTGTCATTTACAGCACTGCAATTGGTGAATATTTAGTGACCTTTTGCAGTGGGTTTAAAGCTGCTGTTGTGGGAAACGGCCACAAGGATGCAGCATTTCTCCATTCCCAAATCTGGGTACTAGGGCAGCAGAGCCGTTCTGGAAGTCGTTTGCCTAGGTTGTAAATTTGAATGGAATGGGCCAGGAAAACCCCCCATAAGTTCATGTCTCATTACTCCTAGTTCGTGGTTTTAATTTTTTCAATTGGGGTAATGGTTAGAATGTTGCTTGTCCAAGGTATACGCACTCTGGTTCATCTACATATTCTATATACCTATTTATGTAGAGATCCTCTTCCCGTGTAAATTATTACAGAGTGTTGCGTAAACCTTCCTTGCTGTATGGTCGGTCTTTTTGATATATGTCTATAATATGTGTTTGTATACATATGGTAATGCTAATCTTCATTTATCCATTCCCCCCACCTTTCCTTTTAGATAAGCATAGTATTTTTTTTAATAAGTCTGTGATTGACTTTCTCTGTGGAAATATGTTCCTTTGTGTCAGTTATTAGATAACGCCTCTAAGTGATATCATAGGATATAGGACTTTTGCTTTCCGACTTACCTCATGTTCTGTGATTATCTCCAAGATCATCTATGGTGCCTCAAAGAGCAGTGTTTCATTGTTTTCCATGGCTAGTATTCATTGTGTACATGGACCACTTCTTCTTTATCCTTTCATCTGTTGATGGACATTTTGGTTGCTTCACTGTCCTGTCTATTGTGAATAAGGCTGCAGTGCAGCTTTCGCAGCCCTGGTCTTCTTCATTCTGGTCTTCTCAGGTGAGAGGCCCATTGGTGCGCCTGCTGGATTGAATGGTACCTCAATTTTTCCTTTTAAACGCAGCTCCTTTCTGTTCTCATTATTAGCGTTTAACCCTTTTACATCTCACCAGCAGCTAGAGGGTACACAGTTCTCTAAAACCTCTTCAGCATTTATTGTTTGTAGACTTTTTGCCAATGGTCAGTCGACTGGTGCGAGTTGAAAACTTTTTGTAGATTAGTTTGCATGAGTCTAATAATTCCTGAGGTTGAGCTTTTATCCATTTTCCTTTCTTTAAAAAGAGAGTGAGTAAAACTTACCTCTTCATACTATCTTCTTGAAAATTTTGCCTGTTTTGAATTTTTTTTATCCATTCCCTATCTCAGCACAATTTTGAGGGCAGGTGTCCTTTACAGCCCTGAGTCCTTGTGAATGGTAAGTGACCATTAGCTGTGGGTTAAAAGCTGCTCTTGCGGGAATCGGCCACAAGGCGGCAGCATTTCTCCTTTACCAAATCTGGTTACTAGGGCAACAGAGCCTTACTGGAAGTGGTGTTCTAGGTTGTAAATTAGAATGGAATGTGCGAGGAAAAAGCCCTTTAATTTATGTCTCATTACTTCTTGTTGGTATTTTTAACTTAATTTTTATTTTTTACCACAGCAAACTTGATTACAATGTTTTGTTTGTTCTAGGTGTGCAAGATGTGGTTCTTTCACACATATACATATATCTGTTCTTCTTCGGATCCTTTTCCCATGTAGGTTATGACACAATGTTGAGTAGTCTTCTCTTGGTATTGCGTAGGTCTTTGGTGATTATATATTTCATATGTGTATGTATCTCTCTGTTAACCTCAATATGGTAATGTATCCAATCCTCACACCATTCCATATGGTGAACCATAAGTTTTTTTTAATGAATCTATGATAGTGTTTCTCTGTGGAAATATCTTTGTTTGTATCATTTTTTAGGTAACACCTATATGTGATATGATAGGATATGTGTCTTTCGTTTTCTCACTTACTCCAAGTTGCGTGATTACTTCTAGACTCATCTATGGTGCTGCAAATGGCATTGTTTCATTTTTTCACTAGCTCATATTCCATCTGTATGGGTAGCAGCTTTCTTTGTCCACCCATCTGTCGTTGGACTTTTTGGTTACTTCCATATCTTGGCTATTGTAATACTATGTAATGCAGATTTGCGTGCCTGTGTCCTTCCAATTCTGTCTTCTTAGTTTATAGGTCCAGGAATAGGTCTGCTGGATCATATGGTAGCTCAATGTTTACCTTTTCAAGGCACCTCTATTTTGTTCTCCTTAGTGGCTCTTTCCAGGTTACGTCCCACTTAAAGTGGAGGGTATGTATTTCTTCCCAGCACCTTCAGCATTTATTCTTTGTAGTTTTTGCTGATGGTTATTCTGAGTGGTGTGAGCTGATACCTCTTTGTGGTTGAATTTGCATGTGTCTCATAATGCGTTGAAATTGAGCTTTAAGACACGTCCTTTTTATTTTTCCAGCTGTGATTAGAGCTTATTTCTTCAAAGTGTTTTCTTAAAGTATGTGTCACCATTTGAAATATTTTGGCCGTTATCTCCCTCAAGACATTTTGAGGGCAGGTTTCATTTACAGCCCTGCAGTACTTGTTCACATGAAGTGACCGTTCGCTCAGGCTTTAAACCTGCTTTTGCAGGTAACGGCCATAGAGCGGCAGCCTTTCTACGTTCCCCATGCTGGTACTAGGGAAACAGACCTACCGGCCAGGGGTGTTCTTCGGTTATAAATTAGAGTGCAATGTGCCCGGGTAAACCCACAAATGTTGATGTCTCCTTGCTTTTGTTTGTTTTTAAATTTAATTTATATTTATTATTAGAGTAATAGTCCATTGTGTACGTGGACCACTTCTTCTTGGTGCATTCCTCTGTTGATGGACATTTTCATGGCTTCCAAGTGCTGGCTGTGGTAAATCTTGCTGGCGTACAGGTTTGCCAGCCTGTGACTTTTTGATTCTCATTTTCTCAGGTGATAGGCCAAGCAGCGGTTGTGATTGATTGACTGGTAGCTCAATGTTTCCCTTTTCAAAGCACCTACATTGTGTTTTCATTAGTGGCTCTTTACATGCCCCCCCTTACAACCGAGGGTACGCATTTCTCCACACACCCTTCACCATTTATTTTTTGCAGCATTTTTCCTAATGGCCATTCTGACTGCTGTGAGCTGATAGGTTTTTGTAATATGGGTATGCATGTCATTAAAATTTTTAAAATTCATCATATTCCTACGCCTTTTTCTTTTCTCTTAAAAGAAAAAACCGTGAGTACAATAGAGCTCTTGAAATTGTCTTCTTCGAAGGTTGCCCTCTTTTGAATTTTTTGGTCGATTTTTGACCCCAGACATTTTCTGGAGGGCTGGTGTCATTTACAGAACTGCAAGTTGGTGAAAATTTAGTGACCTTATGCAGTGGGTTCAAAGCTGCTGTTGTGGGAAACGGCCACAAGGAGGTAGCATTTCTCCATGCCCCAATCTGGGTACTAGGGCAGCAGAGCCTTTCTGGAAGTCATTGTCCTAGGTTGTAAATTAGAATGGAATTTGCCGGGAGAAATCCCCATAAGTTTATGTCTCATTACTTCTTCTTGGTTTTTAAAATTTTTTTAATCTGGGTAAAGTTTAGAATATTGTTTGTCCTAGGTGTACACAATCTGGTTCATTTGTACATCATGTATGTCTATTAACGTACAGATCCTCTTCCCATGTAAAATATACCAGTGTTCCGTCGACCTCCCTTGCTATATGTTCGGTCTTTTTGATACATGTATATAATATGTATTTGTATATGTATAGTAACACTAATCTTCATTTCTCAATTTCCCCCCCTCCTTTCCTTTTAGATGAGCATAGTTTGTTTTCTAAGCCTGTGAGTGTCTTTCTCTTTGGAAATCTGTTCATCTGTGTCAGTTATTAGATAATGCCATAAGTGATAATATAGGCTGTAGGCCTTTTGCTTTCCGACCTACTTCATGTTCTGTGATTATCTCCAGGCTCATCTATGGTGCCTCAAAGAGCAGTGCTTCAATGTTTTCCATGGCTAATATTCCATTGTGTACATGGACCACTTCTTCTTGGTGCATTCCTCTGTTGATGGACATTTTCGTTGCTTCCAAGTGTTGCCTATGGTAAATATTGCTGGAGTGCAGGATTGCCAGCCTGTGATTTTTGATTTTCATTTTCTCAGGTGATAGACCCAGCAGTGGGTATGATTGATTGACTGGTATGGTAGCTCAACGTTTACCTTTTCAAGGCACCTCAATTGTGCTTTCATTAGTGGCTCTTACCACGTCCCCCTTAGAATCGAGGGTACGCATTTCTCCACAATCACGTCAGCATTTATTGTTTGCAGCATTTTTGTTGATGGCCATTCTGACTGGTGTGAGCTGATAGGTTTTTGTAATTTGGGTTTACGTGTCTGTAAAAATTCCTACAATTCATCATTTTTCCACGCCTTTTTCTTTTCTGTTAAAAGAAAAAAGAAAAAAAGTGTGAGTATAATATACCTCTTCAAATTTCCTTTTTGGAAGGTTGCACTCTAGAATTTTTTGGTCGATTTTCGACCTCAGTATTTTTTGGAGGGCAGGTGTCATTTACAGCACTGCAATTGGTGAATATTTAGTGACCTTTTGCAGTGGGTTTAAAGCTGCTGTTGTGGGAAACGGCCACAAGGATGCAGCATTTCTCCATTCCCAAATCTGGGTACTAGGGCAGCAGAGCCGTTCTGGAAGTCGTTTGCCTAGGTTGTAAATTTGAATGGAATGGGCCAGGAAAACCCCCCATAAGTTCATGTCTCATTACTCCTAGTTCGTGGTTTTAATTTTTTCAATTGGGGTAATGGTTAGAATGTTGCTTGTCCAAGGTATACGCACTCTGGTTCATCTACATATTCTATATACCTATTTATGTAGAGATCCTCTTCCCGTGTAAATTATTACAGAGTGTTGCGTAAACCTTCCTTGCTGTATGGTCGGTCTTTTTGATATATGTCTATAATATGTGTTTGTATACATATGGTAATGCTAATCTTCATTTATCCATTCCCCCCACCTTTCCTTTTAGATAAGCATAGTATTTTTTTTAATAAGTCTGTGATTGACTTTCTCTGTGGAAATATGTTCCTTTGTGTCAGTTATTAGATAACGCCTCTAAGTGATATCATAGGATATAGGACTTTTGCTTTCCGACTTACCTCATGTTCTGTGATTATCTCCAAGATCATCTATGGTGCCTCAAAGAGCAGTGTTTCATTGTTTTCCATGGCTAGTATTCATTGTGTACATGGACCACTTCTTCTTTATCCTTTCATCTGTTGATGGACATTTTGGTTGCTTCACTGTCCTGTCTATTGTGAATAAGGCTGCAGTGCAGCTTTCGCAGCCCTGGTCTTCTTCATTCTGGTCTTCTCAGGTGAGAGGCCCATTGGTGCGCCTGCTGGATTGAATGGTACCTCAATTTTTCCTTTTAAACGCAGCTCCTTTCTGTTCTCATTATTAGCGTTTAACCCTTTTACATCTCACCAGCAGCTAGAGGGTACACAGTTCTCTAAAACCTCTTCAGCATTTATTGTTTGTAGACTTTTTGCCAATGGTCAGTCGACTGGTGCGAGTTGAAAACTTTTTGTAGATTAGTTTGCATGAGTCTAATAATTCCTGAGGTTGAGCTTTTATCCATTTTCCTTTCTTTAAAAAGAGAGTGAGTAAAACTTACCTCTTCATACTATCTTCTTGAAAATTTTGCCTGTTTTGAATTTTTTTTATCCATTCCCTATCTCAGCACAATTTTGAGGGCAGGTGTCCTTTACAGCCCTGAGTCCTTGTGAATGGTAAGTGACCATTAGCTGTGGGTTAAAAGCTGCTCTTGCGGGAATCGGCCACAAGGCGGCAGCATTTCTCCTTTACCAAATCTGGTTACTAGGGCAACAGAGCCTTACTGGAAGTGGTGTTCTAGGTTGTAAATTAGAATGGAATGTGCGAGGAAAAAGCCCTTTAATTTATGTCTCATTACTTCTTGTTGGTATTTTTAACTTAATTTTTATTTTTTACCACAGCAAACTTGATTACAATGTTTTGTTTGTTCTAGGTGTGCAAGATGTGGTTCTTTCACACATATACATATATCTGTTCTTCTTCGGATCCTTTTCCCATGTAGGTTATGACACAATGTTGAGTAGTCTTCTCTTGGTATTGCGTAGGTCTTTGGTGATTATATATTTCATATGTGTATGTATCTCTCTGTTAACCTCAATATGGTAATGTATCCAATCCTCACACCATTCCATATGGTGAACCATAAGTTTTTTTTAATGAATCTATGATAGTGTTTCTCTGTGGAAATATCTTTGTTTGTATCATTTTTTAGGTAACACCTATATGTGATATGATAGGATATGTGTCTTTCGTTTTCTCACTTACTCCAAGTTGCGTGATTACTTCTAGACTCATCTATGGTGCTGCAAATGGCATTGTTTCATTTTTTCACTAGCTCATATTCCATCTGTATGGGTAGCAGCTTTCTTTGTCCACCCATCTGTCGTTGGACTTTTTGGTTACTTCCATATCTTGGCTATTGTAATACTATGTAATGCAGATTTGCGTGCCTGTGTCCTTCCAATTCTGTCTTCTTAGTTTATAGGTCCAGGAATAGGTCTGCTGGATCATATGGTAGCTCAATGTTTACCTTTTCAAGGCACCTCTATTTTGTTCTCCTTAGTGGCTCTTTCCAGGTTACGTCCCACTTAAAGTGGAGGGTATGTATTTCTTCCCAGCACCTTCAGCATTTATTCTTTGTAGTTTTTGCTGATGGTTATTCTGAGTGGTGTGAGCTGATACCTCTTTGTGGTTGAATTTGCATGTGTCTCATAATGCGTTGAAATTGAGCTTTAAGACACGTCCTTTTTATTTTTCCAGCTGTGATTAGAGCTTATTTCTTCAAAGTGTTTTCTTAAAGTATGTGTCACCATTTGAAATATTTTGGCCGTTATCTCCCTCAAGACATTTTGAGGGCAGGTTTCATTTACAGCCCTGCAGTACTTGTTCACATGAAGTGACCGTTCGCTCAGGCTTTAAACCTGCTTTTGCAGGTAACGGCCATAGAGCGGCAGCCTTTCTACGTTCCCCATGCTGGTACTAGGGAAACAGACCTACCGGCCAGGGGTGTTCTTCGGTTATAAATTAGAGTGCAATGTGCCCGGGTAAACCCACAAATGTTGATGTCTCCTTGCTTTTGTTTGTTTTTAAATTTAATTTATATTTATTATTAGAGTAATAGTCCATTGTGTACGTGGACCACTTCTTCTTGGTGCATTCCTCTGTTGATGGACATTTTCATGGCTTCCAAGTGCTGGCTGTGGTAAATCTTGCTGGCGTACAGGTTTGCCAGCCTGTGACTTTTTGATTCTCATTTTCTCAGGTGATAGGCCAAGCAGCGGTTGTGATTGATTGACTGGTAGCTCAATGTTTCCCTTTTCAAAGCACCTACATTGTGTTTTCATTAGTGGCTCTTTACATGCCCCCCCTTACAACCGAGGGTACGCATTTCTCCACACACCCTTCACCATTTATTTTTTGCAGCATTTTTCCTAATGGCCATTCTGACTGCTGTGAGCTGATAGGTTTTTGTAATATGGGTATGCATGTCATTAAAATTTTTAAAATTCATCATATTCCTACGCCTTTTTCTTTTCTCTTAAAAGAAAAAACCGTGAGTACAATAGAGCTCTTGAAATTGTCTTCTTCGAAGGTTGCCCTCTTTTGAATTTTTTGGTCGATTTTTGACCCCAGACATTTTCTGGAGGGCTGGTGTCATTTACAGAACTGCAAGTTGGTGAAAATTTAGTGACCTTATGCAGTGGGTTCAAAGCTGCTGTTGTGGGAAACGGCCACAAGGAGGTAGCATTTCTCCATGCCCCAATCTGGGTACTAGGGCAGCAGAGCCTTTCTGGAAGTCATTGTCCTAGGTTGTAAATTAGAATGGAATTTGCCGGGAGAAATCCCCATAAGTTTATGTCTCATTACTTCTTCTTGGTTTTTAAAATTTTTTTAATCTGGGTAAAGTTTAGAATATTGTTTGTCCTAGGTGTACACAATCTGGTTCATTTGTACATCATGTATGTCTATTAACGTACAGATCCTCTTCCCATGTAAAATATACCAGTGTTCCGTCGACCTCCCTTGCTATATGTTCGGTCTTTTTGATACATGTATATAATATGTATTTGTATATGTATAGTAACACTAATCTTCATTTCTCAATTTCCCCCCCTCCTTTCCTTTTAGATGAGCATAGTTTGTTTTCTAAGCCTGTGAGTGTCTTTCTCTTTGGAAATCTGTTCATCTGTGTCAGTTATTAGATAATGCCATAAGTGATAATATAGGCTGTAGGCCTTTTGCTTTCCGACCTACTTCATGTTCTGTGATTATCTCCAGGCTCATCTATGGTGCCTCAAAGAGCAGTGCTTCAATGTTTTCCATGGCTAATATTCCATTGTGTACATGGACCACTTCTTCTTGGTGCATTCCTCTGTTGATGGACATTTTCGTTGCTTCCAAGTGTTGCCTATGGTAAATATTGCTGGAGTGCAGGATTGCCAGCCTGTGATTTTTGATTTTCATTTTCTCAGGTGATAGACCCAGCAGTGGGTATGATTGATTGACTGGTATGGTAGCTCAACGTTTACCTTTTCAAGGCACCTCAATTGTGCTTTCATTAGTGGCTCTTACCACGTCCCCCTTAGAATCGAGGGTACGCATTTCTCCACAATCACGTCAGCATTTATTGTTTGCAGCATTTTTGTTGATGGCCATTCTGACTGGTGTGAGCTGATAGGTTTTTGTAATTTGGGTTTACGTGTCTGTAAAAATTCCTACAATTCATCATTTTTCCACGCCTTTTTCTTTTCTGTTAAAAGAAAAAAGAAAAAAAGTGTGAGTATAATATACCTCTTCAAATTTCCTTTTTGGAAGGTTGCACTCTAGAATTTTTTGGTCGATTTTCGACCTCAGTATTTTTTGGAGGGCAGGTGTCATTTACAGCACTGCAATTGGTGAATATTTAGTGACCTTTTGCAGTGGGTTTAAAGCTGCTGTTGTGGGAAACGGCCACAAGGATGCAGCATTTCTCCATTCCCAAATCTGGGTACTAGGGCAGCAGAGCCGTTCTGGAAGTCGTTTGCCTAGGTTGTAAATTTGAATGGAATGGGCCAGGAAAACCCCCCATAAGTTCATGTCTCATTACTCCTAGTTCGTGGTTTTAATTTTTTCAATTGGGGTAATGGTTAGAATGTTGCTTGTCCAAGGTATACGCACTCTGGTTCATCTACATATTCTATATACCTATTTATGTAGAGATCCTCTTCCCGTGTAAATTATTACAGAGTGTTGGGTAAACCTTCCTTGCTGTATGGTCGGTCTTTTTGATATATGTGTATAATATGTGTTTGTATACATATGGTAATGATAATCTTCATTTATCCATTCCCCCCACCTTTCCTTTTAGATAAGCATAGTATTTTTTTAATAAGTCTGTGATTGACTTTCTCTGTGGAAATATGTTCCTTTGTGTCAGTTATTAGATAACGCCTCTAAGTGATATCATAGGATATAGGACTTTTGCTTTCCGACTTACCTCATGTTCTGTGATTATCTCCAAGATCATCTATGGTGCCTCAAAGAGCAGTGTTTCATTGTTTTCCATGGCTAGTATTCATTGTGTACATGGACCACTTCTTCTTTATCCTTTCATCTGTTGATGGACATTTTGGTTGCTTCACTGTCCTGTCTATTGTGAATAAGGCTGCAGTGCAGCTTTGGCAGCCCTGGTCTTCTTCATTCTGGTCTTCTCAGGTGAGAGGCCCATTGGTGCGCCTGCTGGATTGAATGGTACCTCAATTTTTCCTTTTAAACGCAGCTCCTTTCTGTTCTCATTATTAGCGTTTAACCCTTTTACATCTCACCAGCAGCTAGAGGGTACACAGTTCTCTAAAACCTCTTCAGCATTTATTGTTTGTAGACTTTTTGCCAATGGTCAGTCGACTGGTGCGAGTTGAAAACTTTTTGTAGATTAGTTTGCATGAGTCTAATAATTCCTGAGGTTGAGCTTTTATCCATTTTCCTTTCTTTAAAAAGAGAGTGAGTAAAACTTACCTCTTCATACTATCTTCTTGAAAATTTTGCCTGTTTTGAATTTTTTTTATCCATTCCCTATCTCAGCACAATTTTGAGGGCAGGTGTCCTTTACAGCCCTGAGTCCTTGTGAATGGTAAGTGACCATTAGCTGTGGGTTAAAAGCTGCTCTTGCGGGAATCGGCCACAAGGCGGCAGCATTTCTCCTTTACCAAATCTGGTTACTAGGGCAACAGAGCCTTACTGGAAGTGGTGTTCTAGGTTGTAAATTAGAATGGAATGTGCGAGGAAAAAGCCCTTTAATTTATGTCTCATTACTTCTTGTTGGTATTTTTAACTTAATTTTTATTTTTTACCACAGCAAACTTGATTACAATGTTTTGTTTGTTCTAGGTGTGCAAGATGTGGTTCTTTCACACATATACATATATCTGTTCTTCTTCGGATCCTTTTCCCATGTAGGTTATGACACAATGTTGAGTAGTCTTCTCTTGGTATTGCGTAGGTCTTTGGTGATTATATATTTCATATGTGTATGTATCTCTCTGTTAACCTCAATATGGTAATGTATCCAATCCTCACACCATTCCATATGGTGAACCATAAGTTTTTTTTAATGAATCTATGATAGTGTTTCTCTGTGGAAATATCTTTGTTTGTATCATTTTTTAGGTAACACCTATATGTGATATGATAGGATATGTGTCTTTCGTTTTCTCACTTACTCCAAGTTGCGTGATTACTTCTAGACTCATCTATGGTGCTGCAAATGGCATTGTTTCATTTTTTCACTAGCTCATATTCCATCTGTATGGGTAGCAGCTTTCTTTGTCCACCCATCTGTCGTTGGACTTTTTGGTTACTTCCATATCTTGGCTATTGTAATACTATGTAATGCAGATTTGCGTGCCTGTGTCCTTCCAATTCTGTCTTCTTAGTTTATAGGTCCAGGAATAGGTCTGCTGGATCATATGGTAGCTCAATGTTTACCTTTTCAAGGCACCTCTATTTTGTTCTCCTTAGTGGCTCTTTCCAGGTTACGTCCCACTTAAAGTGGAGGGTATGTATTTCTTCCCAGCACCTTCAGCATTTATTCTTTGTAGTTTTTGCTGATGGTTATTCTGAGTGGTGTGAGCTGATACCTCTTTGTGGTTGAATTTGCATGTGTCTCATAATGCGTTGAAATTGAGCTTTAAGACACGTCCTTTTTATTTTTCCAGCTGTGATTAGAGCTTATTTCTTCAAAGTGTTTTCTTAAAGTATGTGTCACCATTTGAAATATTTTGGCCGTTATCTCCCTCAAGACATTTTGAGGGCAGGTTTCATTTACAGCCCTGCAGTACTTGTTCACATGAAGTGACCGTTCGCTCAGGCTTTAAACCTGCTTTTGCAGGTAACGGCCATAGAGCGGCAGCCTTTCTACGTTCCCCATGCTGGTACTAGGGAAACAGACCTACCGGCCAGGGGTGTTCTTCGGTTATAAATTAGAGTGCAATGTGCCCGGGTAAACCCACAAATGTTGATGTCTCCTTGCTTTTGTTTGTTTTTAAATTTAATTTATATTTATTATTAGAGTAATAGTCCATTGTGTACGTGGACCACTTCTTCTTGGTGCATTCCTCTGTTGATGGACATTTTCATGGCTTCCAAGTGCTGGCTGTGGTAAATCTTGCTGGCGTACAGGTTTGCCAGCCTGTGACTTTTTGATTCTCATTTTCTCAGGTGATAGGCCAAGCAGCGGTTGTGATTGATTGACTGGTAGCTCAATGTTTCCCTTTTCAAAGCACCTACATTGTGTTTTCATTAGTGGCTCTTTACATGCCCCCCCTTACAACCGAGGGTACGCATTTCTCCACACACCCTTCACCATTTATTTTTTGCAGCATTTTTCCTAATGGCCATTCTGACTGCTGTGAGCTGATAGGTTTTTGTAATATGGGTATGCATGTCATTAAAATTTTTAAAATTCATCATATTCCTACGCCTTTTTCTTTTCTCTTAAAAGAAAAAACCGTGAGTACAATAGAGCTCTTGAAATTGTCTTCTTCGAAGGTTGCCCTCTTTTGAATTTTTTGGTCGATTTTTGACCCCAGACATTTTCTGGAGGGCTGGTGTCATTTACAGAACTGCAAGTTGGTGAAAATTTAGTGACCTTATGCAGTGGGTTCAAAGCTGCTGTTGTGGGAAACGGCCACAAGGAGGTAGCATTTCTCCATGCCCCAATCTGGGTACTAGGGCAGCAGAGCCTTTCTGGAAGTCATTGTCCTAGGTTGTAAATTAGAATGGAATTTGCCGGGAGAAATCCCCATAAGTTTATGTCTCATTACTTCTTCTTGGTTTTTAAAATTTTTTTAATCTGGGTAAAGTTTAGAATATTGTTTGTCCTAGGTGTACACAATCTGGTTCATTTGTACATCATGTATGTCTATTAACGTACAGATCCTCTTCCCATGTAAAATATACCAGTGTTCCGTCGACCTCCCTTGCTATATGTTCGGTCTTTTTGATACATGTATATAATATGTATTTGTATATGTATAGTAACACTAATCTTCATTTCTCAATTTCCCCCCCTCCTTTCCTTTTAGATGAGCATAGTTTGTTTTCTAAGCCTGTGAGTGTCTTTCTCTTTGGAAATCTGTTCATCTGTGTCAGTTATTAGATAATGCCATAAGTGATAATATAGGCTGTAGGCCTTTTGCTTTCCGACCTACTTCATGTTCTGTGATTATCTCCAGGCTCATCTATGGTGCCTCAAAGAGCAGTGCTTCAATGTTTTCCATGGCTAATATTCCATTGTGTACATGGACCACTTCTTCTTGGTGCATTCCTCTGTTGATGGACATTTTCGTTGCTTCCAAGTGTTGCCTATGGTAAATATTGCTGGAGTGCAGGATTGGCAGCCTGTGATTTTTGATTTTCATTTTCTCAGGTGATAGACCCAGCAGTGGGTATGATTGATTGACTGGTATGGTAGCTCAACGTTTACCTTTTCAAGGCACCTCAATTGTGCTTTCATTAGTGGCTCTTACCACGTCCCCCTTAGAATCGAGGGTACGCATTTCTCCACAATCACGTCAGCATTTATTGTTTGCAGCATTTTTGTTGATGGCCATTCTGACTGGTGTGAGCTGATAGGTTTTTGTAATTTGGGTTTACGTGTCTGTAAAAATTCCTACAATTCATCATTTTTCCACGCCTTTTTCTTTTCTGTTAAAAGAAAAAAGAAAAAAAGTGTGAGTATAATATACCTCTTCAATTTTCCTTTTTGGAAGGTTGCACTCTAGAATTTTTTGGTCGATTTTCGACCTCAGTATTTTTTGGAGGGCAGGTGTCATTTACAGCACTGCAATTGGTGAATATTTAGTGACCTTTTGCAGTGGGTTTAAAGCTGCTGTTGTGGGAAACGGCCACAAGGATGCAGCATTTCTCCATTCCCAAATCTGGGTACTAGGGCAGCAGAGCCGTTCTGGAAGTCGTTTGCCTAGGTTGTAAATTTGAATGGAATGGGCCAGGAAAACCCCCCATAAGTTCATGTCTCATTACTCCTAGTTCGTGGTTTTAATTTTTTCAATTGGGGTAATGGTTAGAATGTTGCTTGTCCAAGGTATACGCACTCTGGTTCATCTACATATTCTATATACCTATTTATGTAGAGATCCTCTTCCCGTGTAAATTATTACAGAGTGTTGGGTAAACCTTCCTTGCTGTATGGTCGGTCTTTTTGATATATGTGTATAATATGTGTTTGTATACATATGGTAATGCTAATCTTCATTTATCCATTCCCCCCACCTTTCCTTTTAGATAAGCATAGTATTTTTTTAATAAGTCTGTGATTGACTTTCTCTGTGGAAATATGTTCCTTTGTGTCAGTTATTAGATAACGCCTCTAAGTGATATCATAGGATATAGGACTTTTGCTTTCCGACTTACCTCATGTTCTGTGATTATCTCCAAGATCATCTATGGTGCCTCAAAGAGCAGTGTTTCATTGTTTTCCATGGCTAGTATTCATTGTGTACATGGACCACTTCTTCTTTATCCTTTCATCTGTTGATGGACATTTTGGTTGCTTCACTGTCCTGTCTATTGTGAATAAGGCTGCAGTGCAGCTTTGGCAGCCCTGGTCTTCTTCATTCTGGTCTTCTCAGGTGAGAGGCCCATTGGTGCGCCTGCTGGATTGAATGGTACCTCAATTTTTCCTTTTAAATGCAGCTCCTTTCTGTTCTCATTATTAGCGTTTAACCCTTTTACATCTCACCAGCAGCTAGAGGGTACACAGTTCTCTAAAACCTCTTCAGCATTTATTGTTTGTAGACTTTTTGCCAATGGTCAGTCGACTGGTGCGAGTTGAAAACTTTTTGTAGATTAGATTGCATGAGTCTAATAATTCCTGAGGTTGAGCTTTTATCCATTTTCCTTTCTTTAAAAAGAGAGTGAGTAAAACTTACCTCTTCATACTATCTTCTTGAAAATTTTGCCTGTTTTGAATTTTTTTTATCCATTCCCTATCTCAGCACAATTTTGAGGGCAGGTGTCCTTTACAGCCCTGAGTCCTTGTGAATGGTAAGTGACCATTAGCTGTGGGTTAAAAGCTGCTCTTGCGGGAATCGGCCACAAGGCGGCAGCATTTCTCCTTTACCAAATCTGGTTACTAGGGCAACAGAGCCTTACTGGAAGTGGTGTTCTAGGTTGTAAATTAGAATGGAATGTGCGAGGAAAAATCCCTTTAATTTATGTCTCATTACTTCTTGTTGGTATTTTTAACTTAATTTTTATTTTTTACCACAGCAAACTTGATTACAATGTTTTGTTTGTTCTAGGTGTGCAAGATGTGGTTCTTTCACACATATACATATATCTGTTCTTCTTCGGATCCTTTTCCCATGTAGGTTATGACACAATGTTGAGTAGTCTTCTCTTGGTATTGCGTAGGTCTTTGGTGATTATATATTTCATATGTGTATGTATCTCTCTGTTAACCTCAATATGGTAATGTATCCAATCCTCACACCATTCCATATGGTGAACCATAAGTTTTTTTAATGAATCTATGATAGTGTTTCTCTGTGGAAATATCTTTGTTTGTATCATTTTTTAGGTAACACCTATATGTGATATGATAGGATATGTGTCTTTCGTTTTCTCACTTACTCCAAGTTGCGTGATTACTTCTAGACTCATCTATGGTGCTGCAAATGGCATTGTTTCATTTTTTCACTAGCTCATATTCCATCTGTATGGGTAGCAGCTTTCTTTGTCCACCCATCTGTCGTTGGACTTTTTGGTTACTTCCATATCTTGGCTATTGTAATACTATGTAATGCAGATTTGCGTGCCTGTGTCCTTCCAATTCTGTCTTCTTAGTTTATAGGTCCAGGAATAGGTCTGCTGGATCATATGGTAGCTCAATGTTTACCTTTTCAAGGCACCTCTATTTTGTTCTCCTTAGTGGCTCTTTCCAGGTTACGTCCCACTTAAAGTGGAGGGTATGTATTTCTTCCCAGCACCTTCAGCATTTATTCTTTGTAGTTTTTGCTGATGGTTATTCTGAGTGGTGTGAGCTGATACCTCTTTGTGGTTGAATTTGCATGTGTCTCATAATGCGTTGAAATTGAGCTTTAAGACACGTCCTTTTTATTTTTCCAGCTGTGATTAGAGCTTATTTCTTCCAAGTGTTTTCTTAAAGTATGTGTCACCATTTGAAATATTTTAGCCGTTATCTCCCTCAAGACATTTTGAGGGCAGGTTTCATTTACAGCCCTGCAGTACTTGTTCACATGAAGTGACCGTTCGCTCAGGCTTTAAACCTGCTTTTGCAGGTAACGGCCAGAGAGCGGCAGCCTTTCTACGTTCCCCATGCTGGTACTAGGGAAACAGACCTACCGGCCAGGGGTGTTCTTCGGTTATAAATTAGAGTGCAATGTGCCCGGGTAAACCCACAAATGTTGATGTCTCCTTGCTTTTGTTTGTTTTTAAATTTAATTTCTATTTATTATTAGAGTAATAGTCCATTGTGTACGTGGACCACTTCTTCTTGGTGCATTCCTCTGTTGATGGACATTTTCATGGCTTCCAAGTGCTGGCTGTGGTAAATCTTGCTGGCGTACAGGTTTGCCAGCCTGTGACTTTTTGATTCTCATTTTCTCAGGTGATAGGCCAAGCAGCGGTTGTGATTGATTGACTGGTAGCTCAATGTTTCCCTTTTCAAAGCACCTACATTGTGTTTTCATTAGTGGCTCTTTACATGCCCCCCCTTACAACCGAGGGTACGCATTTCTCCACACTCCCTTCACCATTTATTTTTTGCAGCATTTATCCTAATGGCCATTCTGACTGCTGTGAGCTGATAGGTTTTTGTAATATGGGTATGCATGTCATTAAAATTTTTAAAATTCATCATATTCCTACGCCTTTTTCTTTTCTCTTAAAAGAAAAAACCGTGAGTACAATAGAGCTCTTGAAATTGTCTTCTTCGAAGGTTGCCCTCTTTTGAATTTTTTGGTCGATTTTTGACCCCAGACATTTTCTGGAGGGCTGGTGTCATTTACAGAACTGCAAGTTGGTGAAAATTTAGTGACCTTATGCAGTGGGTTCAAAGCTGCTGTTGTGGGAAACGGCCACAAGGAGGTAGCATTTCTCCATGCCCCAATCTGGGTACTAGGGCAGCAGAGCCTTTCTGGAAGTCATTGTCCTAGGTTGTAAATTAGAATGGAATTTGCCAGGAGAAATCCCCATAAGTTTATGTCTCATTACTTCTTCTTGGTTTTTAAAATTTTTTTAATCTGGGTAAAGTTTAGAATATTGTTTGTCCTAGGTGTACACAATCTGGTTCATTTGTACATCATGTATGTCTATTAACGTACAGATCCTCTTCCCATGTAAAATATACCAGTGTTCCGTCGACCTCCCTTGCTATATGTTCGGTCTTTTTGATACATGTATATAATATGTATTTGTATATGTATAGTAACACTAATCTTCATTTCTCAATTTCCCCCCCTCCTTTCCTTTTAGATGAGCATAGTTTGTTTTCTAAGCCTGTGAGTGTCTTTCTCTTTGGAAATCTGTTCATCTGTGTCAGTTATTAGATAATGCCATAAGTGATAATATAGGCTGTAGGCCTTTTGCTTTCCGACCTACTTCATGTTCTGTGATTATCTCCAGGCTCATCTATGGTGCCTCAAAGAGCAGTGCTTCAATGTTTTCCATGGCTAATATTCCATTGTGTACATGGACCACTTCTTCTTGGTGCATTCCTCTGTTGATGGACATTTTCGTTGCTTCCAAGTGTTGCCTATGGTAAATATTGCTGGAGTGCAGGATTGGCAGCCTGTGATTTTTGATTTTCATTTTCTCAGGTGATAGACCCAGCAGTGGGTATGATTGATTGACTGGTATGGTAGCTCAACGTTTACCTTTTCAAGGCACCTCAATTGTGCTTTCATTAGTGGCTCTTACCACGTCCCCCTTAGAATCGAGGGTACGCATTTCTCCACAATCACGTCAGCATTTATTGTTTGCAGCATTTTTGTTGATGGCCATTCTGACTGGTGTGAGCTGATAGGTTTTTGTAATTTGGGTTTACGTGTCTGTAAAAATTCCTACAATTCATCATTTTTCCACGCCTTTTTCTTTTCTGTTAAAAGAAAAAAGAAAAAAAGTGTGAGTATAATATACCTCTTCAATTTTCCTTTTTGGAAGGTTGCACTCTAGAATTTTTTGGTCGATTTTCGACCTCAGTATTTTTTGGAGGGCAGGTGTCATTTACAGCACTGCAATTGGTGAATATTTAGTGACCTTTTGCAGTGGGTTTAAAGCTGCTGTTGTGGGAAACGGCCACAAGGATGCAGCATTTCTCCATTCCCAAATCTGGGTACTAGGGCAGCAGAGCCGTTCTGGAAGTCGTTTGCCTAGGTTGTAAATTTGAATGGAATGGGCCAGGAAAACCCCCCATAAGTTCATGTCTCATTACTCCTAGTTCGTGGTTTTAATTTTTTCAATTGGGGTAATGGTTAGAATGTTGCTTGTCCAAGGTATACGCACTCTGGTTCATCTACATATTCTATATACCTATTTATGTAGAGATCCTCTTCCCGTGTAAATTATTACAGAGTGTTGCGTAAACCTTCCTTGCTGTATGGTCGGTCTTTTTGATATATGTGTATAATACGTGTTTGTATACATATGATAACGCTAATCTTCATTTATCCATTCCCCACACCTTTCCTTTTAGATAAGCATAGTATTTTTTTTAATAAGTCTGTGATTGACTTTCTCTCTGGAAATATGTTCCTTTGTGTCAGTTATTAGATAACGCCTCTAAGTGATATCATAGGATATAGGACTTTTGCTTTCCGACTTACCTCATGTTCTGTGATTATCTCCAAGATCATCTATGGTGCCTCAAAGAGCAGTGTTTCATTGTTTTCCATGGCTAGTATTCATTGTGTACATGGACCACTTCTTCTTTATCTTTTCATCTGTTGATGGACATTTTGGTTGCTTCACTGTCCTGTCTATTGTGAATAAGGCTGCAGTGCAGCTTTGGCAGCCCGGGTCTTCTTCATTCTGGTCTTCTCAGGTGAGAGGCCCATTGGTGCGCCTGCTGGATTGAATGGTACCTCAATTTTTCCTTTTAAACGCAGCTCCTTTCTGTTCTCATTATTAGCGTTTAACCCTTTTACATCTCACCAGCAGCTAGAGGGTACACAGTTCTCTAAAACCTCTTCAGCATTATTGTTTGTAGACTTTTTGCCAATGGTCAGTCGACTGGTGCGAGTTGAAAACTTTTTGTAGATTAGATTGCATGAGTCTAATAATTCCTGAGGTTGAGCTTTTATCCATTTTCCTTTCTTTAAAAAGAGAGTGAGTAAAACTTACCTCTTCATACTATCTTCTTGAAAATTTTGCCTGTTTTGAATTTTTTTTATCCATTCCCTATTTCAGCACAATTTTGAGGGCAGGTGTCCTTTACAGCCCTGAGTCCTTGTGAATGGTAAGTGACCATTAGCTGTGGGTTAAAAGCTGCTCTTGCGGGAATCGGCCACAAGGCGGCAGCATTTCTCCTTTACCAAATCTGGTTACTAGGGCAACAGAGCCTTACTGGAAGTGGTGTTCTAGGTTGTAAATTAGAATGGAATGTGCGAGGAAAAAGCCCTTTAATTTATGTCTCATTACTTCTTGTTGGTATTTTTAACTTAATTTTTATTTTTTACCACAGCAAACTTGATTACAATGTTTTGTTTGTTCTAGGTGTGCAAGATGTGGTTCTTTCACACATATACATATATCTGTTCTTCTTCGGATCCTTTTCCCATGTAGGTTATGACACAATGTTGAGTAGTCTTCTCTTGGTATTGCGTAGGTCTTTGGTGATTATATATTTCATATGTGTATGTATCTCTCTGTTAACCTCAATATGGTAATGTATCCAATCCTCACACCATTCCATATGGTGAACCATAAGTTTTTTTAATGAATCTATGATAGTGTTTCTCTGTGGAAATATCTTTGTTTGTATCATTTTTTAGGTAACACCTATATGTGATATGATAGGATATGTGTCTTTCGTTTTCTCACTTACTCCAAGTTGCGTGATTACTTCTAGACTCATCTATGGTGCTGCAAATGGCATTGTTTCATTTTTTCACTAGCTCATATTCCATCTGTACGGGTAGCAGCTTTCTTTGTCCACCCATCTGTCGTTGGACTTTTTGGTTACTTCCATATCTTGGCTATTGTAATACTATGTAATGCAGATTTGCGTGCCTGTGTCCTTCCAATTCTGTCTTCTTAGTTTATAGGTCCAGGAATAGGTCTGCTGGATCATATGGTAGCTCAATGTTTACCTTTTCAAGGCACCTCTATTTTGTTCTCCTTAGTGGCTCTTTCCAGGTTACGTCCCACTTAAAGTGGAGGGTATGTATTTCTTCCCAGCACCTTCAGCATTTATTCTTTGTAGTTTTTGCTGATGGTTATTCTGAGTGGTGTGAGCTGATACCTCTTTGTGGTTGAATTTGCATGTGTCTCATAATGCGTTGAAATTGAGCTTTAAGACACGTCCTTTTTATTTTTCCAGCTGTGATTAGAGCTTATTTCTTCCAAGTGTTTTCTTAAAGTATGTGTCACCATTTGAAATATTTTAGCCGTTATCTCCCTCAAGACATTTTGAGGGCAGGTTTCATTTACAGCCCTGCAGTACTTGTTCACATGAAGTGACCGTTCGCTCAGGCTTTAAACCTGCTTTTGCAGGTAACGGCCAGAGAGCGGCAGCCTTTCTACGTTCCCCATGCTGGTACTAGGGAAACAGACCTACCGGCCAGGGGTGTTCTTCGGTTATAAATTAGAGTGCAATGTGCCCGGGTAAACCCACAAATGTTGATGTCTCCTTGCTTTTGTTTGTTTTTAAATTTAATTTCTATTTATTATTAGAGTAATAGTCCATTGTGTACGTGGACCACTTCTTCTTGGTGCATTCCTCTGTTGATGGACATTTTCATGGCTTCCAAGTGCTGGCTGTGGTAAATCTTGCTGGCGTACAGGTTTGCCAGCCTGTGACTTTTTGATTCTCATTTTCTCAGGTGATAGGCCAAGCAGCGGTTGTGATTGATTGACTGGTAGCTCAATGTTTCCCTTTTCAAAGCACCTACATTGTGTTTTCATTAGTGGCTCTTTACATGCCCCCCCTTACAACCGAGGGTACGCATTTCTCCACACTCCCTTCACCATTTATTTTTTGCAGCATTTATCCTAATGGCCATTCTGACTGCTGTGAGCTGATAGGTTTTTGTAATATGGGTATGCATGTCATTAAAATTTTTAAAATTCATCATATTCCTACGCCTTTTTCTTTTCTCTTAAAAGAAAAAACCGTGAGTACAATAGAGCTCTTGAAATTGTCTTCTTCGAAGGTTGCCCTCTTTTGAATTTTTTGGTCGATTTTTGACCCCAGACATTTTCTGGAGGGCTGGTGTCATTTACAGAACTGCAAGTTGGTGAAAATTTAGTGACCTTATGCAGTGGGTTCAAAGCTGCTGTTGTGGGAAACGGCCACAAGGAGGTAGCATTTCTCCATGCCCCAATCTGGGTACTAGGGCAGCAGAGCCTTTCTGGAAGTCATTGTCCTAGGTTGTAAATTAGAATGGAATTTGCCAGGAGAAATCCCCATAAGTTTATGTCTCATTACTTCTTCTTGGTTTTTAAAATTTTTTTAATCTGGGTAAAGTTTAGAATATTGTTTGTCCTAGGTGTACACAATCTGGTTCATTTGTACATCATGTATGTCTATTAACGTACAGATCCTCTTCCCATGTAAAATATACCAGTGTTCCGTCGACCTCCCTTGCTATATGTTCGGTCTTTTTGATACATGTATATAATATGTATTTGTATATGTATAGTAACACTAATCTTCATTTCTCAATTTCCCCCCCTCCTTTCCTTTTAGATGAGCATAGTTTGTTTTCTAAGCCTGTGAGTGTCTTTCTCTTTGGAAATCTGTTCATCTGTGTCAGTTATTAGATAATGCCATAAGTGATAATATAGGCTGTAGGCCTTTTGCTTTCCGACCTACTTCATGTTCTGTGATTATCTCCAGGCTCATCTATGGTGCCTCAAAGAGCAGTGCTTCAATGTTTTCCATGGCTAATATTCCATTGTGTACATGGACCACTTCTTCTTGGTGCATTCCTCTGTTGATGGACATTTTCGTTGCTTCCAAGTGTTGCCTATGGTAAATATTGCTGGAGTGCAGGATTGCCAGCCTGTGATTTTTGATTTTCATTTTCTCAGGTGATAGACCCAGCAGTGGGTATGATTGATTGACTGGTATGGTAGCTCAACGTTTACCTTTTCAAGGCACCTCAATTGTGCTTTCATTAGTGGCTCTTACCACGTCCCCCTTAGAATCGAGGGTACGCATTTCTCCACAATCACGTCAGCATTTATTGTTTGCAGCATTTTTGTTGATGGCCATTCTGACTGGTGTGAGCTGATAGGTTTTTGTAATTTGGGTTTACGTGTCTGTAAAAATTCCTACAATTCATCATTTTTCCACGCCTTTTTCTTTTCTGTTAAAAGAAAAAAGAAAAAAAGTGTGAGTATAATATACCTCTTCAAATTTCCTTTTTGGAAGGTTGCACTCTAGAATTTTTTGGTCGATTTTCGACCTCAGTATTTTTTGGAGGGCAGGTGTCATTTACAGCACTGCAATTGGTGAATATTTAGTGACCTTTTGCAGTGGGTTTAAAGCTGCTGTTGTGGGAAACGGCCACAAGGATGCAGCATTTCTCCATTCCCAAATCTGGGTACTAGGGCAGCAGAGCCGTTCTGGAAGTCGTTTGCCTAGGTTGTAAATTTGAATGGAATGGGCCAGGAAAACCCCCCATAAGTTCATGTCTCATTACTCCTACTTCGTGGTTTTAATTTTTTCAATTGGGGTAATGGTTAGAATGTTGCTTGTCCAAGGTATACGCACTCTGGTTCATCTACATATTCTATATACCTATTTATGTAGAGATCCTCTTCCCGTGTAAATTATTACAGAGTGTTGCGTAAACCTTCCTTGCTGTATGGTCGGTCTTTTTGATATATGTGTATAATACGTGTTTGTATACATATGATAACGCTAATCTTCATTTATCCATTCCCCACACCTTTCCTTTTAGATAAGCATAGTATTTTTTTTAATAAGTCTGTGATTGACTTTCTCTGTGGAAATATGTTCCTTTGTGTCAGTTATTAGATAACGCCTCTAAGTGATATCATAGGATATAGGACTTTTGCTTTCCGACTTACCTCATGTTCTGTGATTATCTCCAAGATCATCTATGGTGCCTCAAAGAGCAGCGTTTCATTGTTTTCCATGGCTAGTATTCATTGTGTACATGGACCACTTCTTCTTTATCTTTTCATCTGTTGATGGACATTTTGGTTGCTTCACTGTCCTGTCTATTGTGAATAAGGCTGCAGTGCAGCTTTGGCAGCCCGGGTCTTCTTCATTCTGGTCTTCTCAGGTGAGAGGCCCATTGGTGTGCCTGCTGGATTGAATGGTACCTCAATTTTTCCTTTTAAACGCAGCTCCTTTCTGTTCTCATTATTAGCGTTTAACCCTTTTACATCTCACCAGCAGCTAGAGGGTACACAGTTCTCTAAAACCTCTTCAGCATTATTGTTTGTAGACTTTTTGCCAATGGTCAGTCGACTGGTGCGAGTTGAAAACTTTTTGTAGATTAGATTGCATGAGTCTACTAATTCCTGAGGTTGAGCTTTTATCCATTTTCCTTTCTTTAAAAAGAGAGTGAGTAAAACTTACCTCTTCATACTATCTTCTTGAAAATTTTGCCTGTTTTGAATTTTTTTAATCCATTCCCTATCTCAGCACAATTTTGAGGGCAGGTGTCCTTTACAGCCCTGAGTCCTTGTGAATGGTAAGTGACCATTAGCTGTGGGTTAAAAGCTGCTCTTGCGGGAATCGGCCACAAGGCGGCAGCATTTCTCCTTTACCAAATCTGGTTACTAGGGCAACAGAGCCTTACTGGAAGTGGTGTTCTAGGTTGTAAATTAGAATGGAATGTGCGAGGAAAAAGCCCTTTAATTTATGTCTCATTACTTCTTGTTGGTATTTTTAACTTAATTTTTATTTTTTACCACAGCAAACTTGATTACAATGTTTTGTTTGTTCTAGGTGTGCAAGATGTGGTTCTTTCACACATATACATATATCTGTTCTTCTTCGGATCCTTTTCCCATGTAGGTTATGACACAATGTTGAGTAGTCTTCTCTTGGTATTGCGTAGGTCTTTGGTGATTATATATTTCATATGTGTATGTATCTCTCTGTTAACCTCAATATGGTAATGTATCCAATCCTCACACCATTCCATATGGTGAACCATAAGTTTTTTTAATGAATCTATGATAGTGTTTCTCTGTGGAAATATCTTTGTTTGTATCATTTTTTAGGTAACACCTATATGTGATATGATAGGATATGTGTCTTTCGTTTTCTCACTTACTCCAAGTTGCGTGATTACTTCTAGACTCATCTATGGTGCTGCAAATGGCATTGTTTCATTTTTTCACTAGCTCATATTCCATCTGTACGGGTAGCAGCTTTCTTTGTCCACCCATCTGTCGTTGGACTTTTTGGTTACTTCCATATCTTGGCTATTGTAATACTATGTAATGCAGATTTGCGTGCCTGTGTCCTTCCAATTCTGTCTTCTTAGTTTATAGGTCCAGGAATAGGTCTGCTGGATCATATGGTAGCTCAATGTTTACCTTTTCAAGGCACCTCTATTTTGTTCTCCTTAGTGGCTCTTTCCAGGTTACGTCCCACTTAAAGTGGAGGGTATGTATTTCTTCCCAGCACCTTCAGCATTTATTCTTTGTAGTTTTTGCTGATGGTTATTCTGAGTGGTGTGAGCTGATACCTCTTTGTGGTTGAATTTGCATGTGTCTCATAATGCGTTGAAATTGAGCTTTAAGACACGTCCTTTTTATTTTTCCAGCTGTGATTAGAGCTTATTTCTTCCAAGTGTTTTCTTAAAGTATGTGTCACCATTTGAAATATTTTAGCCGTTATCTCCCTCAAGACATTTTGAGGGCAGGTTTCATTTACAGCCCTGCAGTACTTGTTCACATGAAGTGACCGTTCGCTCAGGCTTTAAACCTGCTTTTGCAGGTAACGGCCAGAGAGCGGCAGCCTTTCTACGTTCCCCATGCTGGTACTAGGGAAACAGACCTACCGGCCAGGGGTGTTCTTCGGTTATAAATTAGAGTGCAATGTGCCCGGGTAAACCCACAAATGTTGATGTCTCCTTGCTTTTGTTTGTTTTTAAATTTAATTTATATTTATTATTAGAGTAATAGTCCATTGTGTACGTGGACCACTTCTTCTTGGTGCATTCCTCTGTTGATGGACATTTTCATGGCTTCCAAGTGCTGGCTGTGGTAAATCTTGCTGGCGTACAGGTTTGCCAGCCTGTGACTTTTTGATTCTCATTTTCTCAGGTGATAGGCCAAGCAGCGGTTGTGATTGATTGACTGGTAGCTCAATGTTTCCCTTTTCAAAGCACCTACATTGTGTTTTCATTAGTGGCTCTTTACATGCCCCCCCTTACAACCGAGGGTACGCATTTCTCCACACTCCCTTCACCATTTATTTTTTGCAGCATTTATCCTAATGGCCATTCTGACTGCTGTGAGCTGATAGGTTTTTGTAATATGGGTATGCATGTCATTAAAATTTTTAAAATTCATCATATTCCTACGCCTTTTTCTTTTCTCTTAAAAGAAAAAACCGTGAGTACAATAGAGCTCTTGAAATTGTCTTCTTCGAAGGTTGCCCTCTTTTGAATTTTTTGGTCGATTTTTGACCCCAGACATTTTCTGGAGGGCTGGTGTCATTTACAGAACTGCAAGTTGGTGAAAATTTAGTGACCTTATGCAGTGGGTTCAAAGCTGCTGTTGTGGGAAACGGCCACAAGGAGGTAGCATTTCTCCATGCCCCAATCTGGGTACTAGGGCAGCAGAGCCTTTCTGGAAGTCATTGTCCTAGGTTGTAAATTAGAATGGAATTTGCCAGGAGAAATCCCCATAAGTTTATGTCTCATTACTTCTTCTTGGTTTTTAAAATTTTTTTAATCTGGGTAAAGTTTAGAATATTGTTTGTCCTAGGTGTACACAATCTGGTTCATTTGTACATCATGTATGTCTATTAACGTACAGATCCTCTTCCCATGTAAAATATACCAGTGTTCCGTCGACCTCCCTTGCTATATGTTCGGTCTTTTTGATACATGTATATAATATGTATTTGTATATGTATAGTAACACTAATCTTCATTTCTCAATTTCCCCCCCTCCTTTCCTTTTAGATGAGCATAGTTTGTTTTCTAAGCCTGTGAGTGTCTTTCTCTTTGGAAATCTGTTCATCTGTGTCAGTTATTAGATAATGCCATAAGTGATAATATAGGCTGTAGGCCTTTTGCTTTCCGACCTACTTCATGTTCTGTGATTATCTCCAGGCTCATCTATGGTGCCTCAAAGAGCAGTGCTTCAATGTTTTCCATGGCTAATATTCCATTGTGTACATGGACCACTTCTTCTTGGTGCATTCCTCTGTTGATGGACATTTTCGTTGCTTCCAAGTGTTGCCTATGGTAAATATTGCTGGAGTGCAGGATTGCCAGCCTGTGATTTTTGATTTTCATTTTCTCAGGTGATAGACCCAGCAGTGGGTATGATTGATTGACTGGTATGGTAGCTCAACGTTTACCTTTTCAAGGCACCTCAATTGTGCTTTCATTAGTGGCTCTTACCACATCCCCCTTAGAATCGAGGGTACGCGTTTCTCCACAATCACGTCAGCATTTATTGTTTGCAGCATTTTTGTTGATGGCCATTCTGACTGGTGTGAGCTGATAGGTTTTTGTAATTTGGGTTTACGTGTCTGTAAAAATTCCTACAATTCATCATTTTTCCACGCCTTTTTCTTTTCTGTTAAAAGAAAAAAGAAAAAAAGTGTGAGTATAATATACCTCTTCAAATTTCCTTTTTGGAAGGTTGCACTCTAGAATTTTTTGGTCGATTTTCGACCTCAGTATTTTTTGGAGGGCAGGTGTCATTTACAGCACTGCAATTGGTGAATATTTAGTGACCTTTTGCAGTGGGTTTAAAGCTGCTGTTGTGGGAAACGGCCACAAGGATGCAGCATTTCTCCATTCCCAAATCTGGGTACTAGGGCAGCAGAGCCGTTCTGGAAGTCGTTTGCCTAGGTTGTAAATTTGAATGGAATGGGCCAGGAAAACCCCCCATAAGTTCATGTCTCATTACTCCTAGTTCGTGGTTTTAATTTTTTCAATTGGGGTAATGGTTAGAATGTTGCTTGTCCAAGGTATACGCACTCTGGTTCATCTACATATTCTATATACCTATTTATGTAGAGATCCTCTTCCCGTGTAAATTATTACAGAGTGTTGCGAAAACCTTCCTTGCTGTATGGTCGGTCTTTTTGATATATGTGTATAATACGTGTTTGTATACATATGATAACGCTAATCTTCATTTATCCATTCCCCACACCTTTCCTTTTAGATAAGCATAGTATTTTTTTTAATAAGTCTGTGATTGACTTTCTCTGTGGAAATATGTTCCTTTGTGTCAGTTATTAGATAACGCCTCTAAGTGATATCATAGGATATAGGACTTTTGCTTTCCGACTTACCTCATGTTCTGTGATTATCTCCAAGATCATCTATGGTGCCTCAAAGAGCAGTGTTTCATTGTTTTCCATGGCTAGTATTCATTGTGTACATGGACCACTTCTTCTTTATCTTTTCATCTGTTGATGGACATTTTGGTTGCTTCACTGTCCTGTCTATTGTGAATAAGGCTGCAGTGCAGCTTTGGCAGCCCGGGTCTTCTTCATTCTGGTCTTCTCAGGTGAGAGGCCCATTGGTGCGCCTGCTGGATTGAATGGTACCTCAATTTTTCCTTTTAAACGCAGCTCCTTTCTGTTCTCATTATTAGCGTTTAACCCTTTTACATCTCACCAGCAGCTAGAGGGTACACAGTTCTCTAAAACCTCTTCAGCATTATTGTTTGTAGACTTTTTGCCAATGGTCAGTCGACTGGTGCGAGTTGAAAACTTTTTGTAGATTAGATTGCATGAGTCTAATAATTCCTGAGGTTGAGCTTTTATCCATTTTCCTTTCTTTAAAAAGAGAGTGAGTAAAACTTACCTCTTCATACTATCTTCTTGAAAATTTTGCCTGTTTTGAATTTTTTTTATCCATTCCCTATCTCAGCACAATTTTGAGGGCAGGTGTCCTTTACAGCCCTGAGTCCTTGTGAATGGTAAGTGACCATTAGCTGTGGGTTAAAAGCTGCTCTTGCGGGAATCGGCCACAAGGCGGCAGCATTTCTCCTTTACCAAATCTGTTTACTAGGGCAACAGAGCCTTACTGGAAGTGGTGTTCTAGGTTGTAAATTAGAATGGAATGTGCGAGGAAAAAGCCCTTTAATTTATGTCTCATTACTTCTTGTTGGTATTTTTAACTTAATTTTTATTTTTTACCACAGCAAACTTGATTACAATGTTTTGTTTGTTCTAGGTGTGCAAGATGTGGTTCTTTCACACATATACATATATCTGTTCTTCTTCGGATCCTTTTCCCATGTAGGTTATGACACAATGTTGAGTAGTCTTCTCTTGGTATTGCGTAGGTCTTTGGTGATTATATATTTCATATGTGTATGTATCTCTCTGTTAACCTCAATATGGTAATGTATCCAATCCTCACACCATTCCATATGGTGAACCATAAGTTTTTTTAATGAATCTATGATAGTGTTTCTCTGTGGAAATATCTTTGTTTGTATCATTTTTTAGGTAACACCTATATGTGATATGATAGGATATGTGTCTTTCGTTTTCTCACTTACTCCAAGTTGCGTGATTACTTCTAGACTCATCTATGGTGCTGCAAATGGCATTGTTTCATTTTTTCACTAGCTCATATTCCATCTGTACGGGTAGCAGCTTTCTTTGTCCACCCATCTGTCGTTGGACTTTTTGGTTACTTCCATATCTTGGCTATTGTAATACTATGTAATGCAGATTTGCGTGCCTGTGTCCTTCCAATTCTGTCTTCTTAGTTTATAGGTCCAGGAATAGGTCTGCTGGATCATATGGTAGCTCAATGTTTACCTTTTCAAGGCACCTCTATTTTGTTCTCCTTAGTGGCTCTTTCCAGGTTACGTCCCACTTAAAGTGGAGGGTATGTATTTCTTCCCAGCACCTTCAGCATTTATTCTTTGTAGTTTTTGCTGATGGTTATTCTGAGTGGTGTGAGCTGATACCTCTTTGTGGTTGAATTTGCATGTGTCTCATAATGCGTTGAAATTGAGCTTTAAGACACGTCCTTTTTATTTTTCCAGCTGTGATTAGAGCTTATTTCTTCAAAGTGTTTTCTTAAAGTATGTGTCACCATTTGAAATATTTTAGCCGTTATCTCCCTCAAGACATTTTGAGGGCAGGTTTCATTTACAGCCCTGCAGTACTTGTTCACATGAAGTGACCGTTCGCTCAGGCTTTAAACCTGCTTTTGCAGGTAACGGCCAGAGAGCGGCAGCCTTTCTACGTTCCCCATGCTGGTACTAGGGAAACAGACCTACCGGCCAGGGGTGTTCTTCGGTTATAAATTAGAGTGCAATGTGCCCGGGTAAACCCACAAATGTTGATGTCTCCTTGCTTTTGTTTGTTTTTAAATTTAATTTCTATTTATTATTAGAGTAATAGTCCATTGTGTACGTGGACCACTTCTTCTTGGTGCATTCCTCTGTTGATGGACATTTTCATGGCTTCCAAGTGCTGGCTGTGGTAAATCTTGCTGGCGTACAGGTTTGCCAGCCTGTGACTTTTTGATTCTCATTTTCTCAGGTGATAGGCCAAGCAGCGGTTGTGATTGATTGACTGGTAGCTCAATGTTTCCCTTTTCAAAGCACCTACATTGTGTTTTCATTAGTGGCTCTTTACATGCCCCCCCTTACAACCGAGGGTACGCATTTCTCCACACTCCCTTCACCATTTATTTTTTGCAGCATTTATCCTAATGGCCATTCTGACTGCTGTGAGCTGATAGGTTTTTGTAATATGGGTATGCATGTCATTAAAATTTTTAAAATTCATCATATTCCTACGCCTTTTTCTTTTCTCTTAAAAGAAAAAACCGTGAGTACAATAGAGCTCTTGAAATTGTCTTCTTCGAAGGTTGCCCTCTTTTGAATTTTTTGGTCGATTTTTGACCCCAGACATTTTCTGGAGGGCTGGTGTCATTTACAGAACTGCAAGTTGGTGAAAATTTAGTGACCTTATGCAGTGGGTTCAAAGCTGCTGTTGTGGGAAACGGCCACAAGGAGGTAGCATTTCTCCATGCCCCAATCTGGGTACTAGGGCAGCAGAGCCTTTCTGGAAGTCATTGTCCTAGGTTGTAAATTAGAATGGAATTTGCCAGGAGAAATCCCCATAAGTTTATGTCTCATTACTTCTTCTTGGTTTTTAAAATTTTTTTAATCTGGGTAAAGTTTAGAATATTGTTTGTCCTAGGTGTACACAATCTGGTTCATTTGTACATCATGTATGTCTATTAACGTACAGATCCTCTTCCCATGTAAAATATACCAGTGTTCCGTCGACCTCCCTTGCTATATGTTCGGTCTTTTTGATACATGTATATAATATGTATTTGTATATGTATAGTAACACTAATCTTCATTTCTCAATTTCCCCCCCTCCTTTCCTTTTAGATGAGCATAGTTTGTTTTCTAAGCCTGTGAGTGTCTTTCTCTTTGGAAATCTGTTCATCTGTGTCAGTTATTAGATAATGCCATAAGTGATAATATAGGCTGTAGGCCTTTTGCTTTCCGACCTACTTCATGTTCTGTGATTATCTCCAGGCTCATCTATGGTGCCTCAAAGAGCAGTGCTTCAATGTTTTCCATGGCTAATATTCCATTGTGTACATGGACCACTTCTTCTTGGTGCATTCCTCTGTTGATGGACATTTTCGTTGCTTCCAAGTGTTGCCTATGGTAAATATTGCTGGAGTGCAGGATTGCCAGCCTGTGATTTTTGATTTTCATTTTCTCAGGTGATAGACCCAGCAGTGGGTATGATTGATTGACTGGTATGGTAGCTCAACGTTTACCTTTTCAAGGCACCTCAATTGTGCTTTCATTAGTGGCTCTTACCACGTCCCCCTTAGAATCGAGGGTACGCGTTTCTCCACAATCACGTCAGCATTTATTGTTTGCAGCATTTTTGTTGATGGCCATTCTGACTGGTGTGAGCTGATAGGTTTTTGTAATTTGGGTTTACGTGTCTGTAAAAATTCCTACAATTCATCATTTTTCCACGCCTTTTTCTTTTCTGTTAAAAGAAAAAAGAAAAAAAGTGTGAGTATAATATACCTCTTCAAATTTCCTTTTTGGAAGGTTGCACTCTAGAATTTTTTGGTCAATTTTCGACCTCAGTATTTTTTGGAGGGCAGGTGTCATTTACAGCACTGCAATTGGTGAATATTTAGTGACCTTTTGCAGTGGGTTTAAAGCTGCTGTTGTGGGAAACGGCCACAAGGATGCAGCATTTCTCCATTCCCAAATCTGGGTACTAGGGCAGCAGAGCCGTTCTGGAAGTCGTTTGCCTAGGTTGTAAATTTGAATGGAATGGGCCAGGAAAACCCCCCATAAGTTCATGTCTCATTACTCCTAGTTCGTGGTTTTAATTTTTTCAATTGGGGTAAAGGTTAGAATGTTGCTTATCCAAGGTGTACGCACTCTGGTTCATCTACATATTCTATATACCTATTTATGTAGAGATCCTCTTCCCGTGTAAGTTATTACAGAGTGTTGCGTAAACCCTCCTTGCTGTATGGTCGGTCTTTTTGATATATGTGTATAATATGTGTTTGTATACATATGGTAACGCTAATCTTCATTTATCCATTCCCCCTACCTTTCCTTTTAGATAAGCATAGTATTTTTTTAATAAGTCTGTGATTGACTTTCTCTGTGGAAATATGTTCATTTTTGTCAGTTATTAGATAACGCCTCTAAGTGATATCATAGGATATAGGACTTTTGCTTTCCGACTTACCTCATGTTCTGTGATTATCTCCAAGATCATCTATGGTGCCTCAAAGAGCAGTGTTTCATTGTTTTCCATGGCTAGTATTCATTGTGTACATGGACCACTTCTTCTTTATCCTTTCATCTGTTGATGGACATTTTGGTTGCTTCACTGTCCTGTCTATTGTGAATAAGGCTGCAGTGCAGCTTTGGCAGCCCGGGTCTTCTTCATTCTGGTCTTCTCAGGTGAGAGGCCCATTGGTGCGCCTGCTGGATTGAATGGTACCTCAATTTTTCCTTTTAAACGCAGCTCCTTTCCGTTCTCATTATTAGCGTTTAACCCTTTTACATCTCACCAGCAGCTAGAGGGTACACAGTTCTCTAAAACCTCTTCAGCATTTATTGTTTGTAGACTTTTTGCCAATGGTCAGTCGACTGGTGCGAGTTGAAAACTTTTTGTAGATTAGATTGCATGAGTCTACTAATTCCTGAGGTTGAGCTTTTATCCATTTTCCTTTCTTTAAAAAGAGAGTGAGTAAAACTTACCTCTTCATACTATCTTCTTGAAAATTTTGCCTGTTTTGAATTTTTTTTATCCATTCCCTATCTCAGCACAATTTTGAGGGCAGGTGTCCTTTACAGCCCTGAGTCCTTGTGAATGGTAAGTGACCATTAGCTGTGGGTTAAAAGCTGCTCTTGCGGGAATCGGCCACAAGGCGGCAGCATTTCTCCTTTACCAAATCTGGTTACTAGGGCAACAGAGCCTTACTGGAAGTGGTGTTCTAGGTTGTAAATTAGAATGGAATGTGCGAGGAAAAAGCCCTTTAATTTATGTCTCATTACTTCTTGTTGGTATTTTTAACTTAATTTTTATTTTTTACCACAGCAAACTTGATTACAATGTTTTGTTTGTTCTAGGTGTGCAAGAAGTGGTTCTTTCACACATATACATATATCTGTTCTTCTTCGGATCCTTTTCCCATGTAGGTTATGACACAATGTTGAGTAGTCTTCTCTTGGTATTGCGTAGGTCTTTGGTGATTATATATTTCATATGTGTATGTATCTCTCTGTTAACCTCAATATGGTAATGTATCCAATCCTCACACCATTCCATATGGTGAACCATAAGTTTTTTTAATGAATCTATGATAGTGTTTCTCTGTGGAAATATCTTTGTTTGTATCATTGTTTAGGTAACACCTATATGTGATATGATAGGATATGTGTCTTTCGTTTTCTCACTTACTCCAAGTTGCGTGATTACTTCTAGACTCATCTATGGTGCTGCAAATGGCATTGTTTCATTTTTTCACTAGCTCATATTCCATCTGTACGGGTAGCAGCTTTCTTTGTCCACCCATCTGTCGTTGGACTTTTTGGTTACTTCCATATCTTGGCTATTGTAATACTATGTAATGCAGATTTGCGTGCCTGTGTCCTTCCAATTCTGTCTTCTTAGTTTATAGGTCCAGGAATAGGTCTGCTGGATCATATGGTAGCTCAATGTTTACCTTTTCAAGGCACCTCTATTTTGTTCTCCTTAGTGGCTCTTTCCAGGTTACGTCCCACTTAAAGTGGAGGGTATGTATTTCTTCCCAGCACCTTCAGCATTTATTCTTTGTAGTTTTTGCTGATGGTTATTCTGAGTGGTGTGAGCTGATACCTCTTTGTGGTTGAATTTGCATGTGTCTCATAATGCGTTGAAATTGAGCTTTAAGACACGTCCTTTTTATTTTTCCAGCTGTGATTAGAGCTTATTTCTTCAAAGTGTTTTCTTAAAGTATGTGTCACCATTTGAAATATTTTGGCCGTTATCTCCCTCAAGACATTTTGAGGGCAGGTTTCATTTACAGCCCTGCAGTACTTGTTCACATGAAGTGACCGTTCGCTCAGGCTTTAAACCTGCTTTTGCAGGTAACGGCCAGAGAGCGGCAGCCTTTCTACGTTCCCCATGCTGGTACTAGGGAAACAGACCTACCGGCCAGGGGTGTTCTTCGGTTATAAATTAGAGTGCAATGTGCCCGGGTAAACCCACAAATGTTGATGTCTCCTTGCTTTTGTTTGTTTTTAAATTTAATTTATATTTATTATTAGAGTAATAGTCCATTGTGTACGTGGACCACTTCTTCTTGGTGCATTCCTCTGTTGATGGACATTTTCATGGCTTCCAAGTGCTGGCTGTGGTAAATCTTGCTGGCGTACAGGTTTGCCAGCCTGTGACTTTTTGATTCTCATTTTCTCAGGTGATAGGCCAAGCAGCGGTTGTGGTTGATTGACTGGTAGCTCAATGTTTCCCTTTTCAAAGCACCTACATTGTGTTTTCATTAGTGGCTCTTTACATGCCCCCCCTTACAACCGAGGGTACGCATTTCTCCACACTCCCTTTACCATTTATTTTTGGAAGCATTTATCCTAATGGCCATTCTGACTGCTGTGAGCTGATAGGTTTTTGTAATATGGGTATGCATGTCATTAAAATTTTTAAAATTCATCATATTCCTACGCCTTTTTCTTTTCTCTTAAAAGAAAAAACCGTGAGTACAATAGAGCTCTTGAAATTTCTTCTTCGAAGGTTGCCCTCTTTTGAATTTTTTGGTCGATTTTTGACCCCAGACATTTTCTGGAGGGCTGGTGTCATTTACAGAACTGCAAGTTGGTGAAAATTTAGTGACCTTTTGCAGTGGGTTCAAAGCTGCTGTTGTGGGAAACGGCCACAAGGAGGTAGCATTTCTCCATGCCCCAATCTGGGTACTAGGGCAGCAGAGCCTTTCTGGAAGTCATTGTCCTAGGTTGTAAATTAGAATGGAATTTGCCAGGAGAAATCCCCATAAGTTTATGTCTCATTACTTCTTCTTGGTTTTTAAAATTTTTTTAATCTGGGTAAAGTTTAGAATATTGTTTGTCCTAGGTGTACACAATCTGGTTCATTTGTACATCATGTATGTCTATTAACGTACAGATCCTCTTCCCATGTAAAATATACCAGTGTTCCGTCGACCTCCCTTGCTATATGTTCGGTCTTTTTGATACATGTATATAATATGTATTTGTATATGTATAGTAACACTAATCTTCATTTCTCAATTTCCCCCCCTCCTTTCCTTTTAGATGAGCATAGTTTGTTTTCTAAGCCTGTGAGTGTCTTTCTCTTTGGAAATCTGTTCATCTGTGTCAGTTATTAGATAATGCCATAAGTGATAATATAGGCTGTAGGCCTTTTGCTTTCCGACCTACTTCATGTTTTGTGATTATCTCCAGGCTCATCTATGGTGCCTCAAAGAGCAGTGCTTCAATGTTTTCCATGGCTAATATTCCATTGTGTACATGGACCACTTCTTCTTGGTGCATTCCTCTGTTGATGGACATTTTCGTTGCTTCCAAGTGTTGCCTATGGTAAATATTGCTGGAGTGCAGGATTGCCAGCCTGTGATTTTTGATTTTCATTTTCTCAGGTGATAGACCCAGCAGTGGGTATGATTGATTGACTGGTATGGTAGCTCAACGTTTACCTTTTCAAGGCACCTCAATTGTGCTTTCATTAGTGGCTCTTACCACGTCCCCCTTAGAATCGAGGGTACGCGTTTCTCCACAATCACGTCAGCATTTATTGTTTGCAGCATTTTTGTTGATGGCCATTCTGACTGGTGTGAGCTGATAGGTTTTTGTAATTTGGGTTTACGTGTCTGTAAAAATTCCTACAATTCATCATTTTTCCACGCCTTTTTCTTTTCTGTTAAAAGAAAAAAGAAAAAAAGTGTGAGTATAATATACCTCTTCAAATTTCCTTTTTGGAAGGTTGCACTCTAGAATTTTTTGGTCGATTTTCGACCTCAGTATTTTTTGGAGGGCAGGTGTCATTTACAGCACTGCAATTGGTGAATATTTAGTGACCTTTTGCAGTGGGTTTAAAGCTGCTGTTGTGGGAAACGGCCACAAGGATGCAGCATTTCTCCATTCCCAAATCTGGGTACTAGGGCAGCAGAGCCGTTCTGGAAGTCGTTTGCCTAGGTTGTAAATTTGAATGGAATGGGCCAGGAAAACCCCCCATAAGTTCATGTCTCATTACTCCTAGTTCGTGGTTTTAATTTTTTCAATTGGGGTAAAGGTTAGAATGTTGCTTATCCAAGGTGTACACACTCTGGTTCATCTACATATTCTATATACCTATTTATGTAGAGATCCTCTTCCCGTGTAAATTATTACAGAGTGTTGCGTAAACCCTCCTTGCTGTATGGTCGGTCTTTTTGATATATGTGTATAATATGTGTTTGTATACATATGGTAACGCTAATCTTCATTTATCCATTCCCCCTACCTTTCCTTTTAGATAAGCATAGTATTTTTTTAATAAGTCTGTGATTGACTTTCTCTGTGGAAATATGTTCATTTTTGTCAGTTATTAGATAACGCCTCTAAGTGATATCATAGGATATAGGACTTTTGCTTTCCGACTTACCTCATGTTCTGTGATTATCTCCAAGATCATCTATGGTGCCTCAAAGAGCAGTGTTTCATTGTTTTCCATGGCTAGTATTCATTGTGTACATGGACCACTTCTTCTTTATCCTTTCATCTGTTGATGGACATTTTGGTTGCTTCACTGTCCTGTCTATTGTGAATAAGGCTGCAGTGCAGCTTTGGCAGCCCGGGTCTTCTTCATTCTGGTCTTCTCAGGTGAGAGGCCCATTGGTGCGCCTGCTGGATTGAATGGTACCTCAATTTTTCCTTTTAAACGCAGCTCCTTTCCGTTCTCATTATTAGCGTTTAACCCTTTTACATCTCACCAGCAGCTAGAGGGTACACAGTTCTCTAAAACCTCTTCAGCATTTATTGTTTGTAGACTTTTTGCCAATGGTCAGTCGACTGGTGCGAGTTGAAAACTTTTTGTAGATTAGATTGCATGAGTCTACTAATTCCTGAGGTTGAGCTTTTATCCATTTTCCTTTCTTTAAAAAGAGAGTGAGTAAAACTTACCTCTTCATACTATCTTCTTGAAAATTTTGCCTGTTTTGAATTTTTTTTAATCCATTCCCTATCTCAGCACAATTTTGAGGGCAGGTGTCCTTTACAGCCCTGAGTCCTTGTGAATGGTAAGTGACCATTAGCTGTGGGTTAAAAGCTGCTCTTGCGGGAATCGGCCACAAGGCGGCAGCATTTCTCCTTTACCAAATCTGGTTACTAGGGCAACAGAGCCTTACTGGAAGTGGTGTTCTAGGTTGTAAATTAGAATGGAATGTGCGAGGAAAAAGCCCTTTAATTTATGTCTCATTACTTCTTGTTGGTATTTTTAACTTAATTTTTATTTTTTACCACAGCAAACTTGATTACAATGTTTTGTTTGTTCTAGGTGTGCAAGAAGTGGTTCTTTCACACATATACATATATCTGTTCTTCTTCGGATCCTTTTCCCATGTAGGTTATGACACAATGTTGAGTAGTCTTCTCTTGGTATTGCGTAGGTCTTTGGTGATTATATATTTCATATGTGTATGTATCTCTCTGTTAACCTCAATATGGTAATGTATCCAATCCTCACACCATTCCATATGGTGAACCATAAGTTTTTTTAATGAATCTATGATAGTGTTTCTCTGTGGAAATATCTTTGTTTGTATCATTGTTTAGGTAACACCTATATGTGATATGATAGGATATGTGTCTTTCGTTTTCTCACTTACTCCAAGTTGCGTGATTACTTCTAGACTCATCTATGGTGCTGCAAATGGCATTGTTTCATTTTTTCACTAGCTCATATTCCATCTGTACGGGTAGCAGCTTTCTTTGTCCACCCATCTGTCGTTGGACTTTTTGGTTACTTCCATATCTTGGCTATTGTAATACTATGTAATGCAGATTTGCGTGCCTGTGTCCTTCCAATTCTGTCTTCTTAGTTTATAGGTCCAGGAATAGGTCTGCTGGATCATATGGTAGCTCAATGTTTACCTTTTCAAGGCACCTCTATTTTGTTCTCCTTAGTGGCTCTTTCCAGGTTACGTCCCACTTAAAGTGGAGGGTATGTATTTCTTCCCAGCACCTTCAGCATTTATTCTTTGTAGTTTTTGCTGATGGTTATTCTGAGTGGTGTGAGCTGATACCTCTTTGTGGTTGAATTTGCATGTGTCTCATAATGCGTTGAAATTGAGCTTTAAGACACGTCCTTTTTATTTTTCCAGCTGTGATTAGAGCTTATTTCTTCAAAGTGTTTTCTTAAAGTATGTGTCACCATTTGAAATATTTTGGCCGTTATCTCCCTCAAGACATTTTGAGGGCAGGTTTCATTTACAGCCCTGCAGTACTTGTTCACATGAAGTGACCGTTCGCTCAGGCTTTAAACCTGCTTTTGCAGGTAACGGCCAGAGAGCGGCAGCCTTTCTACGTTCCCCATGCTGGTACTAGGGAAACAGACCTACCGGCCAGGGGTGTTCTTCGGTTATAAATTAGAGTGCAATGTGCCCGGGTAAACCCACAAATGTTGATGTCTCCTTGCTTTTGTTTGTTTTTAAATTTAATTTATATTTATTATTAGAGTAATAGTCCATTGTGTACGTGGACCACTTCTTCTTGGTGCATTCCTCTGTTGATGGACATTTTCATGGCTTCCAAGTGCTGGCTGTGGTAAATCTTGCTGGCGTACAGGTTTGCCAGCCTGTGACTTTTTGATTCTCATTTTCTCAGGTGATAGGCCAAGCAGCGGTTGTGATTGATTGACTGGTAGCTCAATGTTTCCCTTTTCAAAGCACCTACATTGTGTTTTCATTAGTGGCTCTTTACATGCCCCCCCTTACAACCGAGGGTACGCATTTCTCCACACACCCTTCACCATTTATTTTTTGCAGCATTTTTCCTAATGGCCATTCTGACTGCTGTGAGCTGATAGGTTTTTGTAATATGGGTATGCATGTCATTAAAATTTTTAAAATTCATCATATTCCTACGCCTTTTTCTTTTCTCTTAAAAGAAAAAACCGTGAGTACAATAGAGCTCTTGAAATTGTCTTCTTCGAAGGTTGCCCTCTTTTGAATTTTTTGGTCGATTTTTGACCCCAGACATTTTCTGGAGGGCTGGTGTCATTTACAGAACTGCAAGTTGGTGAAAATTTAGTGACCTTTTGCAGTGGGTTCAAAGCTGCTGTTGTGGGAAACGGCCACAAGGAGGTAGCATTTCTCCATGCCCCAATCTGGGTACTAGGGCAGCAGAGCCTTTCTGGAAGTCATTGTCCTAGGTTGTAAATTAGAATGGAATTTGCCAGGAGAAATCCCCATAAGTTTATGTCTCATTACTTCTTCTTGGTTTTTAAAATTTTTTTAATCTGGGTAAAGTTTAGAATATTGTTTGTCCTAGGTGTACACAATCTGGTTCATTTGTACATCATGTATGTCTATTAACGTACAGATCCTCTTCCCATGTAAAATATACCAGTGTTCCGTCGACCTCCCTTGCTATATGTTCGGTCTTTTTGATACATGTATATAATATGTATTTGTATATGTATAGTAACACTAATCTTCATTTCTCAATTTCCCCCCCTCCTTTCCTTTTAGATGAGCATAGTTTGTTTTCTAAGCCTGTGAGTGTCTTTCTCTTTGGAAATCTGTTCATCTGTGTCAGTTATTAGATAATGCCATAAGTGATAATATAGGCTGTAGGCCTTTTGCTTTCCGACCTACTTCATGTTCTGTGATTATCTCCAGGCTCATCTATGGTGCCTCAAAGAGCAGTGCTTCAATGTTTTCCATGGCTAATATTCCATTGTGTACATGGACCACTTCTTCTTGGTGCATTCCTCTGTTGATGGACATTTTCGTTGCTTCCAAGTGTTGCCTATGGTAAATATTGCTGGAGTGCAGGATTGCCAGCCTGTGATTTTTGATTTTCATTTTCTCAGGTGATAGACCCAGCAGTGGGTATGATTGATTGACTGGTATGGTAGCTCAACGTTTACCTTTTCAAGGCACCTCAATTGTGCTTTCATTAGTGGCTCTTACCACGTCCCCCTTAGAATCGAGGGTACGCATTTCTCCACAATCACGTCAGCATTTATTGTTTGCAGCATTTTTGTTGATGGCCATTCTGACTGGTGTGAGCTGATAGGTTTTTGTAATTTGGGTTTACGTGTCTGTAAAAATTCCTACAATTCATCATTTTTCCACGCCTTTTTCTTTTCTGTTAAAAGAAAAAAGAAAAAAAGTGTGAGTATAATATACCTCTTCAATTTTCCTTTTTGGAAGGTTGCACTCTAGAATTTTTTGGTCGATTTTCGACCTCAGTATTTTTTGGAGGGCAGGTGTCATTTACAGCACTGCAATTGGTGAATATTTAGTGACCTTTTGCAGTGGGTTTAAAGCTGCTGTTGTGGGAAACGGCCACAAGGATGCAGCATTTCTCCATTCCCAAATCTGGGTACTAGGGCAGCAGAGCCGTTCTGGAAGTCGTTTGCCTAGGTTGTAAATTTGAATGGAATGGGCCAGGAAAACCCCCCATAAGTTCATGTCTCATTACTCCTAGTTCGTGGTTTTAATTTTTTCAATTGGGGTAATGGTTAGAATGTTGCTTGTCCAAGGTATACGCACTCTGGTTCATCTACATATTCTATATACCTATTTATGTAGAGATCCTCTTCCCGTGTAAATTATTACAGAGTGTTGCGTAAACCTTCCTTGCTGTATGGTCGGTCTTTTTGATATATGTGTATAATACGTGTTTGTATACATATGGTAATGCTAATCTTCATTTATCCATTCCCCCCACCTTTCCTTTTAGATAAGCATAGTATTTTTTTTAATAAGTCTGTGATTGACTTTCTCTGTGGAAATATGTTCCTTTGTGTCAGTTATTAGATAACGCCTCTAAGTGATATCATAGGATATAGGACTTTTGCTTTCCGACTTACCTCATGTTCTGTGATTATCTCCAAGATCATCTATGGTGCCTCAAAGAGCAGTGTTTCATTGTTTTCCATGGCTAGTATTCATTGTGTACATGGACCACTTCTTCTTTATCCTTTCATCTGTTGATGGACATTTTGGTTGCTTCACTGTCCTGTCTATTGTGAATAAGGCTGCAGTGCAGCTTTGGCAGCCCGGGTCTTCTTCATTCTGGTCTTCTCAGGTGAGAGGCCCATTGGTGCGCCTGCTGGATTGAATGGTACCTCAATTTTTCCTTTTAAACGCAGCTCCTTTCTGTTCTCATTATTAGCGTTTAACCCTTTTACATCTCACCAGCAGCTAGAGGGTACACAGTTCTCTAAAACCTCTTCAGCATTTATTGTTTGTAGACTTTTTGCCAATGGTCAGTCGACTGGTGCGAGTTGAAAACTTTTTGTAGATTAGATTGCATGAGTCTAATAATTCCTGAGGTTGAGCTTTTATCCATTTTCCTTTCTTTAAAAAGAGAGTGAGTAAAACTTACCTCTTCATACTATCTTCTTGAAAATTTTGCCTGTTTTGAATTTTTTTTATCCATTCCCTATCTCAGCACAATTTTGAGGGCAGGTGTCCTTTACAGCCCTGAGTCCTTGTGAATGGTAAGTGACCATTAGCTGTGGGTTAAAAGCTGCTCTTGCGGGAATCGGCCACAAGGCGGCAGCATTTCTCCTTTACCAAATCTGTTTACTAGGGCAACAGAGCCTTACTGGAAGTGGTGTTCTAGGTTGTAAATTAGAATGGAATGTGCGAGGAAAAAGCCCTTTAATTTATGTCTCATTACTTCTTGTTGGTATTTTTAACTTAATTTTTATTTTTTACCACAGCAAACTTGATTACAATGTTTTGTTTGTTCTAGGTGTGCAAGATGTGGTTCTTTCACACATATACATATATCTGTTCTTCTTCGGATCCTTTTCCCATGTAGGTTATGACACAATGTTGAGTAGTCTTCTCTTGGTATTGCGTAGGTCTTTGGTGATTATATATTTCATATGTGTATGTATCTCTCTGTTAACCTCAATATGGTAATGTATCCAATCCTCACACCATTCCATATGGTGAACCATAAGTTTTTTTAATGAATCTATGATAGTGTTTCTCTGTGGAAATATCTTTGTTTGTATCATTTTTTAGGTAACACCTATATGTGATATGATAGGATATGTGTCTTTCGTTTTCTCACTTACTCCAAGTTGCGTGATTACTTCTAGACTCATCTATGGTGCTGCAAATGGCATTGTTTCATTTTTTCACTAGCTCATATTCCATCTGTACGGGTAGCAGCTTTCTTTGTCCACCCATCTGTCGTTGGACTTTTTGGTTACTTCCATATCTTGGCTATTGTAATACTATGTAATGCAGATTTGCGTGCCTGTGTCCTTCCAATTCTGTCTTCTTAGTTTATAGGTCCAGGAATAGGTCTGCTGGATCATATGGTAGCTCAATGTTTACCTTTTCAAGGCACCTCTATTTTGTTCTCCTTAGTGGCTCTTTCCAGGTTACGTCCCACTTAAAGTGGAGGGTATGTATTTCTTCCCAGCACCTTCAGCATTTATTCTTTGTAGTTTTTGCTGATGGTTATTCTGAGTGGTGTGAGCTGATACCTCTTTGTGGTTGAATTTGCATGTGTCTCATAATGCGTTGAAATTGAGCTTTAAGACACGTCCTTTTTATTTTTCCAGCTGTGATTAGAGCTTATTTCTTCAAAGTGTTTTCTTAAAGTATGTGTCACCATTTGAAATATTTTGGCCGTTATCTCCCTCAAGACATTTTGAGGGCAGGTTTCATTTACAGCCCTGCAGTACTTGTTCACATGAAGTGACCGTTCGCTCAGGCTTTAAACCTGCTTTTGCAGGTAACGGCCAGAGAGCGGCAGCCTTTCTACGTTCCCCATGCTGGTACTAGGGAAACAGACCTACCGGCCAGGGGTGTTCTTCGGTTATAAATTAGAGTGCAATGTGCCCGGGTAAACCCACAAATGTTGATGTCTCCTTGCTTTTGTTTGTTTTTAAATTTAATTTATATTTATTATTAGAGTAATAGTCCATTGTGTACGTGGACCACTTCTTCTTGGTGCATTCCTCTGTTGATGGACATTTTCATGGCTTCCAAGTGCTGGCTGTGGTAAATCTTGCTGGCGTACAGGTTTGCCAGCCTGTGACTTTTTGATTCTCATTTTCTCAGGTGATAGGCCAAGCAGCGGTTGTGATTGATTGACTGGTAGCTCAATGTTTCCCTTTTCAAAGCACCTACATTGTGTTTTCATTAGTGGCTCTTTACATGCCCCCCCTTACAACCGAGGGTACGCATTTCTCCACACACCCTTCACCATTTATTTTTTGCAGCATTTTTCCTAATGGCCATTCTGACTGCTGTGAGCTGATAGGTTTTTGTAATATGGGTATGCATGTCATTAAAATTTTTAAAATTCATCATATTCCTACGCCTTTTTCTTTTCTCTTAAAAGAAAAAACCGTGAGTACAATAGAGCTCTTGAAATTGTCTTCTTCGAAGGTTGCCCTCTTTTGAATTTTTTGGTCGATTTTTGACCCCAGACATTTTCTGGAGGGCTGGTGTCATTTACAGAACTGCAAGTTGGTGAAAATTTAGTGACCTTTTGCAGTGGGTTCAAAGCTGCTGTTGTGGGAAACGGCCACAAGGAGGTAGCATTTCTCCATGCCCCAATCTGGGTACTAGGGCAGCAGAGCCTTTCTGGAAGTCATTGTCCTAGGTTGTAAATTAGAATGGAATTTGCCAGGAGAAATCCCCATAAGTTTATGTCTCATTACTTCTTCTTGGTTTTTAAAATTTTTTTAATCTGGGTAAAGTTTAGAATATTGTTTGTCCTAGGTGTACACAATCTGGTTCATTTGTACATCATGTATGTCTATTAACGTACAGATCCTCTTCCCATGTAAAATATACCAGTGTTCCGTCGACCTCCCTTGCTATATGTTCGGTCTTTTTGATACATGTATATAATATGTATTTGTATATGTATAGTAACACTAATCTTCATTTCTCAATTTCCCCCCCTCCTTTCCTTTTAGATGAGCATAGTTTGTTTTCTAAGCCTGTGAGTGTCTTTCTCTTTGGAAATCTGTTCATCTGTGTCAGTTATTAGATAATGCCATAAGTGATAATATAGGCTGTAGGCCTTTTGCTTTCCGACCTACTTCATGTTCTGTGATTATCTCCAGGCTCATCTATGGTGCCTCAAAGAGCAGTGCTTCAATGTTTTCCATGGCTAATATTCCATTGTGTACATGGACCACTTCTTCTTGGTGCATTCCTCTGTTGATGGACATTTTCGTTGCTTCCAAGTGTTGCCTATGGTAAATATTGCTGGAGTGCAGGATTGCCAGCCTGTGATTTTTGATTTTCATTTTCTCAGGTGATAGACCCAGCAGTGGGTATGATTGATTGACTGGTATGGTAGCTCAACGTTTACCTTTTCAAGGCACCTCAATTGTGCTTTCATTAGTGGCTCTTACCACGTCCCCCTTAGAATCGAGGGTACGCATTTCTCCACAATCACGTCAGCATTTATTGTTTGCAGCATTTTTGTTGATGGCCATTCTGACTGGTGTGAGCTGATAGGTTTTTGTAATTTGGGTTTACGTGTCTGTAAAAATTCCTACAATTCATCATTTTTCCACGCCTTTTTCTTTTCTGTTAAAAGAAAAAAGAAAAAAAGTGTGAGTATAATATACCTCTTCAAATTTCCTTTTTGGAAGGTTGCACTCTAGAATTTTTTGGTCGATTTTCGACCTCAGTATTTTTTGGAGGGCAGGTGTCATTTACAGCACTGCAATTGGTGAATATTTAGTGACCTTTTGCAGTGGGTTTAAAGCTGCTGTTGTGGGAAACGGCCACAAGGATGCAGCATTTCTCCATTCCCAAATCTGGGTACTAGGGCAGCAGAGCCGTTCTGGAAGTCGTTTGCCTAGGTTGTAAATTTGAATGGAATGGGCCAGGAAAACCCCCCATAAGTTCATGTCTCATTACTCCTAGTTCGTGGTTTTAATTTTTTCAATTGGGGTAATGGTTAGAATGTTGCTTGTCCAAGGTATACGCACTCTGGTTCATCTACATATTCTATATACCTATTTATGTAGAGATCCTCTTCCCGTGTAAATTATTACAGAGTGTTGCGTAAACCTTCCTTGCTGTATGGTCGGTCTTTTTGATATATGTGTATAATACGTGTTTGTATACATATGGTAATGCTAATCTTCATTTATCCATTCCCCCCACCTTTCCTTTTAGATAAGCATAGTATTTTTTTTAATAAGTCTGTGATTGACTTTCTCTGTGGAAATATGTTCCTTTGTGTCAGTTATTAGATAACGCCTCTAAGTGATATCATAGGATATAGGACTTTTGCTTTCCGACTTACCTCATGTTCTGTGATTATCTCCAAGATCATCTATGGTGCCTCAAAGAGCAGTGTTTCATTGTTTTCCATGGCTAGTATTCATTGTGTACATGGACCACTTCTTCTTTATCCTTTCATCTGTTGATGGACATTTTGGTTGCTTCACTGTCCTGTCTATTGTGAATAAGGCTGCAGTGCAGCTTTGGCAGCCCGGGTCTTCTTCATTCTGGTCTTCTCAGGTGAGAGGCCCATTGGTGCGCCTGCTGGATTGAATGGTACCTCAATATTTCCTTTTAAACGCAGCTCCTTTCTGTTCTCATTATTAGCGTTTAACCCTTTTACATCTCACCAGCAGCTAGAGGGTACACAGTTCTCTAAAACCTCTTCAGCATTTATTGTTTGTAGACTTTTTGCCAATGGTCAGTCGACTGGTGCGAGTTGAAAACTTTTTGTAGATTAGATTGCATGAGTCTAATAATTCCTGAGGTTGAGCTTTTATCCATTTTCCTTTCTTTAAAAAGAGAGTGAGTAAAACTTACCTCTTCATACTATCTTCTTGAAAATTTTGCCTGTTTTGAATTTTTTTTATCCATTCCCTATCTCAGCACAATTTTGAGGGCAGGTGTCCTTTACAGCCCTGAGTCCTTGTGAATGGTAAGTGACCATTAGCTGTGGGTTAAAAGCTGCTCTTGCGGGAATCGGCCACAAGGCGGCAGCATTTCTCCTTTACCAAATCTGTTTACTAGGGCAACAGAGCCTTACTGGAAGTGGTGTTCTAGGTTGTAAATTAGAATGGAATGTGCGAGGAAAAAGCCCTTTAATTTATGTCTCATTACTTCTTGTTGGTATTTTTAACTTAATTTTTATTTTTTACCACAGCAAACTTGATTACAATGTTTTGTTTGTTCTAGGTGTGCAAGATGTGGTTCTTTCACACATATACATATATCTGTTCTTCTTCGGATCCTTTTCCCATGTAGGTTATGACACAATGTTGAGTAGTCTTCTCTTGGTATTGCGTAG